>NW_023494799.1:23046972-23071972 GCF_904425465.1 Colossoma macropomum | reverse complement strand
CAAAAGCGTTCTGCTATTGCTATTGCCATGGCTATCTTCAGGTTCTCCATCAATCTGAAGAACCAATTCACCATGCAAAGATCCATTTAAGCATGCAAATGGTCCTTTGAGTGTTAATGGTTCTAAGTAGAACCATTGTCTTCATTAAAGAAACCTTGAAGAACCTTCTTTTTTATGAGTGTAGTCATATCTATAAACTTAGACCAATGTACAGAAATATTCATGCTTCTGCTACTGTTCTTGACCCATGTGATGAACTTTTAAGGCTGTAGTGAAGCTAGCCTTTGTCAAGTCCAAGCAAATTCCAAGACTATGATCAGTTGCAACAGAGTCTAAATGAAAGTGAGATCAAGGCTCAGTCCCATTTCTTATTTTTACCTCGCCCCTTGGAACTAAGTTACAAGGGTTCATTGTTGAAATCTTCCCTATGAAATGGGACCCTCAAATAAAAAGAACATTACTTCATTAACAGCTACTAGCGCTGCTCTATAGGCGACTTTGATGACTTTGATGACTTGGTGATAGCAGAGGAGGGTGAAGTTCAGCAACCTCGCTGCTGGGATTTAGTTACATTTAGGGCATCATATCCCCTCAAAGAAGGTGGAGGGACAATTATTTGTTATCACCTCCCCTCATTCTTCAGTGATATGAAGCTGAAGTCAGATATTCGCCAGATTCTTGTTCAAATTGGTAAGTGGTAGGGGAGAGGGGTGAAATGGGATTGGGCCTAAATCAAGATTGAGGCCCACAGAAAAACTGAGTCAAAACTCCATCCTTCTAAATTTCTCCGTCTTTATAAAATTGTTTGGTGGAGTCTTTTAAAATTAACCTACAACCCTACAGAGTCACTGAGGACGACCAAATTAATCCTCAGAATTCTAGAGTTATTAATGTCACTTTACTATTTACATGAAATAATGCAATTATGTATTTAATTACATTGTTACATAATGAATGATATTTCAAATTCAACTGAATTCCTATATCGACAGATTAGAGTCTGCACTCGTTTCTTTTTGTCTTAATGTCAGGAACGCAAACATTGCAAAAAATTTAGATGATTCTGGTTGGTCTATCAGATTTCAAAGATTAGAAAGTTGCTGGGTTTTGCAATGTGGCCAAATGCAACACCCTAGTAGTCCTTTTTTACATCTGGCTTTACTGACCTTAATCACAGACATAATAGCAAGACCTTTGCCCTGTTGCCTCCAGTGATTCACTTTTAGCAAACTGTGCCAAGTCAGACATGCCCTTCTAAAAAAGCATTCAGATGCTGAGGAGTTCACATTGGCGCAGAGGCCAAAGTGAATTTGCACAAGCTAATTATTAGCGCTGAATTATTTATCTTTCTTTCAACGTAATAGTAATGCAAATGTCAAGAGAGGAGCCAGTAGACAGTGGAGATAACTAGACTCAGGTTACATTAGCTTTTTTAAAATGTGTGTATTTCTCTCATGCACACACACATATTTTTGCTGTCAAGCTTAAATCAATTCTAGCATGCATTTCCCTAATTAGCGTGCAGAGTCTCATGGACATGTGAATTCATCAGCTTCAGCAGAAGGCCTGCATTTGAGCCACTGCAGTTTATACAGCAGTTCTGGTCACATGTATCACTTTTTCTTTAATTATGTTTGCTGACCATAATTTATTTGCAATTTGTCAAGCAGTTAAGCAATTCATAGGACAATCTTAATAAACCTGTACACAAATGAGCTTCAAATTAATCCAAATATTTAGACATTATTTGTGCAACAAAGTTAATGAGGATGGAGGAGTATTGGGTGCATTTTTAATATTATAATTATCATTTGTAAATACATTTTGGAGCACACTCAATGACAACAACAACATGGAGCATGGCTATGCCTATAAATAGGATTTGTTTAGATTCATACTTGAATATAATCACTCTACAATGATTACTGTAAAAACTACACACACCATTCAGGATTAAAATTTTAGTGTTTACAGTCTATGTTTAAGAAGTAGTACACAAACTATAGATTTATGCTGGATTGAAATCACTGATGTCATCGGTAACCACTTAAATCGTGAAACTTCTCCAGGTAAAACTAAACCAGCTCCAGTTACTGTATTTGGCCCTGTTGACTGTATGTAAAGAGCAGGAGTTAGATGGGGCCATATCCAGCTCAGGCTTTGATCTGATAGGCCACAGTGAGCTGATGACTGCTGGAGGTGTGAATACTGCCCCCCCCCCTGCCCCCCACTCTACACACACACAAAGCAGAGACAGTCACAAACTCATAGCACTCACTTCCCCAGCCTGTCAGTTACCAGCATCATGGACATGCTCTCTCTCTCTCTCTCTCTCTCTCTCTATTCTGTCAGTAGGAGTAAATGACAGTTATGCTGTAATATGCTCTGATTATTAGCTGAATATTCCCCAGCAGCCTCCACTGAGGGCATATGACTTCACTCCTACCAAACAGCAATGCAGGTAGATGTCTATTTCATACTGATTTGAATCAGTTTTTTTTTAGAATGTAGAGCAGCCGAAAGCCATACTGAGGTTTTTTACAGGGGTGCTGAAACATTTGAAAGAGGGTGCTATACGATGGCCACAAATGTCAAAACTCAGTCTACAATAATGATATTTCTACCTTGGGATTTGTTTTAATATGTCAGCACTAAGCTAACAGCAATTCACGTTAACATTATTTATTCAGCATCTTCTATAAATTATTAAGTAACTACTATAATTTTTTATACGCTGAATAATTCATAGTAGTCACTGAATATTCAAAGAAGCTGCAGAATAATTTATTAACTACAATGAATTTTTCAGCATATACTATGAATTATTCAGTGTCTACTATGAATTATTTAGCAACAACTATGAAGTACTCAGTATCTACTATGAATTATTCAGCAACTACCATGACTTATTCAGCAACTACTATGAATTATTTAGCAACTACTATGAATTATTCAGTAACTACTATGGATTAGTCAGCAGATACTATGAATTATTTAGTAACTACTATCAATTATTCAGTATCTACTATGAATTATTCATCAATGACTATGAATTATTCAGCAACTACTATGATTTTTTCAGGAACTACTATGAATTATTCTTTATCTGCTATGAATTATTTTGCATCTACTATGAATGTGTCAGTAACTACTATCAATTATGCAGTATCCATTATACATTATTAAGCAACTACTATAAGTTACTCACTATCCACCACAAATTATTGTGTACCTACTATTTATTCAGTGTCTACTATGAATGTTTCAGTATCCACTATGAATTATTCTCTAAAAGCTCCTGTTAATTATTCAGTATCTTTTCTGTAACTAATGTGTGAGTTCTGTAGTTATGAGAGAGGGATTGAAGTGCAGACTGACAAACAGACCTTCAGGTTAAAACGTTAAGAGTTTGATGCATTGTGCTGGTGCTGTGGCTGAGCAGGGACAGACGCAGGCATAGACAGATAGATTATGGCTTCACTGTCCATCAGTGAGAACTTAAAAGGGAATTGTTTTGTCTGGGTCTTTCATGTGGGAGTAATGACTCAGACTGTGATTTCTCCAATCTGTTCAGCTACACAAAAATGAAAAATCATCACAGAAGTAAGCTCCCCATCTACAGCATACAAAATGTCTGGAAGAAAGTGCCATGTAACCTTCAGAGCAGTTTTATCCATCACTGTGTGGTTAGTGCTGTGAAAAATAAGCATTGGGCTTTTTACGGTTTCATTCAGGAGCTGAAATGCACACGCAGGTCGCATGCCTGTAATTCACTATGAGCTTTTTTTGGAGATGCAACACCACTGATCACAAAGCAGAAGACAGACTAATTCAAAATGTTATTACTCAGTAACTGCTGTCAATTATTCTGTAAATACTGTGAATTATTCAATAACTACCATAAAGTATTGAGTAACTACTTAGAATTATTCAATAACTACTAAAAGTATTGAGTAATACTATGAATTATTCAATAACTACTATACATTTTTGAGTAACTACTATAAACGATTGAGTAACTACTATGAATTATTCAGTAACTACTTTAAATTATTCATTAACTATTATGAATTACTGAGTAACTATTATGAATTATATAATAACTACTATGAATTATTCAGTAACTACTATAAATTATTCAGAAACTACTATGAATTTTTCAGTAAATACTATGAATTTTTCAGTTAATATGATGAATTATGTAGTAAATGCTATAAATTCTGCAGTAACTACTATGAATTATTCAATAACTACTCAAATTTTCCAGGAATTGCGTCTTGTTGTGTATAGCTTTGAGGCAAAAAAAATGTTTTTTCATGTTCACAGATTTGGTTTGTATCCTGTTAATTATTGCCAGGATTTTACAATATGTACAATATTTTAAAAATCTTAAAAATCTTAAAAATATTTAAAAAAATACTTTACTCATCATTTAATTGTAAAAACAAACTCAACTCATCTAAAGACATTTTCTGTAATAACACAGCAAAACAAGGTTGACAGTGAGCTTTACTGCACAGCATTGTGGAATATGACAGCAACTGAAAGTTTAAAAGGCTTTTTTTCAGTGTAACTACCTTTACTATGATGAAATAAATCAATAATAAGCATTTCCATAGCTATGCGAAATGCATCCTGAATGTGTGCACATGCACAGAATCACACTGCATCCAACCCTAAAGGAAACCTCATGCATCTTTTGTACAGTGATAGGAAACACAGTAGCACACAGAAAGCTCCAATTCCACATCCTGATCCATTTTACTGAACACCATGGACATGTACGCTCACCAGATTTATTCTGAGAATTGGGTGACAGTGCATTTAAATCTGTCAGAGGTTATGGTGTATGCACATCCACATTGGGTGCACATGTCAGCATGTAGATCTTTCTGTGTGATACGTTTCCTATCACTGTATAAAAGATGCACAAGACTCCCATTATTGTTGGCTGTGAAGGTTCGCAAAAATCTAACAATCATGTTTGGTGTTCATTAATTTTATGCTTGTTATTCATTTACCAACTGATCACAATAAATTGCAAACATAAATTGTGCTCTGAACTGTGAAGTATACTTCGAATCACATATTTACTGCTCAAAATCAAGTTGTGACAAATTTAAAAGCTTTGTTAGATCATAATTTTAATATCTCAAAACAAATGCTGCAGTGCTGTAACACTCAGAGGCATCTATAAATCTTGAAACCCTCACCCTCTCTTCATAGATCCCTGCATGTAATCACACATCCTTTTAACTGCCCTGTATCAGCTTTAACAGAGACTCAGACAGCCTGTAGCGAGATATATTGAAAGAAAAGGATCGTTTTTCTTTCATTTCCGACACCCCACAACAAATGAGCTTGTAATTACTAATCTGGAGAGTTATGACCGCCCACCTAATTGCACTTTTTTGCATAAAATTCCCTTGGCAAGAGAGACAAAAGGGTTTGGCCAAGACGCATCCAGGAGACAGATTCATCTTTCATTAGGCCTCTATTGTCTTGGTATTTTTGTGTGTGTGTGTGAGTCTCATCCCCTGTTATTAACCCTCCTCTCCACTGTACGCCCCAAGAGCAAACTGCTTGGGTCTTGTATAATGTAGCTGCAAGCTACATGTACTTGCACTTGGATCTAATCATATTTTCAGGGAAGTAGCTGCTGCTGCAGTGGAGTGGGCACATACTGCAGCTTATCTAGCCGCCCGATGCCTTCGCCTGATAACAAATATGGGGAGGAAGTCGTCAGTTTATTGAATAACGCAGCTCCGTGTCGGGCGCTCATTGGAGGCAATGCTCTGTATGATTTGATATAAAGTCCCATTTGCTCTCATCTCTGTGCTGGCACTGTCACCCAAAGTGAGGAGTTAGCAGGCGCAGGTAGAGTAGCCCAAACCTGTACTGGAGTAAAACGGGACTGAAGGCTGTAGCTACCAACATAATTAGGAAGTGACAGTGGAATCAATGATTGCGTTTATATGCACTTAATAATCCAATCATTGCAGAAAATCAGATTTTGTCAGTAATCCGATGGACGCATGTACTTCAGTAATCAGATAATGGGGAAACTCCAGGTCTACATGAATCAGACAATAATCAGATTTCTGTTTTGCAACCAGCCAATAAACTCACAGAAGAAGACGTGACACAAACATAACACAAAACTCAAACTTCATGTCGTGACTTTTTTTTTTTTAACATTGTGCCACATTACCTGAATATATGAACATACATCATGTAGAAGACGAAGAATATTTAAATCTTTTGTTTTCTCAAGCATGTAATTGCTTTCAGCATCGCTCCAAAAGATTTTTGTTGTGTCTCACGGCAACCGCCGTCTATTTTGCACATGCAAAGACAGAAATCAGAGTAAGAGTTTACATGCACTGAGAAATCTGATAACTGAGCTCAAATACAGCTCTCTTTATCAGATTTCTTAGTCAGATTTCTAGACCTTACTCCGATCTAAGAAATCGGAGTGCACTGGGACCAATAATTTTAGCAAAAATGTCACTCTACATCTTCTAGAAGTTCTGCACTCTTAAAAAAGATGGTTCTTCAAAGGTACTTTAGTAAAGAAATGGTTCTACATAGAATTATGAACACTCAAAGAACCGTTTGCATGCTTAAAGTTTTCTTTGCAGGGGATTGCTGGAGAATGTATTGTATATGGTTCTGTGTAGAAGCTTTTTGAAAATTGTTCTATGTAGCACCAAAAAGGGTTCTGCTACTATTACAATGTCAAGACTGTACAATCCCCTATCTGAAGAATCATTCACCACACAAAGAACCAGCTGTAGTCTAACAAGTTTCCAGCTAGTTGTTAGGAATAGCATCACTGTAAACTGGCAGCATACAAGGTAAAATATATGTTAATGTTGCAAGCTTCAATAAAACATCTTTTACAAGCTTCAAATGTCTGTGTTTAATCTAGAATGGTCTAGATGTGCACCAGTGTTAGCTTAGCGCTAACATAATATTAGAAATCCCGTAGAGGCACTAGCAGAAAATAGCATGAAATGTTGTTATGTCTCATATTTTAAACAAAGTTTTGATATTTATGGTTCAAACTGAAGTTATAGCTCTAATAGTCACGGTTCGCTACCGTAAATGTAGGCTTGGGAAATTAACTTTGGTAAAGGTACAAAAGTAGCAGGTTAGCTTGAGTGTATCCTTAACAAAATAGGTGCCATAAAACTATTTTGGAGCAATGTAGATTAACCACTTTTGATTCCGTTAAGAACGTTTCAAAATTGGAAAATGGAAATTTCAATTTGAAACGTTTCACATTGTAAGCAGTCTCCACCTAGAAACCTACTTCCCTGCAGAGTTTTGTTCTAACCTGTATCTAACATGCCCCCCCAACCCCGCCCCCCCCAGACTCTGCAGGAAGGTAGATCTCCATGACCAGGGCTGGTGACCACTGTTTTATAACAATTAAAGGTATTTCTAGAACCTGAACCAAGAATGCAGGTGCAAGACGTATCAGGTTCAAAAACTACATAAGTACTGAGCGATTAAGTATAAAAGATCACTGAAACTCTTTAGTACATCCAGCATCTTTTAGCATAGAAGTTTGTTAGATACTATTGTTCTCATTTTGATTTAATTACATACTAAGGCTTTTTAATTAGTAACTACAAGGACTTCAGTGCAAACTGGTTGAGCTATTCTTAGGTTATAGAAGTGTGTAGTAAAACTTTGGGCTGGTGGGCCCTGGCCATTTAAGGGTTTAAATGGTTCTTTGCATGGTAAAATACTTCTTCAGATTGATGATATGGCTACGATGTCAAGCTAGTAGACAATAGGTGCTATATAGAGCCATTTCCAAAAAGCTAAACCACATACAACACATTCGCCGTCAATCTGAAGAACTATTTAACCATGCAAAGAATACTGGGCCTTATTCACCAATATCTTCCTAGGTTTTTTCTTGAAAGTGTTCTTGAGAAAGGTCCCAAAAAAAAGTCAGATTCATGACGTGTTCTTAAAGCGCAGAACTGTTCTAACCTTTGTGCCCTTGAGTGTGTGTAGATTTTGTTCTTACCTTAGAAGAAATCCCAAATAAGAAAACATTGGTGAAGGTTAGAATCTTCATAAAAAATGAAGCTGGACCAACAAAACAGAATGAAATAAAACCCAAAAATAGAAAATTAGAAACTCGACATTAGAACAATATCAGTGGAACCAAGGAAAAAGTAAATTATTTACTTATATGCTTAAGTACACTCTTTAAAAAAAGAGTTCTTCAAGGGTTCTTCAGTCAAGGTAATGGTTCTATAGAGAACCATGAGTTCTATATGTAATCATTTCATGCTTAACCCATTAAAATCCCAGGCTTATTACATACTAAGACTTATTACTCCGTAACTACAGGGAAAGGTTGGCAAATGAGGCCCAATGTAAGCGTGAAATGGTTCTACATAGAACTCATAGCTCTAAAAGCATTATCATTTGAAAATGGGATGTATTACCTCTTTCTTTCGCTATTTCTGCTTGGACCTTCTCATAATAGGACATTATCTTCATGTCATTCAATTGGCAGCTCAGTTTTTTTTTTGTTTTTTTTTTGCCCACCCACTGCCTAGAACAGTTTTCTGTGTTGGTTAGATGGCTCAGGTTGAGTGTTAGTGTATCATTATTTTTTAGAGATGAATAATAAAACCTACGGGGTCAGTGCCTGTTTTGTTTATTCTTTGTTTTTCTCCTGTTTTGTGTAGGTTGTTTGATTAATGCGTGTTTTTTAAATTCAAATGAAAAACACCTTTGTTCAGGCTAGCATATGCTTAGTGTATAGGGCAGATTTTTTCTTCTATAATTTCTAATTATGCAGTCATTTCATTCAGCTGACTTTTCCTTTTAAACCAGACAGTTTTAGCTTTTCTTTCTGTGTAATAAAATGAAAATTGTTATAAATTAAGGTCAATATGGTTGCTACTGGTTGGGCATTATTGCATAAAGCCATTTCATGTTGCTTCATAATTTAATTTTTTGAAGTTGACAAGACCAAACAAAAGGTCAAAAAAAAGAACCAACCTGTGTCGTCATATATGGTTTCCTCTTGTTTTTTGGTCTGGTAATGGCTGATTGTATGGAGCTGCTTTTTTATGCCTACATTTTTGAGGTTGTAACACTGCACTCCCAACGCACTGATCCCAGACAACCCCCCACTTTTTGCAATACTCAGTTGCTTCCAGATTTAATGCATGTGGTTCTGTGATAAAATGTTGAATTAAAGAGAAGAGGAATGAATAGCGGTCATGTTCCAGAATGATCTGCCGGGCGGATGATTCACTTGGCCAGCAGCTCGCTGTCTCGCTGCAGAACCTGAACCAATTTCCCACTGCTAATCTTTGCTACTGAAAAGCGCTCCCCCATCTCAGCATGGCGGAAAGCTCTTTGTCTTAGAGCGACTGGCACTTCGAACTTGGAGCGAAAAACCCATCTGAGCAGTCTTATCTTCCCCCTGGGTCATCCTTGTTGCGCAAACACAATTAACCTGGAGTGTGCTGGACCACTCTGACAATCAAATTAGCAAAAATCTCTCGTTTTGTGCTGGATTTGAAGCGGATCAATGGCAGGTAAGAATCAGTCTTGAGGACCAATTCAGTTCTCTGCAGTGGACAGAGCTGCCAATTCTAAAGCTTAATCACAATGCATGAATAGTATATTCAGGTAGGATGAAGCTGTGTGGCTGAAAGGATTAGCATATAATGACTGCTCTACTGACTCTTTCAGTGTAGATTTCTATACACTCACTGTGCACTTCATTAGAAACCTGTTCCGCATACTTCCACTCACTGGCCACTTTATTAGAAACATCTATCATGTACTACACTCTCAGGCAACTTTACTCAGGCTCTACCTATCTTTTAAGACCGCAATATAGAAGTACAATTACAGACTTTAGCCCTACATAATTTATCAGCCCCTTTGTACCCCATTCATCAAAGGTCAGTTAGTAACTCTTTACATTAAGGGTCACAAACGTATTGATACTTATTTGCTAGTAAGTAATGAAGCATTTATTTATATATTAATGAACTATTCATTAAGCATTAGTTACTGATTAAGTACTTAGTAACTAGTAACTGAGTACACTGTTTAATTACAGCTTAATTACTCCTTAACTGCTGCTTATTAACCTGATAATGAACTGATAAGTGTGTTTACTCATATAAATAAGTTGGTCTGTACTGGACACTTTCTCTCACCTCCACATATTTAGCTGCCTTTCTGTCCTCAGAGCTGTCTTTACATTTTCACCATTAATTACTCCTGACTTCATGTTATTTAACCATTAATTACTACTTTTTGTGTCTGTCCAATCAAATTGATCTTCACTACTAATATACTAATTATTCTACATGGTCATGATTAAGAGCAGCCTATAAACACTTCACTGTGAATCACAGAGGAAACTTACGTGGACACACTGGTTAGGCCTAAAACACAGGCTGCTTGTTTAAAGATGCATGTTCATAGTATAGTTAATAGTTCATAGTATAATTAGTAATGAGAATAATTACTTTACCGGGAAGGACACAAAGTGGCAAATAAATTAATTCAATTAAATCAGTAATTAACAGGTAATTAACAGATTATTAACACAGAAGTAGTTGTTATTGCTACTTATTTATATGAGTAAACACAGTCATCGGTTCATTGTCAGTTTAATAAGCAGCAGTAAATATGTAATTAAGCTGTGAACTATGGACAAACTAAGCTATCAGTTAATAGAGTACTTGATTACTAATTACTAAGTACTTAATCAGTAACTAGTGCTTAATAAGTAGTTAATTAAATATATAAATAATGAGTATTTATTTAATTACTAGCAAACAATTATCTATAGATTTGTGACCCTTAATGTAAAGTGTTACCAACTGACCTTTGATGAATGGGGTAGAAAGGGGCTGATAAAACATGTAGGGCTAATACAGTGGTGATATAAGATAGGTGAAGGTCATAAAGTAGCCTGAGAGTGAAGTACTTAAGTATTTAATTACTTATTAGCATATAATTACCATTACATTTGCGACCCTTAATGTAAAGTGTCACCAGTCAGTTTTTTACCAGAGAGCTGCTGTTTGCTTTGAAAGAATAGTTCAGTGAGAAAATGTAACAATAAATGAAAGTGACTCATGGAACTAAACTCATTGATATGTGTTGCCTACTACCTTCCATTCACTGTTAGCCTCATTAGCATGTCAAGCTAGTCCTTTAATCATACCCAGTGCACTTTGATAGCTTCTTAAACATAACTTTGCCCACTTTCTCTGACTCTAATCCTCTACATCACCTCAATCATAAAACAAGTGTCAACTCCACGAGTTCCTCACCTCGGAGGCATGCTGCACACCTTATCATGCCTAACCACAGGTCTTAGACATCAAATTATAGGATTCAAGCGCTACAGCCAACCGCTGCTTTCGTGTCTATAGAGCGTAAATCAAAGCAGCGCTACTGGTCTAACCACACTTTTTGCCACCGAACAAGCCTCAACATATGTCGCGCCATAAAACCATGAGCCATGTGAGGGTCAGGCACTGCCAGCCAGCGGTTTGCATGAAAAAGCAAAACTTGAGGGAGAGAGAGAGAGAGAGAGAGAGTGCGTCCTTCCAAGAGAGCTGAGAGGAGATGTGTAATTGAAAGAGATCACACAAGAAGAGGCTGTTTCCACCAAGAACAAATTCCATCCACTCCACGTCTTATTCAATCTCTTCTGAAATATAGATTGAAAAAAAAAGCTCGTCAGGTTCATCCCATTTATTACGTTTACCATTTCTACGTCCCTGAACGTGAACGGGGTCCAGTTCCTGGGCTCATTGAGACGTCTTTCATTTTTAATCGAGTGTTCTGCCTGTGATGCCAGACACACTGAGCAAGAGCCCAGGAATGTGTAGTAAATCAATCAAACGGTCAAAGGCCCACACAAATTGAAAAAAAAAACACAGCCGCCTGCAACTCCCCCACACTTCTGCCGATTTCTAGCACTGACATTAACCTTGCATTAAGCCATGCGCTTACTTCAATTATGGATAATCCATGTTCAGGATGTGTTTTACTCTGTGTAAAAGTTAGAAGTATGAGACACTGAGGAAATTAGATATAAAAGTAAGCAACATTGGAGGAAAAGTCACATTGTGATGGTTTTGCTTTTTGCAATAATTATTACAATTAGTGGTGTAAAGGTAACACTTTACTAATGTGTTAACGCAACAGAAATTCTGTAGTCGGCATCATTCCCATTTTAAGAACTCTTAAGCTGATTTTCTCTTCAGGAAATTTTAATTACGTTTCCCAAAAATTGTCACACCAGTACTCTGAAATCTATACATTTTGTCCTTTGTACATTTTTCCACTTTGAATTTTGAGGTCATTTAGCAGTGAAAATACAAATACTGCTACATACATGCTACAAGCAAGCTAACACTCATGCACACTAAAATGATATTGTATTAAAAAGTAAGTCTACTAGTAAACTTTGACACTATTAAATACCAACACCAGCTACTCAAACTGCAGCCAAAAACTGCCAAAGCAACTTCACTACACACTTAAAAAATATGGTTCTTCAAGGGCTCTTTAATAAAGAGCATGGCTCTGTAACAAACCATGAACAATCCAAGAACCTTTTGCATGATTATGGGAGCATGAGGGTTCTTTGCATGGGAAACAGATTCTTCAGATTGATGTAAAATGTGCTGTAGTATTTTTTTTAACTAAAGAATCCTTGAAAAAGCATCTTTTTTAAAAGTGTACCACATTCGGCAAAGTCGGGGGTATTTTGTTAAAGTCAGTCATACGATGTCCATTCAGTGGACAGCCGTGGACAGTCATACTTTTCTTCGTAATCCACAGTACCAATGTCCGTATGGCAAAATGTCCATATGGCAAAATGTTGGCTTTGGAAATTTTTTGTTGACCCCAAGGCATAATAGCAGCGATTTTCAACACCGTTTGTTTTTGTCATATAGAGAAAACCAGCTTAGTTTCTAATACAGGCATGATGCTGACTATAAAATGACGACATAACTTCTGAAATCTACATTTTAAAAAAATAAACTGTTGTTTGAACTTAATTCAATTATACAATACTTTTCCATTCAATGAAACTGAGTAGAGTCATCATCTGCTGACTTTGTTACCTCAATATAAAGTTCAATTGTTGATGGTAAATAAGTGAAACATTTCATAATTTATTCAGGTTTCATTGTAATGGAATTATCTTTGGATCAACGTTTTAATTCAGCGGAATGTACATTTATTCATTTTTGTCCATTTTACTTAAACCAGTTACTTAAAAACAACACAGTTCATTTATTCAATGTCAACATATTGTCAGTTTGTAAGTTAAACAACCCCATTGGTTCATTTCATGCAAAACATAAATCTCATGCTGGCAATATCAGTAAATATCAGTAAATCAGCAATTACAACCCCATTTCCAAAAAAAGTTGGGACGCTGTGCAAAATGTAAATAAAAAAAATACAATGATGTGCAAATCATTTAAACCCTATATTTAATTGAAAATAGTACAAAGACAACAAATCAAATGTTGAAACTGAGAAATTGTTCATTGAAAAAGATATGCCCATTTTGAATTTGATGCTAACAGCATGTTCTAAAAAAAGTTGACGGGGGCAACATAAGGCTGGTAAAGTTGTGTAATACTAAAACAACACCGGGTGGTTGATTGGCAACAGGTCAGTAACATGACTGGGTTTAAAATGAGCATCCCAGAGAGGCCGAGTCTTTCAGAAGTAAAGATAAGGAGGGGTTCACCACTCTGTGAAAGACTGCACAATCCAATAGTGCAACAATTCAAGAATAACGTTTCTCAACATAAAATAGCAAAGAACTTTTGTTTAATCATCAATGGTACATAATATCATTAAAAGATTCAGAGAATCTGGAGAAATCTCTGTATGCAAGGGACAAGGCTGAAAGCCAGTATTTGCTCGCTGTGATCTTTGGGCCGTCAGGTGGCACTGCATTAAAAACAGACATGATTCTGTAGTGGAAATCACTGCATGGGCTCAGGAACACTTCTGAGAACCACTGTCTGTGAAAACAATGCATCGCTTCATCCACAAATCCAAGTTAAAACTCCAAAATGCAAAGAAGAAACCATAAATGAACAGGACCCAGAAATGCTGTTGCCTTCTCTGGGCTCTGAGCTCATTTAAAACGGACTGAGGGGAAGTGGAAAAGTGTCCTGTGGTCCGACGAATCAACATTTGAAATTCCTTTTGAAAATCATGGACACTGTGTCCTCCGGGCTAAAGACCACTCAGCTTGTTATCAGTGCACAGTTCAAAAGCCAGTATTCATGATGGTATAGAGGTGCATTAGTGCACATGGCATGGGTGATGTGCACATCTGTGAAGGCACCATTAATGCTGAGCGATATATACATGTTTTGGCAATATATGCTGCCATCCAGACTACGTCTTTTTCAGGGAAGGCCTTGCTTATTTCAGCAAGACAGTGTCAAACCACATTCTGCACGTATTGCAACAGCATTTCTCTGTATTAAGAGTCTGGGTGCTAAACTGACCTGCCTGCTGTCCAGACACCCACTGATAACATTTTGGTATAATATGAAATGTAAAATACGACAAAGGAGACTCTGAATTGTTGAGCAGCTAAAATTCTATATAAAAGAAGAACGGGAAAACATTTCACTTTCAGAACTACAGCAGTGTCTCCTCAGCTAACAAATGCTTACAGAGTGTTGTAAGTAGAGTAAAAGTAGAGGTGATGAAACACAGTGGTAAACATGCCCCTGTCCCAACTTTTTTGGAACGTGTTGTTGACATCAAATTCAAAATGGACATATATTTTTCTAAAAACAATAAAATTTCTCTGTTTCAACATTTGATTTGTTCACTTTGTGGTATTTTCCTTTAAAATATGGTTTGCACATCATTGCATTCTATTTTTATTTACATTCTGCACAGGGTCCCAATTTTTTTGGAAATGGGGTTGTAAAAAGGGTGTGTTCAGGGGTGTAATTAACTTCTTAAATGGTCAGATCTCACCAGAAACCCAGGCTTCTGTTCACCACTCCTAATGTAAGAATAACTCAGCCAGCTTGCATTGCTTTCCATAAAACCACTGAATATTATAAAACGGATCTTTCCAGTCCTAAAATCTGATTGGCTGAGCTGCGTTCAAAGCCATTGTAAAATCTATGGTATAGGCACACCTATGACCACCTCACAACAACCGAATTGTATATTACTGCACCATGAAATGAAGAAAAATCCTTGTGCTGTTAATAGAATGATCTTTGACTCTAACACTGCTTATGTTCTTAACTAGAACTAGGATGGTCAGCTAACTAACAGACTAAAAGAAAGTTAACAATGTAAACATCTCCATCATTAATATCACAGGCTTGAATTAAAGTACTTATGGTATGATTAACTGTAAAACAGCAGCATAAAAGCATAAAAAAAGGCACTTGAATGGATTACGGGGTTCAAATGTTCGTATTTCAGTCAAATGTCGCGTCAAACCCAGGCTGAGTTTCAGTTCTGTATTCCCTAAATAGAGTGCTAGCTATGAAAGTTTAGAAATTCTAGCCTCTACAGCCAAACAGTGCACGATTTATCGATTTTTAGTATGGATGTCTGAATCCCAAATGACTATTTCTTAGCTATATTTTGCACCATTGGGCTGCAAGATCCAGTATTTAAACTCCTATGTAGTGCACTATGTAGGGAGCAGGGATCCATTTGAGATTCAGCCCCAGCATGAAAAGAGTGGTCCCGCTGGATTGGTGCTAAATAAGGTGGGAATTTGGTAACCAAAAAGTACTTATAAAGAGAATGTTTTTGCATTAAACACTGCTGTGTTATCATGTGTTCATTGTTATATGACAAAAAGTTTAAAAAATCATGAAATGACCACAATATACAGCAATGGGCAACCAAACATTCTGTTCATGGTCCATTGCTGCTGGGCCATGATACCATACTCTAAAGGAACTACACTTCTTGGCAGAACACTTGTTTATGTTGAGTATGCGTGTATGTGAGTATGTGAGTGTGTATTTTATCATATTTTATGTTGGCCGCCCTTTTATAAAAGCAACAAGCCAAAAACTGGCTAACACAAACAGTGCATTATCAGGTGAGCTACCGTCTCTGACTGTACACCAGCAAGGTGGACCTACAAGAGAGGAGTTTCTAATAAAGTGGCCAGTGAATGCGCATCTCAAATCTGGCCATGCGTTACTGTGCTTCGCATGGTGCCTAAGAATACCCTTCACATGATAAAATCGCAGTAACGCACAGCCTCTCGTGGCTTATTGCTTTAATAAGCCTTAGGATTTAATAAGCCTGTGAATTTAGAGGTTAAGGTAGTTATGGAATTTTCTGTTTATGGCTGCGCAATATTGACAAAGCACCATATTGCAATTATACTGTTATATATACTGCAATTTTAATACACTATACAACTCATGATGTAACATCGTTAAGGATTGGCCTGCATTTACTGACCAAAAGCATTTACATTTGTTGGATCATGTGAATGCCATGATTCACTTCAATAGCCACAATAGACCATCTGTGATTGGTCAGGACACAATAAAACATTCAGTGTTTGGTTAGAGGCTAATTTGAATAATGCATCAGCATCGCAAAGGCAAATATAATAATTGACAGATGAAATATTGTTTGCAGAACTAGTTCATGAGTAATGATTAATATAAATATTCTATTTTGGAGGAAAGATAATTTCCTTTTATACCCAAATGCAAAGGACCCTGTCCAAAACAACAAAAAAGGTAGAATGGAAATAAACTGCAGATGAATTCAACCAAATGATTTTGAAGCTGGGGCCATTCACTCCACTGGCTTCCCCAGTTTATAAGTCATCATAAAATCAGAGCTAAGATGAAAGCCAGCTGTCACAGGCACTTTTGATGCAAGCCAACATATAAAAGCCCAGATGATATTAAGCAAAATAATGACTATCCAAATTCAGTTTGGTCAATTAGCCGATTTATACACACATAAATGGAACGTCCTGCGGGTTACGGAGTTCACATTGGTCTGCAGATCTGAGAGAAGTTTAGCCTTTTTCTCGCTGAGCTATTAACCCTTAAACTCTATAGCACTGTAAGTGAGTCCCCAGTTCAGTTTCTCAATCTCACAATGACAGAACCTAATAAGCTCTCCTTTTCAGGGGTTAAGCTTTGGATTTTGGCTTCTGTAAGTACAAAATGTTTTTATATTTACTTCCACTAACTGGCCACTTTATTCGAAACACCTACTTTGTATTTCTACTAACTGGCCACTTTAATAGAAACACCTACCTTGTACTTTCACCTGCTGGCCACTTTATTAGAAACACCCACTTGCACTTCCACTAACTGGCCACTTTATTAGAAACACCTACCTTGTACTTCCATTTACTGGCTACTTTATTAAAAGCATTTACCTTCTACTTCCACCAGCTGGCCACTTTATTAGAAAAACCTAACCTGTGCTTTCACTTACTGGCCAATTTATTAGAAACACTTACCTTGTAGTTTTACTTAATGGCCACTATGTTAGAAAAGCCACCAACTACAGACTGCAGTCCACCTGTTGCACAGTTTATCTCTACCTCCTAAATCTCTGGACAGTTTCTGAGAGGACCACTGCTGTCTAGATATTATTTGGGTGGTGGTCCAATTTCAGCACAGCGGTGACACATAATACTGACTTTGTAGCGTATGTGGTGCTCCTGGAGTTTTTACACACATCAGTATCGTTTCTAGGTTGATAGTGGACCACTACCTAAAATTTCCAGCCCTGGGGTCAGAAACTGACCACTGATGGAAAAAAATGTAATGGCTAATGGTGCATCAGTAGGTGAGCTACAGTACTCTGACTGTACACCAACAAGGTGGATCTACAAGAGAGGGGTTTCTAATAAAGTGGCCAGTAAATGTGCATCTCAAATCTGAAGCCTAAACCTAACCAGACGCAAATGCAAAGCCTGACCTTAACCCTGACCAAAAGCCCAACCAGAAAAGCCTAGACTCAACATCTGGACAGTTTTTGGCTCCACACTCTTAAAAAAGGTTCCTCAAGGCAGCGGTTCTATATTGAACCATGAACAGTCAAAGAACAGTTTGCAAGCTTAAAGGGTTCTCTGCATAGTGAAATTGTTCTTCAGATTGATGGAGAATGTGTTGCATATGGTTCTATGGTGTTTCCTTTATGAAAATGGTTCTATATAGCACCAAAAAGAGTTCTGCTATTGTCACGATGTCAAGCTTGTATACAATAGAAGAACACTTGTTGGTGCTATATAGAACCATTTTCAATAAGGTAGAAACATATACAACACATTCTCCACCAATCTGAAGAACGATTTCACCATGTAAAATCCATTTAATCATACAATGGTTCTTTAAGTGTTCGTGGTTCCATATAGAACCACTGTCTTTACTAAAGAACCCTTGAAGAGGCTTTTTTAAGAGTGTATTATACCGCTCAGTGAGCATTAACACAAGACCAGCCTGACTGGTTTCGTGAAGAAAGAGGGCCCACAAGCCCCGCCCTTCTCATGACTGTGTTGATATTTGATTGGCTGGCAAAAAATGACCATGAGTCATGCTCCTTTGCCCTGAAACCTGTAAGGTGAGGCTGTTTTGGCCTTTAAGATTTAAAAATGAAAGTATGCTTCCATTCTAAACTCTGAGATCTCACACTGTCATCAATTATGGATTCTGGTTATTAATAATAAATTATGTTATTCATTAATAACCTACACAGTGTAGACTGAAGTATTAGACACTGAAACATATTTGTAGGTGTTCTATTCAAAATGTTTTTGTGACCAATAAGAAGCAATTAAATTAAATAAATAAATAAATAAATGCATTTTTCTTTTCATTCTTCATTCAGCTTTCTCAGTTATTTTAGAATCTTTTACAGCTCTGTTCATCTGGACACATCTGACCTTTCTTCCTCCATATTATTTGAAACCTGTGAAATGAACATATAGTGGTGTCCAAAATAATGGAAAAACCACATGAAGTACTTATACTCATTGGCTATTTTATTGGAAAGACCTACCATACAGGTGCACTTTGTAAGTGTACAGTTACAAACTGTAGCCCATCTGTTGCTTCACGATTTATGAGCCCCCTCTACCCCATTATCAGTGGAGAAGGACCAACCTCAGACCACCAGTGACCAGATATTTTTTTGGATGGTGGTCCATTCTCAGCACAGCAGTGACACAAGCACGGTAGTGTGTGGTGCAGGCATGAGTGTACTGGCCACTTTATCAGAAACCCCTCTCTTGTAGCTCTACCTTGCTGGCATACAGATAGACACTGTAGCCCATCTGTTGATGCACAGTTTGTGTCTTGTGGTGGTCTTTTCTCATTCATGAATCGTGTGGGGGATGGTGGTGATGAATTGTGCAGCAACAGATGGGCTACAGTAAGTAACTGTAACCAAATTAGTTCAAACTGAGGTCCCACAGTACCATAGTGTAAAATAACAATGCAGTATTTAGACTTTAGAATTATGTTATGATCCTGAGGCGTTAATAAAGAGAGTAATGAGGTAAATATATACAAAATCATTATTTATAGTGTACTTTCTATTGGGAGGTGTCTGTCCTAAACCCTAACCCCTAAATTTACACTTATCAAAATAATACTTTTGTACTTGTACTTTTGTATTTTTTCAATTTTTTTGCTAAACAAACCTTTGATTTAAAGTGAATTTAAAATTTTAGATTTGTCATTATTAAAAAAGCTATTAAAAAATGATGTCCCATGATTTCATATCAGTACTGAAACACAAAGAGTTTTAGTATGTAGGCGAAGCCTTATTTTAGCCACGCCTCTACATCGTAGAGCAGGTGGTGAGACTGCATCCCTGTCCCTCATAGCCACATGGTGAGCAGTTAGATCTCACTGTTTTAAAGTAAATTGTGACGCAAAGTCACAATCAGTGTGGAACATGTAGATTTGTCATCAGTGAAACACAGATCCTCTGCAATTAAGTACTTTTTTGTGTTTTAATAAAAAATATGATGATTTAATGTGGGTACAACTGTTCAAAGCTAGCTAGCGTTTCTGAGTTCTGCTCAAAATGAGTTAAAATTGTCACTACTGAAACATTTGGCAAAGCTTCTATAGTGTTATGATTGTTTCATAATTAAGCATAATTAAGGTTATAGGGTCCCACAAAATCCAAAACTTTGAACCAATTCTGTGTTGATCTATGTCTATATGTGGGAGTGTATCTTATAAAATGGCCAACGAGTATGGTGTTTCCATTAATTTGGACACTCCTGTATTTTTCTCACAATTTGCAGTATTTCTCAGAAGCGTAGATGACTACACACACACCTGCAAACAATCCAGCAGGTGTGAAGTGTGTGTGTTTGAAGAGGTAAAGCGAGGCAGAGCTGTTTAGAGGGATGAAGAGCAAGAGGAGAGGGTCAGTCGACATTGAGTGGGTCATGAGGTGAAGGACGCTGCGTGATTCGTTAAGATGATGTTTACCCACCTGCTGGTGTAAAGTCATCCAGAACAGTCAGTCAGCTCTGGAAGCAGTGGCAGTTCAGTGCAAAAATGACATATAGCAACAATCTACAATAAAGAAAAGATTCATGCATTTTTTGTCTCTTTGTCTAGACTTGCTCTACATTTCAAGCAGATCATCACTCAGAATAAAACTCCTCATTAAAGGTTTACATTTAATGCAAACCTACAGATCCAAGCACAATTGTTTGAAATCTCTTGTCAAATTAATACTTATACTTTTGTATTTTGTATTTTTATATATTTTTTTATTATTTCTTTTAGAGTGAATTTGAAAATTTAAAATTTGTTTAATTTTTAAATTTAAATAACTGTATTCAAAAATTATGTCCCATGTTTTCATATCACTACCAAAATACAAAGACTTTTTGTCCATAAGAGGAGACTTATTTTAGCCACGCCCCTGCATTGTAGATCAGGAAGTGTGACTGCATCCCTGTCCCTGATGGCCACATGGTGAACACTTTAGAAAAAAGATCGCTCTTAAAGAATAAAACATTGGCTGGCTTGCTAGTGCAGGCTTTAGGGAGAGTCTGGGTGCTAGTTTAGTGTTTGTGTTGACTCTCTCTGTGTGTGTGTGTGTGTGTGTGTGTGTGTGTGTGTAGCCCCAGGAGAGCGACACATACACACACACACACAGGTGCTGGATGCTAGTTAGCGTCAGCGGAGCAGGATGAGGTGTCAGGAGTCAAATCAAATGAAGAAGAATCCACTCCTGCACCCTGACAGAGAGTCATAAATATTACATACAGAGAGAGGGAGAGAGAGAGAGAGAGATTGAAAGGAGACGTAGAGACAAAAAGAGAGAGAAAGGGGAGACAGAGGGAAAGAGAAAGGCATGGAGGGAAGAGAACGAGAGAGAGGTAACGGAGGGAGAGAGAGGGAGAGAGAGAAAGGGAGTGAGAGAGAGAGACAGAGAGAGAGAGACAGAGTTAAAGAGAGAGAAAAGAAGATGGGGAGACAAAGAGATTGGGGAGAGAGAAAGAGTGAGAGTGAGCAAGCAGGAGAGTGAGAGAGAGAGAGAGAGAGATTGGAAGACGATGTAGAGACAAAAAGATAGAGAAAGGGAAAGAGAAAGACATGGAGGGAAGAGAAAGAGAGAGAGAATGGAGGGAGAGAGAGAGACACACAAAGAGGAAGGAAGAGAAAGAGTAAGAGAGAGAAAGCAAGTGAGAGAGAGAGAGAGAGAGAGAGAGAGAGAGAGAGAGAGAGAGAGAGATAGAGAGAGAGACAGAGATCGTGCCTTCACTGTATGTGTGCTGCAGTGGTTGGGCTGCAGGCTGTAATGGTCTGAGCTGAGCTGAGCTGAGCTGATCTGGGGGGCTTTAAAAATAGGAAATGACCTCCTTCACACACACACAGCGTCACTGTCACAGAACACACACACACACACAGCGTCACTGCCCAGAACACACACACGGCCGACACTCAGTCTCAACTTCCTCCACAGGACTAAAAGTGTGACATCCAGACACATTAAAGCGACAGTCTGGACGAAAATCAAATTTACACAGTTTCCACTTTACCTTCAGTGTAGCCACACAGGGAGGTGTTTTGAGATGGGGGTGCTAAAATTTTAAACGGCATATACATGACATATACAGTGATGTCAGGCACAATTATATGCCTTTTTTGTATAATTTGTAAAACAGTAATTGTCATAATGCTATAACATGGTGAGAGACAGGGATGGAATACTGACCGGTCCCTGGGGCCAGAGAGCAAAACCTCTACACAATCCACTGCAGATGTAACGTAGCCCATGATCATGTGACTAATTGACTAAACAAATGAAATAAAATGCTACGTTCTCCATTTTTTGTCTTCAGTTGACTCATGAGAGACTGTTGTTGCTAATTTTAATAGGATGTTAGTGTTTATCCTTCCATTTGTGTAGGACTACTTCTGTTTTTGCATTATGACTCAGTTTGGCCCCCTGGATTTAAAGAAACCTTGAGTGTGTTTACATCCACTCAATAATCCGATCACAAACAGATTTCTGCAGTTATCTGATTATTTAATTGGTCGTGTAAACAGCATACTTAGATTTCTTAGATTGGAGTAAGGCCTAGAAATCTGATAAAGAGAGCTGGATTTTAGCTCAGTAATCAGATTTCCCAGTGCATGTAAACTCTTACTCTGATCTCTTTCGGATTTCTCAGTCTGCACACGTGTGAGAACAGACGGTGCTACCGGAAATACGCAAGCAGTGTTGCTGCGAGATGCATCAAAACATTTTTGGAATGACAATGAAATCGACTACATGCTTGACGAAATGAAGGATTAAATATTCTTATCTTCTAGATTATGTATGTTCATATTTTCAGGTAAAGTGGCACGATGTTACAAAAGAAAAAGCTGCAGCATTAAGTTTGAGTTTTACATTACGTTTACATCACGTCTTATTCTGTGAGTTAATTGGCTGGTTGCAAAGCAGAAATCTGATTAATGTCTGACTCATGTAGACCTGGAGTTTCCCATTATCTAATTACTGAAGTGCATATAAACGTGTTGATGGGATTACCGACAAAATCTGATTTTCTGCAGTTATCAGATTATTAAGTGCATAATAAACATACTTATTGATTCAAATCTTACATGTAAATCAAATATTGACACAACAGAATGTTGCACATTAATAAGGTTAATTTGGCTTTTTTTCATAACAAAAAAGAAATTGCTCAAAGTGGACATAAAGACAATGTCAAATATTGTTTGATCTCACTTTTTAGGTCAAACTTAATGTAAATGAGCCGAGCAGCAACCAATCAGATTGTTGATAGATAGCACAGCAACCAATTAAGTCAATGTGCCTATAGATTCAATACAAATTCAAATGCACACCAAGCAGGAGATATAATGGTTGAAAAACCAACTAATGTATTAAAAACCTGGCACATTAAGGTGTTTGTTGATTGTTTAAGTTTAAAAATGATCTTAGGCCGCTACATATACTTCAACTCAACTTTCCTGTGTTGTTTCAGCAACGTCCCAGAATAGCCAACAGCTGGTGAGTAAAGCAATGTGCATTAACTTAAACAGTGCATGACTGCATGTCCGAAAATATATAAAAATAATGTAAAGTACTATTTTTTATCATTATTTTAAGCAGTTGCAGTAAAACAATCCTGAAATCCAGCACGTGCTGCTCCCTGTTAATCAGCCAAGACTGATATAGGTGTCTGTTTGAAGTTTTGCACTGGAGCGACGAGGCTAATGTAGCTAACAAGTAATGGAAGCTCATAGGCCACCAATTAGCATTGTGCTAACTGCATGCATAAATCATCACACACTAGCTTCAAACAGTCTTGAGTTATTAATCTGTCCTAAAAATCTGTCCCAAGTAATTGGAAATCCCTGTGGTAATAACCAATCCTGACTGCTAGCCACTGAGCTATAGGCCAATGAAGACAACTAAGCTTGCACTGGTGTAGATTGTTGAGTGAAAATGTAAAGAAAATAGTGATTATATGTTTATTCAGCACTAAGTGGGCACCAGAGTGGAGTTTTTTATCTTTTCGGTCAGAAAAACGAAGCCAAAGGTAAGGTATCTAGATATCCATGCAGCTATCTTGCTAACTTTAGTAAGAATCCCATTTTAGAAACTCTCACTGGCTGTAGGATGCAAGTAGGCATGTTTACAAGAGATGTAGAGATGGTTAAAGTGTCCCTTAATGGGGAACTCCACCATTTTTTCAAATTTTATGTGTAATTTAATCGTTGGGAGGTAAACAAAGTCATTCAGAGGGGTTTGGTGTGAAATGCTCTGTTCTACAGAAACTTACAGAGTCAAAATTGTTGACAGAGGTGGTGATAGGAACCAGACATCACCATGTCTACAACACAAGTTTAGGCTTTTTATTTACTATGCAAAACCACCAGTGAACCTACACATGTCTTCTGAGCTTTTATGTGGAATGTTTATGATGCTAAAATAGTGTTAAATCTGAACAAAATACATTTTCTTTGGGGATTATTTTGCCTTATGACACCCTACATGTATACCTCCACCATGAATCAATTTTTAAAAGTTGGATGCTTACATCTTAACCCTCCAATTATACAGAAATTTTGAACAATCGGTGGAATCCCTCTATTAAAATATTAAAAAGAGTAGCTTGACACTGTATGAAATACTGTAATTTGTAAAAACTGGCAAAAGTACTCATCACATAGCTAAAAACAGCA
Source organism: Colossoma macropomum (assembly GCF_904425465.1). NCBI lineage: Eukaryota > Metazoa > Chordata > Actinopteri > Characiformes > Serrasalmidae > Colossoma > Colossoma macropomum. The sequence goes on along the minus strand of NW_023494799.1, from coordinate 23,047,214 downwards.
GTAGCAGCTATCCTGAAAACTCAATTTTGTCCACACTTTTGTCCACTTTTATAGATAAAAGGAAGCCATTGAGTGTCAGAAACCACATAAGCAAGTGCAGTTAGCACAATGCTAACTGGCTGGTAAGCTCTTGCACTCAGGCTAACAACATTAGCCTCACAAAACTAAAGAAGTAAACCAAACATGTCTTGGCTAATTGACTATTTTAGCTAAGGGGGAAAACTGTACATGTTTCCTCAAAC
>NW_023494799.1:22861972-23041972 GCF_904425465.1 Colossoma macropomum | reverse complement strand
CAAAGGGGAAGCCTTATGATAGCACTGTCCTGCCCTGCCCCTGTCATAGCCCCCCTGTCTTTGTGCTTCCTCAGGACAATGCACACTACACACTAACGTTAACGTTTCCTGAAAAATAGGCTACTGTGTCTGGTGAATTTGAGCCAGCAGTTGTGGATGAATGGCGCCTGGCCCACAAAGGGAGAAGAAGAAGAAGAGGAAGCAGAAGAAGAAGAAGAAGAAGAAGAAGAAAACAAGAAGAAGAGCAAGAATGAAGGGAGGCAGGGAAGGAGGGAGGAGGCAGGGAAGGAGGGAGGGGGCTGGAAAGGAGTGAGTGAGGGAGGACTACAGTAGTATACCTTAAACAAAGAAAGCCCTGACCCAAGCTTACCTTGTCTGCCCACTATCTCGGCCACATGCTCAGAGCTGGGCACCGGGACGCACTCGGTCATGTTGACGCTCTTTTTCCTCGGCTCGTTGTCGTAGGCGCCGGACTCGTCATTGTCCAGGCCGAGCAGGGACAGCTGGTCCAGGGCTATCTGCAAGGCTCTCTGGTCGTCTAAAGCTTCGCCCTGCTGGCCGCTGCCGCTGCGCTCCATGTCGGCGAACAGCGAGCTCGGCATCTCGGCTGGGCTCACCCTCTCCGGTGTAGGGGGAAAAAAGAAGAAAGAAAGAACAGAAACAAAATAGCAGGGTGGGATTGAGCACAGGGGTAGCGGGTGGGTGGGGAAGGAGGGGGGGAAGAGGGAGAGGAGAGAAGAGGAGAGGAAAGCACCAGGTCAGTCTCGCTAGCCTGCTCCTGGTGCAGAACTAACAAAAAAAGAAGGGAGGGGAAAAAAAGAGAAAAGCGACCGTGCTCCCTTCCTTCCTGTCCCAGTAACGACAGCTGGAGAAAAACAAGCAGAACAGTGCGAGAGAGCCACGGAGGGGAGAAGGGAGGGGGGGTAAAAAATCAGTGCAAATCCAGCCTTCAGCTCCGCGGAAAACTCCCCCCGAAGTAGCTCTGGTCAGGAATGCCGGCGTCGGTGATATTCCTGATATTTTCTCCCCTTCAGAACGAGCCCCTCCCTGCCTGCTCTCCCGTGCTCTCTCAGCTCCTTTCTGTTTGCTGTCTGAGCTGCTGCAGACAGACACGGCGAGCGAGGGGGGCGAGATATGGGGCGATGACGTCACCGGTGCGGGCTGGGGAGGGGACCTGGGCGCGGCTTCGGCGCCGCTTATTTGCATGCGCGCTATTTGATTGGACGGGCCGAATCCAGCAGCCGTTCTAGCTCCGCCCTCTTCGAGTCTCCCTCCTCCTTCCTTTGTTGTGACCATAAAAACATTAACGACACGGATTTCTTTTCTTTTTTTTTCCTTTTCTTTTCTCATAAAATTACACCATACAGAGCAGATCTGCAGTAATGTTAGCTGAGGTTTATCCAGTCTTCCATAGTAATCTGTAATATTTTCATCTGCAGACTTAAACTAAACTCCTAAAAAGCATGGTTCTTCAAGGGAGTGAGGGAGTTCTATATATTTTTGCATCCCTAAAAGGTTCTTCAGATTGATGGAGAATGTGGTGTAGATGGTTCTATATAGAACCTTTTTGAAAAAGAATTTTATGTAGTGCCAAAAAGAGTTCTTCTGTTGTTACAATGTCAAGCTTGTAACGATAGAAGAACCCTTTTTAAGTGTGTACAGTCTTAAAAAAGATGGTTCTTCAAGGGTTCTTTAGAAAGAAAATTGCTCTATACAGAACCAGGAACACTCAAAGAACCCTTTGTATGATTCTTTGCATCGTTAAAGGGCTCTTCACATTGATGGAGAATGTGCTGTAGATGTTTCTATATTGGGTTCTTCTATTGTTACGATGTCAAGCTTGTAACTATAGAAAAGGAACCCTTTGTGGTGTAGAACCTTATAAATCACATTCTCTATCACTCTGAAGAACCGTTTAACGATGCAAAGAACCCTTTAATCATGCCTATAGTTTAATACACTCTTTAAAAAGATGGTACTTCAACCAAAGAAAATGGTTCTATATAGAACCACAAACACTTAAAGAACCATTTGCATGCCTAAGTGGTTCTTTGCATGGTGAAATCATTCTTCAGGTTGATGGAGAATGTGTTGCATATGATTACATATAGAACGTTTTTGAAAAGGGTTCTGTATAGCACCAAAAGTGTTCTGTTGTTACGATGTCAAGCTTGTATACAATCTTTTTGGTGCTATATAGAACCATATAAAAAACATTTTTAATCGATCTGAAGATCCATTTCACCATTCAGGGAACCGTTTAAGCATGCAGATGTTGAGCATTTATTATTCTAAATAGACTAAAGAACGCTTAAAGAACCACCTTTTTAAGTGTGTACACTTTAAGGGTTGTTTAGTAAAGAAAATGGTTCTATATAGAACCATGAACACTTATAGAACCCTTTGCATGATTTCAGACTAAATTTACTGTATGATTCTTGTAGAACTCCTGGAGTTTTGTATCAGTTCCATATATTTTTGTAAAATGCCTGTTGTGAATGTGTCTAATGATTTCCTAATAGACTGACCACAGCTGTTCAGGTACATAAAAGGGACAAAAAACAAATAGCAGCAACACTGACCCCTCACTTTAGGTAACCCATACTGTAAACCTTTCTTGAATAGCCTTGTAAACGCATATCTATTCAGGTCAATTGATCTGGAGGTACCCTATCTACCTGACGTAAAGATCTTCTAAGCAGGCCATTGACCTATTGACCCGTGAAAACACTGTTTTGGAGGCAGAGTGTTGTCTGGAATGCGCGTTAGAGGGAAAGAAATGGACTGAGGAGCCACAGTGCAGTCTATTTTTATTCGCCTTTGCCCAAAATAATCTCAGCTTGGTTACTGAGTGTACTTTATTACAAGTGACTAACTATTATTGTGCAAAATTCGGGATGAGGAACAACATGCCCAGACATGCTCTTTGTCCTGGGTTTGGTGCATGTGTGTGTGTGCGCTGCGCTCTCTCTCTCTTTCTCTCTCTCTCTTTCTCTCTCTCTCTCTGAATAGATTTGGCACTCAGAACACCGCAGTTCCTATAAAATCATGTAAGAACATACTGTAGTGCCATATTCCCGTCTTAGACTGTGTGCTGGACCTCAGCAAATGGCATCAGCGTTTTTTTCCTCCTCTTTCAAGGCAACTTTCAAACAACTAGCAGCTAATTGCTGTGTTCAAACACTTCTCATTTCCTCTGGATGTCAGCGTGTTAACACCACGGCTGCGGACACCTGGAGAAGGGCTGAAATCGACGGGATCTGGATGTAAGAGTGGAAAAAACACCTTACTTAAAGGATTCAGTGCTGTTTCTTTCAATTTTGCTTTGCTAAAAGTAGAATTGACGTTATTTAATTCCCCCATTGTGTTATGGTGGGCTTTACCCTAGTTTAAGGTCAAATCTGCCCAATTTAAGCAAAATACAGAGGAAAATCTGTACTTTTTTGTGTCTATATTGTCCATTTATGCAAGCAGCAGTTGTATCAATGCAAGCATACTAAGCTAATGCTAATAGTGTTTCTGAATCTGAAATCTACCATCATAGTTAATGCAAAAAATGACACATATAGTCTATTTGAGTGACCTAAAACTTGACCAAAGCAGTAAACGACTAGTGCTTGTGTTCGAATCAATATTTCATTCAGTTCACAAGTGGGCTATTGAGCAATTACATATCAACAATGCAATGCAGGCGACCCTGTCGTTGCCGGTTTGAGCCGATAGTGTCCCAGTGGGTAGACACGAATGCACCTATTGTGGGTCCAGCTGGAGGATGGGCTTTGGATTTTGGTGGGGGGTGGTGGGGTGGAATGGTGGTGGGGGGTTAAGGAAGGAGGGGGGGGGCGTTGAGCTTCTTCTTACACAAAGAAAATTTCAAACCAATTCAGAAGCATTGAAACGAGAAGCGGTTGCTTTGTCACCTCTGTCGCAGGGAACAATAGGTATGCTAATATTAACTGCCCTCCAAACCTGAGAAGCTTCTCTTATTTAACGTTAACCCCATTTTCTGCCCCCCCCCCTTCTCTTTTCTTATTTTTTAGCTGGCCGCATCACATTGGCATTGGGAAACATCTGGAGGTGCATTATGCAGACTCCACTCGTATGACATCTGATTATCTCTGGACTGTTTACACTCACCGCGGCCTCAGCGCACTGATTTGTGGCTGGCAGGCAGGAGCGGCTGCATATTTACAGGATGTCAACACATAATGTCAGAAAAATAACACTTTATGGGAAAACATATGCAGTACATTATTGAGCAATATATTAGCAGTTTTAGACTTTATAATGTCAAACGCATCCCATTCTGGACTGTGAATTCCTTTATGTAAATGCAGCTTTTACAAGTAAACAATGAAAAATATGTAAATACTGAAACAAGTGGTGTCACTTGTTTGCGCTTTCTATTTAACCATTATGTAATTTCATCTTATGGTGATGATATCGGCCTACTACACATGCAACTGTGTCTAAAGATTACCTTACATATACTATAGCAATCGATAGGATTCACAGACTGGGGGGGAACAAAGAGAGTCAGCCAGGCAGGCGCGCACACACACACACACACACACATGCTTGTTTTTATACAATGTGAGGATGTGGGGTTCTAAGTATCTCTGTGTAATAATAATAATGTCCCATTTGTTTTATATTTAAATATATGTAAGTATTTATATGTAGAAATAATAATATTCCCCATATGTATTATATATTGCAGTTGTCAGAACAAAACCTCGTATCTCCATTTTTGTCATTTTTCAGTTTTTGACATAATTTGAAAAAGCCTGATGCTCTTAACATTGTGTGTGATTTTCTTGAGGAAAGGATCAAAAGAAATGGTGCAAAATAACTTGGAAAGACGCCTGGTTCCACTGACTTACATTAAAAGTAAAGTAGGTTTTTTTCTTCTCCTGCAAAGTTAGCATTTTGGAGGTTTTGTTCCAATAGCAGCGATAAGTAAGTGTCTATATGTAATATCGTTCCAAATATGTAATATATATGTAAATATCTATATGTAATAATAGTAATAATAATAATAATAATAATAATAAGTATTACTTATTATTATTATTTTTTTTTTTTTTTCTTTTTCATTTTATAAAATATAAAATGAAACAGCCAATGGGAGGCTTTTGCTTAATCATATTACAAAGTCAGGAGCATTTTGTTGGTCCTGTAGGTTAGAACTGTTTTTTCTAGTTTCCCTAAAAAGACTTTCAAAAAGACTTTCAAAAAGACTTTCAAAAAACTATGAAAACAAACCCATACAGGCAGATTTGCTCAGCAGAGATCAAACCACAGAGGTTATCTCTAAACCAACTCTTTATTTTTCCTTCAGCAGTGGCTACGACTGCAGTCTCTCTTTTACCAGCTCTCAGATGGAACAGCAGTTTGTGGATCATGGTAACGATATGACTTTTACAAGAACATCTTTTTCTTGTTAAGACCGCTCAAAATTTCCATTGTGTCTAAAATAAGAAAAGTATATGAAAGAAGAATAGTAGTAGTAATCATAATAATGGGTATTATGAGGATGTGTTAGGTGGATGTGTTGAGATTTCTCCACTACTGCACTTCAGTGAGGTTGGAGGCCACTTTATACACAAAAATTATTTTATTTAGTTCTTTTGGCTCTAATTCCAGGTGGACTTGAGCCCACTTTGGTATGAATACAGTGCATTACATCAATATTTAAACTCTGCAAGAAGTGTCCGCTTGAGTCAGGTGTGAGGAATATTTCACACAAAGGCTACAGGGACATCTTTTGTTCTCTGGTTGTACAAAAGACATGACTGCAGGTGAACTTTCCCTACAGATCAGCCTGCTCAAATAAAGCCACATCAAACCATAAAGACGCCTCTGGAGCAGCAGAATGATTCACATAAGCCAAAATGTATCCTATCTCAAGTTGCCACAGTAAGACATTTTGGCGGCTAATGCATGGTGACGCTATGACCAGATAAATAAAGCTTATTATTAAAGTTTCTTATTATTTTATTAACTTTATATAACTATTTTATCTACCATTTGGCTTATTACATCTCATCCATGGTGAGAACAGAGCAATGAGCAGCTATAAGAAAGTATAAAACATTTAGCAGTGCAATACATCAACTAACAATTAGCTAGTTGGCAAGCTTTTTGAGAAATAGCCTGACCAGCTATCCATGGCTAGCTAAACAAGCAAGCAGCTATTAGCTTACCTTGAAATTCGGCTCAGCGTCCCTCTAGATTTTTCAAATACATGCTTAACCCTAGTTTGAAAACAAAGGAAAGGTCAGAACAATTAACTTTAAAGTTAGTGAGAAACATTAGCTTGGCCAGGCCAGCTAACTAACTCAACACGTGAACAAATATTAGCTTATCCTGAAACTTGGCCCATCATTCCTTTGAATTTTTCTAAAACATTCTTCACTGTACCTTGACAGTAAATGTAGCAGTTAACCTGTTAGCTTGGTGAGAAACAATAGCCTGGCTAGCTAGCCATAGCTAGCTCAGTAAATGAGCAAATATTTGGCCCAGTGTGCCTCCAGATTTCTCCACCACATTGTTTGATCCTAATTTGAAAGTTAATGAAAGCTAAAAACAGTTTGCTAACTTGCAAGCTTGTTGACCAGGCAGCTAACTAACTCAACAAGTGAACAAATGTTAGCTTACCTTGAAACTTGGCCCATCGTTCCTTTGAATTTTTCTAAAACATTTTTCACCATATTCTGAAAGTAAACAAAAGCTAAAAGCCAACTTGTAAGCTTGGGGAGAAACATTAGCCTGGCTAGCTAGCCACAGATAGCTCAGCAACAGAGCAAAAGTTAGCTAAATTTAGCCCATTGTGCCTCCAGATTTTTTGTTTGATCCTAATTTGAAAGTAAATGAAAGCTAAAAACAGTTTTTTAACTTGCAAGCTTACTGAGAAATATTCGCTTACCTGGAACTTTAGCCCAATGTTGTCCAGATTTCGCAAATGAATTCTTTTCAAGTTTCTCCAAATGAGATGGAAAACGTCAACGCAAAAGCACATGAATTGGCCATTTTCATGACCATGTTGTAGCAGAATATGAAAGTGGCTCATATCTGATCTGAGGAAAAGTGACCATGCTGAAAAAAGACCAGTATCTTTTCTATGCTGGTCTAAGCTGATTTAGCTGGCCACTCGACATGGTCATGCTGGTTGACCAGCATACCAGCATCTAAAGGTTTTTCTAGCAGGGTATAAACTGGCTGCCCACCCTGTAAAGAGATTTAAATAGCTAGATCCGAAAAATAGTGCTGTGACATGAATAAAAAAAATGAACAAATTGATTTCTTTATTTTATTTGAAAAGATCAGATTTTTGTGTTCATACAGCTGTGAAAAAGTCAAAATAAGATATTTGTGTTGCTTCAACTCCGAAATGTAACCTCAGCCCTTCTGTCTGGAAGAAACACTGTTGGTGTGAGTGGCTCTCGTCTTCTGATGTGCTAATATGACACTAGTTTTGCATTAAACATGCTACATAAGCAAGGCTGGGTTTACACAAAGAGATGCTAGTCCAGGGCAACTTGTAGGCCTATATCTGGTCAGTTAAAGGCCCAGTTGGATGATCTATAAACCTGCATAGTCTCTCCGTCTGTTTTTACAGGATGTCCTCCCGCGGCTGTGGGACGAGGCGGCTGGACTGTAACTGATATTCGCTGTTTGGCATTAGGAGCTAACCAGCTGCTTAGCCGCGATTAGCCGGCTGCTCTTTAATGAGAGGAAGAGGGGCTTAGCTTAGCGTGACCCGGAGCTGAGTGTGCCTGGAGCTGCAGCCAGCCTTCAGCCTCCGCCGTCTGGAGAGGGAGGGAGAGAGAGAGAGAGAGAGAGAGAGAGAGAAGTAGAACAAGAAATGGTTAAAGACATTCTAGCTCACATGCTAGAGCAGAGAGGTCAGCAGCCGGTGGGCTTTGAGCTCATCTTTTCTCCCCCCAGGGAGGAGAGTGTGTCTCTGGGGCCTGATGGGGACACACATGTAGTTTCACAGCTTACAGTCACCATCTAATCCAGCTTCATTCATGGGTTTAGTGTGTGTGTGTGTGTGTGTGTGTATGGTGGGATAAAGTAAACAGTGTTTTCATTAAGGATTTTTAAAAATTCAGCAAGAATGTTTATAAATACACATTAAAGTTATACTTCAATAGTCAAAAACTAATGTAAATACTAAACATAGCATTATGTTTATGTATGCATGTAAACACACAGCATTATGTGCATGTACATGTATTGTGTACACAGCATGGACTCCATGTGTGTGTGTGTCTGGGCCATAATGGAGAAAAACACATAAGCCTTGCAGCTTACAGTTACCATCTAATCCAGGTCCATTCATGAGCTTATCATGCATGTGTGTGGGTGGGGTGTGTGTTCTTGTGTATGTTAGAATAAAGTAAACACTGGCTGTACTATCAGGGATTTATAACTTCTTATAATGCATAGAAAATAATACACATAATCAGGGATTAATACTTCTACTGTACAACTATCTAAACTACATCTATCTATCTATCTGTCTATCTATCTATCTATATACAACTATATCTATCTATATAAACTATATCATCTGTCTGTCGTTCTGTGAGTGGTGTCAAGTTTTTTTAAAGAACTATATGCTTATATGCTTCTTTATAAAACCAAATATGGTTGCTCTGTGGAACACTACTCTTTTTTGGTCCATTTATTTTTCCTGTCTGTCTGTCGGTCTCTATAATCTGTCACTGGCCCTTTATCTGAGTGAGTGTTTTGTAATTGAATAGATCTTTACCAGCATCAGTGCCACTGACTGCAGCAGCAAAACAGGTTATAGACTGACTGACTCCTCCAACACAGCTCATCACAGAGAGAGAGAGAGAGAGAGAGAGAGAGAGGGAGAGGGAGAGGGAGAGGGAGAGAGAGAGAGAGAGAGAGAGAGAGAGAGAGAGATGGAGAGGGAGAAGGAGAGGGTTAGGGAGAGAGAGAGAGAGAGGGAGCTGGTTCTCTTTGTGTTTAGTTCTCAGTGATATTTTCTCTCATCACTGCGGTGTGTTTGGAGACATGTGTGTGTGTGTGTGTGTGTGATGAAGGAGGGATAGGTGAGGGAGGTAAAGAGGGTGAGGGAGGTAAAGTAGGGCAGCGCTGCAGTGCTGCAGAGCAGGGCGTGTGCGTGTGCACTGACACACTGAACTGGAGTGGCACTGATTGGCCGCCTCCCATTGGCTGCCTGCCAGACGGCTGCGAGAGCATGCAGCAGGACAGCTGGAGCTGATCTCCCACAATGCACCACGCCTCCCCCACAATGCACCACTCCTCCCCCCGCGCCCAACACCTTCTAATCCATCCTCCGCCTCTCCTCCTCCTCCCTTCCTCTTCCTCTTCGACATCTCTCTCTCTCTCTCTCTCTCTCTCTCTCTCTCTTTCTCTCTAAGTGCCACTGCAGAATTTCCCCCTCATGCACTCTGGGACCCCACATGAATAACTCACTGTAAAAGACAGAGATAGAGAGGTTTGAATGTACTATTTATTTATTTATTTATTTATTTATTTGGATATTTGACAAAAGTTCATTATTAGAATGCATTACAATAAAGCCAACTGAATATGAATTTAAATGAGAGAGAGAGAGAGACAAAGAAAGAGCGAGAGAGAGAGAGAGAGAGAAAGAAAGGGACAAAGATAGAGAAAGAGAAGGAGAGCGAGAGAGAAAGAAAGGAAGAGACAAAGATAGAGAAAGAGAAGGAGAGAACGAGGGAGAGAAGAAAGAGATATAAAGAGATATTTTTATTTTTCTCATTTGTTTAGCAGTAGTTCTTAATTATAATTAATTAGAGAGATACAAAGAGAGAGAGTGATAGAGGGTTTATTTGTTTTTGTTTGTTATTTTTGATATTTCTATTATTTGTTTGACAGTAGCTGTTAATTACAATCAATTATAGAGAGAGACAAAGAGGGAAGAGAGACATAGAGATATAGATAGAGAAACAGAGAGAGAAAGAAAGACAGACAAAGGGAGATAAAAGAAAAAAGAGAGAGAGACAAAGAAAGAGAGATAAAATGAAAGACCGAGTTAGAGAGAGAGAGAGAGATACAAAGGAAAGAGAGAGAGACTAAGATGCAACAAGAGAGAATAGAGAGATACAAAGAAGGAAGAGAGACAAAGAGAGGAGAGAGGAAAGAGAGAGAGACAAAGAAAGAGACAAAGAGAGGAGAGAGAGACAAAGAGAGAAAAGAAGAGAGATAAAGAGAGAGACAAAAGAGAAAGAGAAAAATAAAGAGAGGCACAGAGAAAGACAGAGATAGATAGATAGATAGATAGATAGATAGATAGATAGATAGATAGATAGATAGATAGATAGATAGATAGATAGATAGATAGATGGAGGGAGGGAGAGAGAGTGAGAGCGAGAGAGAGAGAGGGAGAGAGGTAGTGAGAGAGAGAGGTAGCGAGAGAGAGAGAAAGGGAGAGAGAGAGAGAGAGAGGGAGAGAGAGAGAGGGAGTGAGAGAGAGAGCGAGAGAGAGAGAGAGCGAGAGAGAGAGAGGGCGGGCGGGAGAGAGGAGGGGAAGCAGCCTTGTTTTGCGTAGTAATATACGGACAGTATGAATGTGCAGATCTTGCTGAGTGGAACAGGCTCTCTGGTTCTGAGCCTCTGAGACGTTTACCAGCATCAGCTGCTGAAACCGCTGGAGTACCTGCAGCGTCTGCCTCAGCAGCTTTACTACAGAAACATGCAGTCACCAACGTGTAGGACAGATTAGCGCACTTTTACGCATGATGCAGGGAACAAATACAGCAGCAAATTATTAACACTGCCAGTCATCGCTGTCCAAACAAAATCGCATCTTCAAAACTACAACTTTATAAGAGAAATAAAAAAATATTTTTAAACACTGACTTTGTAAGTTATAGAAATGTGTAGTAAGAGTTTGGATAAATCCTGATCATTTAAGTTATTATAGATTTCTGGACAATTTCTCTTCATTCATCAGGAACTGTCCGCACAGTGTAAAGCGCAGCTGATGATTTCAAATAAAAAAGTACTATTATTAAAATATAAAATATATAAATATTTAATAAAGTATAAAAAATGTTTTAATATGACAAGATTTTTCACGATATGCACAAAAACGTTAGCTTGTGTTGGCTTTTGGGTTAGTTAATGGCTTGAAGTGCTACTAACATCGACTACTTATTTTTAATGTATGTTTTTCTTCCAGAAAAAACTTCCAAATTTTTGTTTCTAGAGAAAGCTACACTAGGCAAGATTTGGAGATTTGGTGGAAAGGTGTAATTGCACCCAATGTGCAGAAGTACATTCTGTAACATTCTGTTTTGGGCCCCCTTCCCAACCTCTGAGATGTCTTCTGACATTATGATTCCAATTCATGTTGAAGATCTAGTTAGATTTAGCCTATATTTAGTATACAGTCAGTGTACTTTGAGTATTTGTACTTTCAATACTTGAACACTTTTGAAATAATCTTTAATTATTTATTTGGCACTTTTCATTTTAGTTACATCTCAACATCTCAAAATGCTGTAAAAAATAGGAAAGGAAAACTCTAGAAAGATGAAATGTAATCATGTGAATATACGCTCATGAATAGGGGTGTGGCCTATTCACAGAACAGCGTGATGTGATACTAATATTCATAGCTCAGGAAGTGGATGGTATCCTAACACCTGGAGAAACTGCTACCACATGTAGAGATAAAGAACATAACAGTTACAGTGGTGGCATCACACCTCCAAAAATAAATAAATAAATAAATAGATAAGGCTGGCTAAGTGACAAAATGCAGCCAGCCTGCCGACTGAGTAACTAAAACTACCTTTCATGAAGACATTCATGAGAGTTTTTGTGATATTGATATTCTTTTTCATCTGATTTGGTTTCACACTAAACCAATGGCGAGCTTAATATAGCAAAGTAGCAGTGAGAAATATTAAAATTGACCTTTAGTAAATTCAAACAGTGACCCAGTGCATTAGCTCAGCTCATGTATCACAGTAAAAACATTTTTACCGGGTTATTGAGCTGCAGCTCCTCTCACTGAACACCAACTCACGAAGGCTTTACTGTTTCAGAAATGCCCCGCCTCCCAGCTGAAATGGAGATTTTGATTCATTCTGCTAATGTGGTTGACTATCTCTCATGTCTATTCGTCAGTTTAATTTCTTTATGATGTCTTTCTCTTAAGTTATAGTGAGCCCTGGTCACATGAGCATTAAATGAGCTGTAAGAAGAAAATGTTCTTCCACACTTTGGGAAAAACACATGGGAATCTGATTATGTTTAGATGCTGTGTGTTCGGCAGTGTTTCAAATATAAAGAAATAGAGGATGCTTTAAATTCACACACTCCACAAAGCAGCATTTTTGATGCAAGCACAAATTAAATGCAAGAAATAGATTACTCTCTAATGGTCATCCTCTCAAACAAAAATTACAGATGAAAACTCGAAGCCAGAGCACAAAGACAGGACCAACACGAACAAACACAAATGTTCAGTTTCTTGTTCAGTCTTTCAATGCAGCAAAGATAATCTGTGTGAAAATTATGTCGATATTTAGCTACCAAAAAAAGCGTCAGTGTAAAAAACAAAACAACGCAAAAACGCTAATGTTAGCCTGTCCAGAAAATAGCTACAGTTAAAGCTAAACAGCTAATTAGCCAGCTGTGTAACCCACAGCCAATATAAGAATAATTTGTTAGCTATATTAAATTCTTTGAGTGGGATTATTTATCTTTATGATACTAGTTAGTAGGCCTATTTTAGTTACAAGTTTCCCTACGTGAACAATGAATTTATTATATTTACACAGAGGTGCCACAGCGATAAAGAGTGTGAGAGGATTAAATTTTAAGTTGAGGAGAGAGTGACCGTTGGGCGCGTTCACACTCTCTGCACAGAGTTCAAATTTACTTAAAAAACTCTGTAACGATAAGAGAATTGAATTGTTCTTAAAAAAAACACATGATTACTGTTTATTTTTACAGTGTAAGCATCCAGAACTCAGTCAGAAAGTGGTGGGTCATCGCCCAGTATTTTGAAAAGTCATGGGTCTGGTGGACCTGGTAGAATGGCAGATTTTCCAGCACTAGGTTCTCCTGCTCTAGAACTTATTTCAACCTACACAAGCCTGTACTATACATGTTTGAGCCTGTGGAGGGCAAAGTTTGGAAAAAAGTGTAACTGCTGACGGGATAGCATTTAACAGAAGGTAAAATAAAATGTGGGATCATCTAAACAACTCTTTGGTTTGTTTATGCTGTGAACAAGGTAACATTACAATGGTAAAAACATATAGCATGAGGTAAGCTCAGAAAAAAAATCTTTACTAATAACAGCATGAATTTTAGTATTTAAGCCTTTAAGCAGTTTATTAAACACATAGTCTAACAAAATCTTATTACACCTAGTAGATCAAATTTGACATTGGAGTTGAAATAATAGCACAATTACAAACTATAGCAGAAAAAGCATTTGCCGCATAATGTGCCCTCATGTAGTCTGACTGAGAGACGGCTGTAGTAAAAATTTCTTAGATTATTTCTACTTTTACTCGAGTATTATTTCTGAGTGCTTTTTCTACACGACTGATGCTGAATGAACGGATGGTGGTGCCCGCCTAGAGATGGAGGAAGCGCCAAGCAGAGGGGTCCCACAGCCTTAGGGCTAATTGCGCTCCTAATGAGCGAGGGGAAGCTGTGCCACTTTTGCTGCACACTCACCGGGCAAACGGTGCCAACTGTGCCAAGTTCCAGCAACCCTGTGACACAAAAAGCAACAAGAGCCTCCCAATCAGTAACAAACAATAGCTGGGGGCGAGGGGGATCGGGTTGGGGGCTGGGGTAGTGGTGTTACAGTGTGCCTAGCATTAAAACGGCAGGCTAATTTACACAGCCGGGCCTTTCCAGCTGACTAAGTGACTTTAGTGCAAGCAAGGGAAGTATGAATCCTGCCTTTGTCCCTCTAAGTGAAAAAAATAGGGCCTCTGTTAGAGCCCTGAGGAACCCCGGCATAGGAAAGCAGGAAAAAGGAAGTGATGTAAGGGCCGTGTGCATGCTGTTAGGCCACAGGGGACAAATGGTGCTCAGCACGGTCATACACACACTTTGCACACACAGAACAGCCCTGTTAGGGGGGTGTATCTGAGGCCCTCATTTAAACAAGGCAATCCACACCAAGCTCAGAATTAGCCTTGTCATCATGCTAACTATGCAGTTCACGCTGTTGGGAGGGGGTATATTACTCCGCTTGAGGACGAGAAGTTAGTTATTTTCTCCTTTATTTTCTTGAACACTTTCTTTGTCTAGTGCAAGGGTGCCCAAACTTTTCGTACAAATACATTATACTTTTTTTTAACATTACACATATTTTGCTATTAAAGTACTTAATATATATATATATATATATATATATATATATATATATATTTTAAAGGAAGACAAGAATTTATCAAATTATGAGCATTTTAAATATGTTTAAAGCTGCACTGTATAACATTTTTTTAACATTAAAAGAAATAGCATTACTAAGTCAGGAGAATAAAACCAGGCTAAAATATGGTGAGCTGCGCTGCTGCAAGTCACCCTATAAAGCCTGAAACAATCATTTAAAAGTCGGGGCATCAGAGTTTTTTGGACCATGTCACATGTCTTTATGTATTAACGTCACATGCACAGGGTCAAAACGAAGGTCCGGCTCCATGTTTGGGTCTCGATTGATCTCAAAATCAACATTATACTGATGAAGATGTGATGACAATAGTGGAAAATTCACTCGCATCTTCAGAAGATGCATCCTTCACCAAGTTTAGACTGGGTTCTCTTTAAATTATCTTTCAATTATCAGATTCAGCTGCTCAGGGAGAGAGGCCAAATCATAACTCATACAAAATGTTCCTCTGCGTTTTTCATGCAAATACACATTTCCACCAGAGAGGTCTCCAAATCCCTGAAACATACACAGTGTAGCTTTAAATATTGTTTTATGTTATTATATTATTTCTAATGTTATATTGTTTATATTATTATATTATTATTAATTATATTTATACAGGTGGCCCTGTGGTCACTTACAGAAAACAGGCTATGCATTTGTCCCACGTTAAATGCTTAAAGGTTAATTTAAAGCTGTCCATTTGGCATCTTTTGAAATGGTAAGTGCTGAAACTTAAACTTTAAAAAGGTTTTTGCAGGAGCTTCTAGAGTGGAAATTTGCCAGGTTAAAGACTTGGAAAGCCCTCTTCTGATGATGTATTGAAGGTGGGAGGAAATTTTGGAAACGTACAAGGTCAGATACCTCATACACTTTACAGACTGCCACATCTGTAGTCAGGAATTCTTCATTGCCGTGGGGGATTCCCCATGGTTGTATGATGTATTTGCACTAAGCATGCTGGGTATTATAGTGAGAGAACATGACAAAAACACAATTTGTGAATTTTGTCAAACTGATGAGGCTGAGTTATACAGTGCTGCACTACAGGATACTGCATTACACAACAGATAAAATATTAAATGCTAGTTTTGGGCCGCAATGTCCCTTTGAATAGATTTAACACTCATTGTACTTCAAAACTGAAGTTTTATGTTGTGTAAACTGCACATATTGTGAATGTGCACATTCTGTATGTTTACTAGAAACAGAGCTAGTGTGTGAATCAGGCTTTGATAACAGGGATTAGCCCTGTTAACATGAAAAATAAATAAATAAATCTCATGCAACAATAGACGTAAATTGAATTTACTGTGTAGATAGGGATTATGAGTCAAAGACTCGAGAGCAATTGAGACATACAAATGTGTTTTAGGCTGCTTTTTCAGAAATGAACTGTGTACAATACTGTGAAAAAGTCAGAGACCACCCTCACTTATTCAATTTACAGTCAAAACAGCCATTAAAGACCATGTTATTCATTGTTCAGAAGATGTTTCTGAAGATACTAGATAAAAGATAATCCATATGCATGAGGAAGGAGAAAGTCAAAGGAAAAAAATGAAAAAGCAAGAATTTCCAAAACTATAATTTAAAAAGTGATTAAAAGCTACAGAGAAAACGAGACTCCTAACAACCACCTGGAAGACCTGGTAGACACCAAAACTGTCTCCATCAGATAAACAGCACTTAAAGCTTTCGTCTTTGAGAGAGAGGAGAAAATCAAGCTGCTTCAGATCTGAAAACATTCACAGGTGTTTCTGTCCATCCTTCCACTGTGAGAAGACAACTCAGCGCTATGGGTCTGAAAGGATGTGTAGCTGTCAAGAAGACCTCACTGAGAAAGGGACACAGACACATCAAACAAAGAAACTGAACAATGGACTGACCACCCCAGTGTCCAGACCTCAACATCACTGAATGTGTTTGATTACTTCAGAAAATAATCAACCAACTTCTAAGACTGAACTTTGGAGGTGTGTCTGCAGATTTCGTTGAGAAACTGAAAGTGAGTCTCCTGAAAAGAATGGAAGCTGTAATAAAGGTGAAGAGTGACACACTGAACACTCAAACAGCTGATATTAGATGTAGTTGTCATTTTTTTGGATTTTGTTTTTAATAACTTGTACTTAATGGCTGTTTAAACTAAAAATAAAATAAATAAAGTGCCTGATTTTTTGTAAGGTACTGCAGTGTTTCCAGTAAAAAAGAAATGCCTGAATCCAAAATAAGACACAGTACAGAATGAGAAACAAGTGATGAACTGATCCTGATGGACTGGTTTTGATAAACTGATCCTGATGAACTGATCATAATGGACTGATCCTGGATCAGCTTTTTTGAGCCTGAAAATCTGTATTCCAGTAACAGCAAGTCTGGTCTTATCATTTGCTTTAAAACTTTAGTTTTAGACCAAAAACATCTGTACCACTCATTGCCTCCTTTGCGGTCAATTCCTGGCAATTCAAAATAAAAAGGCATGTTCCTGGTTATGAAAATAAATAAACAGGCCCAAAAACAGCCTGTGATTCCAAATATAGACGCTACAGCCCGGAATGTCACAAATTTTTCCTCACTGCCATTTTTCCGTCCTTGTATGTAATCACAGGCTAACGACAGCGCTAACAGGTCCCTTTTTTTCCAGCAAGACTGATTATTCCCCCCGGCGAGGTTTTTTTGCCTTTTTTCTGCTCCCTGTTCCTCCAGCAAAGTGCAAAAATAAATACCATGTTGTACGTGTTTTTATTTCATTTGGTGTGGAATTGGGTCACGCACAAAAATCAACCCGTTTCAGTCTCTATCTCTCTCTCTCTCTGCTCACATGTGCTGCAATTGGTAGCTGTTGGCTCAGTTCGCATCTCATTTCAGAAAAAAAAACCCTAGATAAGGCTTTACAAAGCAGAAAAAAGCCAGTGTACCAAAACACAGAGGCTATGAGGTTGAGCGAGAGAGAGAAAGAGAAACGGATACAGACGCAAACCCGGGGAGAGATAGGAGCAGCCACGAACAGAGAGAGACAGAGAGAGAGAGCGAGAGAGAAACAGGGAGGGAAGAAAACAGCACGTCTCTCTGCTCCCCGGTGGAGGCAGTGAGGAAATAGGGATCAGATTTGAGGTCCCATTCACTCCGGCCTGCATTGATTTGCTGCTTGGACAGCTGCCAGCCCGAAGGCAGCAGTGGCCTAGGCTCCATCCTGGACACACGAGTCACTGTCTGTCCAAAAGTATCCAGACAGCCCTGCTAATGAGTGTATTCAGCTAAGGTGCACTCACTGCTGGCACAGCTTGTAGACATAGAAACACACTGCCAATGGAATAGGATGCTCTGGAGCAGCCTAAGGTCACCATGCCCAATGCTAAGCATGGGCTAGAGGGGTATAGCATTGGGCTGTGGAGCAGTGGAACTGTATTCTCTGGAGTGATGGAGCTCCATCCAACATCAATACCTGACCTCACTAATACTCAATCAAATCCTCACAGCGCTAGTGTAAAATAGAGAAAATAGAGTGTATATATATATATATATATATATATATATACATATATATGTGTGTGTAGATCAGATCCACCTGATAGTCTCACAAAAATCTGACCTTTTCGTACAAAGGCCTTAACATTGTCACTGTCACAAATTTGTGTAAATTGGAAGAGTGACCTACAAATAATGCAGGATCTTGACTATCTCTTCTTCATTTTATGTGTCATTACTTTTATTGTTTAAATCTTATCAAATTTCTAAAAAAATCTGTTGTTTATTTCTAGGTTTGAATGAAAAAAATCCCAGATTTTCAGTGTGGTCTCAGACTTTTGGACCCCACTGCATATAAACTGTCATCAAAATAAATATGTCATCATCATCATCAAACAAAATGTGAAAATGCCTGCTACCAGTTACAATGGGTTAAAATTTCATAATGAATGGACCAATTGAAAAGCTTCAGAATTATTTTGAAAAAAAAACTTGTTTCATTAATTTCCATTCAAAATTTTTTGCTTCTGATGTAAAAGTAACATTATCAAATAATATATATATATATATATATATATATATATATATATAAATATATGATTTTTATTATTATTGAAGCTTTTATAAAAATATACATATATATATATATATATATATATATATATATATATATATATATATATCATTGTTTCTATTTTGTTTCTGCTAGTGCTGTTGTATTTATTAAACAAAGAAAAAATAAATAAATAAACCTGGGAGCTCCAGACATGCAGTCGTTGCAATACATCACACTTGCCAGAAGGGGGAGTGCTGCAAGATAACCACATACACACAAAGACAAAGACATGGAGCTTGAGACAAAGACCCACCCTCAGAAACTGAACGTACATTAGTTAACTTGGACTAAAACCTCACGGTCAGTGTCACTCCAGACAGTTCTGGACTGGTCTCAGATCAGACGTGCATGTGCGTCTCTCATCAAGGTCATTACATAGACCAGAATGTGTGAGGAAGGATTTGGGTGTTAGGTAACACAGCTCAGTGGGAGCAGGAAGACGCCTCAAATCAGAAAGGCATAGCACTTTATTTAGGACTGGAGCGAAGGAGGAAGAGATAGAGATAGCCCGGAGGAAGGCCACGGAAATCACAAGTGTAAATGAGCGTGCTTTCTTGTCCTTGATCTTGAGTTCTTTATGCTTTACAGTAATGTATAGACAATTACTAGTATGATTCAGAGTTACAAGTGAACTACATTTGCCATTTCGCACCATTTATGCTTTTTAATACTAAATACCTTATTACATTTTAATACAGTAGTGTAAGAAAGTCTTAAGGCTTAATCTAAAAGTCTTAAACTATTTATCTGGGCAGTGAGTGTTTCCCAGGAAAAACATTATATTACATCAGAATAAGTACAACTAAACACAAACACAGTAAAACTGAACAATAGTGTCTTGTTTTCAGTAAAGTTATTAACATGTTGTTTGGAAGAATGTAGTCAGAAGAACATGGGTTTGGATTTGGTGTAATTTCTGTAATAATTTCTGTTATAAATAACTTCTTAACAGCCATTCGGTCAGGAAACTGAATAAGTGAAGGGTCACTGATTTTTCAGTGTTGTGTATAATACATAAGGGTAATAGTATTATTTTTACATATAGAAACTTACCTATACATAATACATAAGAGACATATTATTGCAATATTACTGCATATTATAATCACATGCTGTACTGGTACTATGACAATAAAGTTGAATTAAACTTTGAATTAAAATTTAATTGAACTGAGCTGAACTGTATTGAAATCTGAGCCAAAAACAACAAGTCTAAGTTGCATCGAGGCGAAGTTGCCTGGGCCGTAAGTTAACCCGAGATTTAACAGCGCTGAAGAGGTCCCCTGCTTTACGGCTTTTTCTGCACATAAAACTGTAGCAAAAGGTAGGAAATGAAAAAGTGGGGGCAGGCGAGTTACGGCAGCTCGCCTCTCACATTTATTGAATTTAGAGGGCAGGGCGACAGCCCAAAATGAATGGAGCTCTTTATTCTTCATAATGGCCCGGGCCGCACTTCAAACACAACCCGAGTTAGGCCAACAGAGGACCCCTGTTGTTTTAATGACGAGGAACATGCATGTTCTGAGTGTGCTGTGTCTCACACGCTCACTCACCCCCATTTGGATGGCCATTTGTGGATCAATACGTCCATTTGCACGGATAGAGCCACTTAATCGGCACTTCTGAATCATACAATAGAGCAGATAGCATCTGTGCTGGACACGATCCTCCACTAACTTCCATTAAAGACAATCATCATTACGGTTATCAGCCTGCACATAAAACACAAGAGATAATGTTTATATGTCACAGTGAACTGAGCCAGCCAGAAGTTTGGGGACACCCCCAGCATGTTTTTAATACAAATGATCATGCTGTGTTTGTTGGTTTGCAGTAATTTACCACGTTAAAGCCTAAGCTGGTTTATTTAATGGAAAACAACATCACATTTAACAACATTTGCATTTTAATATGAGTTAAATTTAATATGCATATAATTTTTCATAGTGATATGGGCCCTATAATAGAAAACTGAAAATTTTAAAAGATGGTGAGGGGTCCCCGCTTCTATCAGTTCCTTTCATGAATGAACTGCAAATGTACTTGCAAAGAAATGCAATTAGATACAAATTGCATCCGGTTCAATGGCATTAGTGACAAATTTACTGCAATCTAAATGGCATCAGATGGAAAAGCTCAGAATAAAACAGCAGCAGACTGAAAAGGTTTACTTAAACATTCTAATACACAGAGATGATAATAATGACTACTAATAATTATATAATGCTTATATGTTCATTGAGCTTTAGTTCAAATTATTTCGTCCCTCATAGGAATTATATGGCGGAATGGTGAGAAAATTAAAATCTAATTGTCATAAATGATGTCACAAAGGACTCACACTGACCCTCATAGACATTACATACAGACACACATATTAGCAAGCACCTGGGATACCATAGATATGGCTTAGCAACACCTTAGCAACCATCTGGAATACCACAGTAATGGCCTAGTAACACCTTAGCAACCATTGGCATACCACAACAATGGCCTAGCAACAACTTAGCAACCATCTGGAATACCATAGCAATACCCTAGCAACACCTTAGCAACTATCTGGAATACCACAGCAGCAGCCTAGCATCACCTTAGCAACAACCAAGGATACCATAGCAACAGCCTAGCAACACCTTAACAACCATTTGGAATACCACAGCAACAGCCTAGCAACACCTTTGCAACCACCTGGGATACCACAGCAATGGTCTACCAACACCTTAGCAACCATCTTGAATACTACAGCAACAGCCTAGCAATACCTTAGCAACCATCTGGAATATCACAGCAGTGGCCTAGCAACACCTTAGCAATCACCAGGGATGCCATAGCAATGGCCTAGCAACACCTTAGTAACCATCTAGAATACCACAGTAATGGCCTAATAACACCTTAGCTACCATCTGGCATACCACAACAATGGCCTAGCAACAGCTTAGCAACCATCTGGAATACCATAGCAGTGGCCTAGCAACACCTTAGCAGCCATCTGGAATACCACAGCAACAGCCTAGCAACACCTTAGTTACCACCAGGGATACCATAGCAACAGCCAAACAACACCTTAGCAACCACCGGAGATACCATAGCAACGGCCTAGCAGCACCTTAGTAACCATCTGGAATACCACAGTAATGGCCTAGTAACACCTTAGCAACCATTGGCATACCACAACAATGGCCTAGCAACAACTTAGCAACTATCTGGAATATCAAATCAAATCAAAACAAATTTATTTGTATAGCGCTTTTTACAACTGATGTTGTCACAAAGCAGCTTCACAGAAATCCGTTTAGAACAAAGTTTCAACATGAAATGTAAATCCTCCAGGTGAGCAAGCCAGGGGTGACAGTGGCAAGGAAAAACTCCCTCAGTTGAGGAAGAAACCTTGGGAGGAACCAAGGCTCACATGGGGGGACCCATCCTCCTCTGGTCAAACTACGTACAAAATTATTATTCTACTAATATTAATAGTAATAGTAGTAATAGTTAGGAGACTTCAGTGTAGAATACCATAGCAACAGCCTAACAACATCTTAATAAGCACCAGGGACACCATAGCAACACCCTAGCAACCAACTAGGATTCCATACATACAGACTTACATACATAAGAGCACATATAGACCATCCTACTGAATTAGTGCAAATTGCATTCCCACAAAACAATTATGATCTATTAATGCAGATAGTAATAAGCTAAATATATACAAAATCCTTATTTACAGTGTACATTCTACTGGGAGGTGTCTGTCCCAAACCCTAACCTCTAAATTTACACTTGTGAAAAAGTAATATATATCTTTTTAAGTGCAGTTAAAAGATTTAGATTTTAAAAAAAGTTCTTACAAAAATGCTGCCCCACATTTTCATGTCACTGCCAAAACACAAAGTCCATAGCCAGAGCCTTATTTTAGTAAAGTCCTTACAGGACAGTCTGTCCACTCAATGGCCATCTTGGTAACATCCTGGGCAGTTATTTCCAGTCATACAAGATCAGACAACTTTATCTTTAAATGGAGAGAGACCTATAAAACTGAAACTAAAAGCCATGTTAACATTTTAAAACATGTTTGAATGTATATATACATACATACACACAAAAAAGAATTGGGACACACACATTACACCCAACTTTTATGACATCCCATTCTTAATCCATAGACATTAATATGGAGTTGGCCCCCTTTTGCAGCTATAACAGCTTCCACTCTTCTGGGAAGCTTTCTACAAGATTTTGGAGTGTGTCTGTGGGAATTTCTGCCCATTCAGTTAAAAGAGCTTTTGTGAGGTCAGACACTTATGTTGGATGAGAGGGCCTGGCTCGCAATCTCTGTTCTAGTTCATCCCAAAGGTGTTTGATGGGGCTGAGGTCAGGGCTCTGTGTGGGCCAGTCAAGTTCTTCCACACCAAACTCACCCAGCCAGGCCTTTATAGACCTTGCTTTGTGCACTGGGGCAGTCATGCTGGAACAGACAAGGGCCTTCCCCAAAATTTTCCCACAAAGCATAGAATTTTCCAAAACCTCTTGGTCTGCTGAAGCATTAAGATTTCCCTTCACTGGAACTAAGGGGTCTAGACCAACCCCTGAAAAACAACCCCATAGCATCATCCCTCCTCCACCAAACTTTACAGTTGGCACAGTGCAGTCAGGCAGGTAACATTCTCCTGGCATTCGCCAAACCCAGACTTGTCGTATATACACACATATATATATATATATATATATATACCACATAAACACACCATTGCAATGGCCTAGTAACACCTTAGCAACCACCTATAATTATTAACTATCAGCAAAAATTATTAGCTATTTATTAAGTTGCTATATGAGGGGCCTGTTATTATAAAGTCTTACTCTACTTTCAATCAGTTCCACTTTGTTCCTAACTTTCTCTTTGGGGTTAAATTTCATTCTGTGTTGGTTCGGCTCCTGTTCTGCTTTACTGTTGGTCACTCATTTCACTTTAAAGCTTTAGCATTTTATTTTACACCAAAAAAGATAAGAATCGAGTCGTACAGACTCTATTGATAAAGTCTGAATGGACTAAGAAGTTCCACTGCAGTTCTACATGTTACTCAGTTCTTAAGTAGCTTTTTTCCTAGGATGCTTTAACCTTTACCTGAGTCATTATTTTTCTTAAAGTAACAACAGTTTTACTGGGGTGTGAGTTTAGACTTATCTACCTCAGCTAGACCATTAAAGGCCACAGAGCAACGGCATGCCAAAAACTCATCTCCAAGTACAAACTGAGCTGATTTTAAACTTTAGCAGTGTTGCCCTCTTGGTAGTTTTGCAGGTGGAAGACAAAGTAGGTCTCAAAGAAAGCTTTTGGCTACAAATGTAATGAAATTGTCACTCACAGGTTGCATATAGTGACAGAGGCTCTGTAGAAACTTCTTTTTTCACTGCAAAATCAATACTGAGAGTCTCTCCACAGCCAAAAAAGAGCAACAGCAACAACACCACCTTTCTAAACCAGAGAGAGAAATAAGTGGCTATAAAGCACTTCTAGATGCCAAACTTGACACTGTTGCCCTGTAATGACCCTCTTTCAGCTGAAGAAAGCTTGAACAAATACCAATCTCGGCTATCTCTGTCTCCATTCACTCTCTGCACTTTATCCCCAGTCGCCCTCACTTCTCCATTCTAACGAATGCTCTCTTGCTCTCTCTCTCTCTCACTACAAAACAGCAGCTTATCTGGACAATCGTCAGTGTGAGTGTAACCACCTAACCCAGCTCGAACCTTAAAGAGAAACTCCACTGATTTTTCAGAATTCCTGCATAAGTCAAGTCACTCAGAGCGGTTTGATTATAAACAAACTTACTGGCTCAGATATCTTTACAGTGGTGGTGATAGGAACCAGGGGTCACCATGACTACAACACAAATATAGACATTTTATTTACTATCCAAAATCACCAGTGAACCTACATGTGTCTTCTGAGTGTTTATATAGAGCATTGATGATGGTAAAATAGCTTCAAATCTGAAAATATATGTTTTCTTTGGGGGCTATTTTGCCTCACAACACCCTGCATGTATCCCTCCACTGGGAATGGATTTTAAAAGTATGTTGTAGACAAAAATCTTCTCAAAACTATCATAAAACAGTGTTAGACATCAGGCAGTGAATTCATAATCATTTCATGTAATAACTTTCTGTGAGGGAAATTTTAGAGGTGGATGTCTGGTTCCTATCACCACCACTGTGAACAATTCTGACTAGGTAAGTTTCTCTAGAACAGAGTATTTCACACCAAACCACTCTGAATGACTCTGTTTACATCTTAACCATTTAATTATGCAGAAATTGTGGAATTTTCCTTTAGATGAGCAAGCATGTCCTCAAAACCTCCACTGATTTTATGTTAGAATAAATTAAAATTCATCATAAATAATGTAACAAAGTATGCACTCAATTTTTGATCAAAATGAGATTTAAATTTTAAACAATAAAAAATCTTGGTATGTTGTTCTTCTAGTCTATATTCCACTACTGTGCTTATAGCTACAGAGTACACATCGATCGTACACATCATCATCAAATCTAATCATTGTGTGGTCAAATAAGCACTACTGAGAAGCAGTCTGTGCTAATGCTTGAAGTGCTAAAGCTAACGCTAATTTGATGTTAACCATCCTTCTTGTGTGAGCAGTCAGATAACACAGACAAAGAGGAAAAAAGCTGGAATGTAAACAACTGGAGCAGCAACATCTTAAAAGAGTTACATTAAGATCTATAAATGTTTACTTTTACAATAAAACATCATGATCACATGCATGACTGTTAGCATGAAGCATGCAGTGAAGATGTTTTATGTAGTGGTGCTGAGGATTAGAGGCCTTTTCTCTGGCAAATGTAGCAGACACACATTTATAAACTTGTAAAACTGTCTTTGCAGGGTACTTATAGTGAGTTATGTAGGATAGATAGATAGATAGATAGATAGATAGATAGATAGATAGATAGATAGATAGATAGATAGACATATAGATAGATGTAGGTTTAGATAGAGAGATAGACATAGACAGATAGACAGACAGACAGATAGACAGGTAGGTTGGTAGGTAGGTAGGTAGATAGATAGATAGATAGATAGATAGATAGATAGATAGATAGATAGATAGACAGACAGTCAGACAGATAGATAGATAAAAAAACACCTTGTGGTTAATTAGCAACAGGTCAGTGACATGACTGGGCTGAGTCTTTCAGAAGTAAAGATGGGAAGGGGTTCACCACTCTGTGAAAGACAAATGCAAGTGAAACAGTTCAAGAATAGCATTTCTCAAAATAGCAAAGAACTTGGAGATTTCATCATCTATGGTACATAATATCATTAAAAGATTCAGAGAATCTGGAGAAATCTCTGTATGCAAGGGACAAGGCTGAAAACCAATACTGGCTGGGTGTGATCTTTGGGCCCTCAGGTAGCACTGCATTAAGAACAGACATGAGTCTGTAGTGGAAATAACTGCATGGGCTCAGAAACATTTCTGAAAACCACTGTCTGTAAAAACAGTGCATCTCTGCATCCACAAATGCAAGTTAAAACTCTATCATGCGAAGGGAAAAACATATATATACAGGATCAAGAAACGCCGCCACCTTCTCTGGGCCTGAGCTCATTTAAGATGGACTGAGACAAAGTGGAAAAGTGTCCTGTGGTCTGACAAATCAATATTTCAAATTCTTTTTGGAATCATGGATGCCACGTACTCCGGGCTAAAGACTATGCAGCTTGTTATCAGTACATTTCAAAAGCTGGCATCTGTGATGATATGGGGTGCATTAGTGCACATGGCATGGGTGACTTGCACATGTGTGAAGGCACCATTAATGCTAAATGACATATACAGGTTTTGGAGCAACATATGCTGCCATCGAGACGATATCTTTTTCAGGGAAGGCCTTGATTATTTCAGCAAGACAATGCCAAACCACATTCTGCACATAGTACAACAGCATGGCTCCATAATAAAAGAGTCTGGGTGCAAAACAATACAACAAAGGAGTAAACATGCGCCTGTCCCAACTATTTTGGAACATGTTGCTGGTATCAAATTCAAAATGGGCATTGTTATTGTTCAAAAAACAATAAAATTTCTTAGTTTCAACATTTGATTTGCTGTCTTTGTACTATGTTCAATTAACTGTAGGGTTTAAATGATTTGCACATCATTGCATTCTATTTTTTTCACACTTTGCACAGCATTCCACCTTTTTGGAAACAGGGTTGCACTAAATCTAATGAAAGCTGCAGCTTTGGGAGAAAAGCATTTTTTCCTCATAGATCATTGATTGATGTTCCCACAAACTCTACATTTTTTTTTAAATCAAAATTAAGAGGATTTTGGTCCCCACAAAGACATAAATACACACACATGCACATACACACTGCTTTTAGTCTGTAGTGCTGCTGTCCTCCTACTACAGGGTGTTTAGAAAGAGGAGCTTTGACATTCATCACCAAGTCACCTGGTCAGAGAGAGAGAGAGGCTCAACAGAAAGAGGCTCAAGAGAAAGAGAGAGAAAAAGAAGAGAGAGGCTGAATAGAAAAATGAAAAGAAAGAAAGGCTGCGGAGAGAGAAAGAGCAGAGAGAAAGAGAGAGTCAAAACAGACTCGCCAACAGGAGAGGAACACAGGATTCTCTCTCTCTCTCTCTTTCTTTGTGGTATTTGGCCAGCGCCCATGAGAAGGTGTGTGGGTGGAAGGACTGATCCATCAGGGAGAAGACATAAGTCTTTCCTTTTCTCTCTCTGTTTCTATATCTCTCGCTATTTCTATCTTCTCTTGACTCGCTCTCTGTCTCTCTCGCGCTTCCTTCTCTCTCTTTCACTCTCTGACTCTCTCTCTCTCTCTCCATGTGGTAATTGAGAAGGGGTGGGACTCGGCCCAGATGTAAATCATTCTGGCGCAAGGGAAAAGACAGAGAGAGAGAGAGAGTCTTATGTAGAACGTCTAGAATAAGATCTGATAAACCAAATAAACCTGTGTGAACGGGTGAGGATGTTAAAATGGTCACATGAAACAGTGTACAGAAATGTAGTGATGCATTCTACATTCTATGTTCTAGATAACTACGAATTAGGGAGAAGAGTGTGAATTGGGGAGAATGTTCCAGATAAGTGTGAATTGGGAGAACGTTCTTGAAGAGTGCAAACTAGGGAGAATGTTCTAGAAGAGTGCAAATTGGGGAGAACATTACAGAAGAGTGTGAATTAGGGAGAACGTTCTAGAAGAGTGCAAATTGGGGAAATTGTACTAGAAGAGTGTGGATTGGGGAGAACATTCTAGGAGAGTGCAAATTGGGGAGAATGTTCTAGAAGAGTGTGAAATAAGCAGAACATTCTAGAAAAGTGCGAATTGGGGAAAATGTTCTAGAAGAGTGTGAATTGGGGAGAACGTTCATACAGCTTTGTCAACATGGTTCTCATATGCTGTCATGCCAATCAAGCATATTTGGTTTGATTTGATGTGAATGAGGAGAGAAGACTGTGGAGCAGTGTGAAGAGCAATGTGGATGGAAGAACATTCTAGATTCTCCAAACAATGAAACACAGCTAAAGCACACCAACTAATGTCTCTTTATGGATTTGTTGGTGTTTGTTGGCCGAAGACAGAATAGAAAGTCATTATTGTCCAGCACTAGACACCTCTATGTCCAGACTGGCAGAACTCAGTGTTGGGCACTTTGAAAAAGTCAGTTTGGTCAAACTGAGTCAAACGTCTCACTGCAGTAAATAGAGTGACAGACTGGATGTGGTGGAGCCTCTGAGTGAAGATCTTGATCCACAGCTTCAGTGAAGAGCCTCCACTCGGACTGATAACTCGCTCTCCAGGAGAGCAGGATTAGAAAATGGATGCTTCACGCAAAGAGGCCATTTCTCTCTCTCTCTCTCTCTCTCTCTCTCTCTCTCTCTCTCTCTCTCTCTCTCTCTCTGCACTCACACTTTTAAAAATAAAGGTGACAAAAGCAGTTCTTTCAGCGATCTAGTAAAAGAACCACAAATGAGATGCATGAGCGCTCTTTCAAGTTTAAAGAACACACAGTTTAATCATTTTTACCAATGTAAGCGTTCTTTACAGAAGCCCTGCATTAGGCAAAGGTTCTTTAAACTTCATGTTCACATATTTACAGAAGTGGTACTCTAAAGAACCACACTTTGAAAGGACGGCTCTTGAGAAAACGTTGCTGTCGTAACTCATGTAAGTCTCAAAATGATTTCTTTATTTCATTTGCCAGCTGCCATTTCCACTGCATGAACATCTCATGCTGAAACGACCAGCAAAATCTATTAAAGCAAACTTTTCAAGCTTTTATGTTACATGTAATGTGATGTAACGTTACATTAACAGATGTTTTATCCTTCATTTGTGAAGATATGCTTTCAGAGATACAATATTTTCTTACAACAGTGACTTTTTGTAGTATTTTGTGAAATTCTTCTCAAATTCCAGAAACTGTCAAAAAAATGGAAATCATCTCTTTGTAGCTGTAAACAGAAGAAAAAACAAAGGATTGTGGATCACTAACGTTCAACCAATCAGGAAGAGTCATCTCCACTTGTCTGTCGATCATGTGCTGTATGCACACAGCGTGGCAGAAAGCCACAGCCTACACTCTTTAAAAAAAAGATGGTTCCTCAAGGGTTTTTTAATAAAGAAATGGTTCTATATAGAATCAAGAACACTCCAAGAACTTTCTGCATGATTTAAGAGTTCTTCGTATCATGAAAGGGTTCTTCAGACTGATGGAGAATGTGCTGTAGATGTTTATGTATAGAACCTTTTAGAAAAGGGTTCTATATAGCACCAAAATAGGTTTTGCTATTGTTATGATGTTAAGATTGTAACAATACAAGAACCCTCTTGGTGCTATATACAACCTCTTTACAAAAGAATCCTTGAAGAACCATCTTTTTAAGTGGGTACACCCTTAAAAAAGATGGTCCTTCAAGGGTTCTTAAGTCTATTTAGAACTATGAACACTCAACGAACCATTCTGCATGCTTAAATAGTTCTCTGCATGGTGAAATCAGACCAATGGAGAATGTGTTTTATATGGTTCTATATAGAACCGTTTTCTTACTAAAGAACCACTGAAGGACCATCTTTTTGAAAGTGTAGCTTTAGTATTGTATAGTTTTCTAGCTACAAACCTACCAAAACTGCCAATTCCAGTATTACCTAGGACCACCTAAGACCAACTTACATTACCAAACAAGCCAATAAATGAAAGAAGAACAGAGAACAGATAAAAACAATAACCAATCTAGCAATCGAGCAAGAGCTTTCCAACACTTCACAGAGCTAAAGGAGGACAGTATGAAGAGTTCGTTTCTTTTCGAAACTTCCTCAAGCAGCTGAAACTGCTAAGTATGTTAGCTACCCAGATGACAAGAGGACAGTGGGCCACTGTTGGCCTGCTGACAGCAAAGCTGGCAGCCAACTGTCTTTTTGCTCAGCGTTTTCCGGGTGGCCCACTGGTAGTTCAGCAGAGTACTTGATAAAATGCCAATTTCAATCACTAGTTTTCCACTCACAGTCCAATTTACTTATTCTTCATTCACTTCTTTCTTTCATTATCCTTTGTAAATTAGTTTTGTCAATATTTTTTTTTCTATTTATTTACATGCTAAAAAAGATGGTTCTTTAGGTTTCTTTAGTAGAGACAGTGATTCTATATAGAACCATAAACACCAAGAACCATTTGCATGCTTAAAAAAAGGCTTCTATATAGCACCAAAAAGGCTCTGCTATTATATACAAGCTTGATATCGTAACAATAAAAGAACCCTTTTGGTGCTCCAACAAGTGTTACATTAGCTTGCTTCTGTGTATCTCTGTATGTTAAATGCTTTTGTGGATCTGCATTTGTGTAAACATTTAATTTGTTACAATTGATTAGAACTAAGTTAGCAATTGCATTCCAGCACTCTAGCTTAGACAACGTATGTTTGAGGGGAACATTGAGGGGAAGGGTTGTCTTAGTTTCACTGTTGAGCTTCAAAAGAGCTTAAGAACTTCAGCTAACTGCCAAAATCGAGGTGTATGTCTTTAAGTCGAGGCTACAACAAGACATAAATTTCTTAATATGACAGACCTCTTAAGTTGTGTGTTATTCTGTAGTGTTATGCCCATATTAGGAACTCCAAGTCTGAGCAGGTTTTAATTAATGGCGATTTTTAAAATCCAATAGAAAAGCCAATATGTTTGGCCCTGAGGGCCACTGAACCTGAATGAGGCTAATAGTCAAAATACAAATAATGCTACATGCTCATATTTCAGAGGATCCAGCAACAAGGAAAAATGTCCATATGGCAAAAAATGTGCTTTGGAACATTTTAGTTTACCACACGACTTGACAGTGGCAGATTTTCAACATGCCATTCATATTTATCATAAGACCACAGAGTCTGGTGAATGCATAATGTAAAC
This sequence comes from Colossoma macropomum, assembly GCF_904425465.1. NCBI lineage: Eukaryota > Metazoa > Chordata > Actinopteri > Characiformes > Serrasalmidae > Colossoma > Colossoma macropomum. Next base: position 23,011,003 of record NW_023494799.1, on the reverse strand, counting down.
AAGTTATTTTCTTAGAATACTAAAAGATTTGAATACACACAACGTGTAAATGGTTTTAGGTACAGCACAGAATGTTTTTGTTTGTTTCTTAATTTCTTGGTTGTCTTATTTAGGAATATGATGGGGTGTTTTTTTAATAGAACAATGGAAATCATTCCACTTTGTCAGCATATTTTAAAATATCATAAATCTAACTATACCTGACTCACAGTGAATATCATCTTTCACCCTCACCTATTGAAAAAAAGAAAACCCTGTATATTAAAATGCACAGTGTAACAACCCTATTTAAAGTCCGCTTCCAAGCTCTTAATTGGAATAAGCTTGGTGTTAATTTGGAGAGAAGTTTCTAAACTGAAGTACATGTAAAGTAGTGATGAATAAGCAGCTCCTGAATAAGTGACTGCTGAGCCGTCAAGCGTCTATCAGTAACCGCTGCAGGAAAAAAAACTGGCAACAGCCACCAGCATGCGAGAGCAGCCAGGAGAACCAGAGCTCCAATTACAGACGACAGGAATCAAAAACATGAGACTGAGAGAGAGAGAGAGAGACAGAGAGAGAGACAGAGAGAGAGAGAGAGAGAGAGAGAGAGAGAGAGAGAGAGAGAGAGAGAGAGAGAGAGAGATGCCGTTCAAATAATTGGAAAGACAGGCAGGAGGCGGAGCAGTGGCTGAATGAACAGTCGGGGAAAGTCCCCTCTCTCTCTCTGGGTTTCTCCCTAACCTCTGAATCATCAATGGACTCACTGAACTAGACTCCTTTTCTCCGTTTCTTCTTTTATTAACTTTTAATTTCCTTTCTATCTTGTGCTTTCTACCTTTCAGTGCCTTATTTTTTCTCTTTCTATTATTACTTTGCCTTTCTGACATCTTATGTGGGTGTTTCTGATATTTTATGTGTTTTTCTTTGTGTCCTTGGGTACCTTAAGAAGCAAACATATTATGATTATTATAAAAATTACTGATAAATATATTATGTGATCTTATGCACTGGCAAGTTGCATGATTTTTGGTGTAGATGCATAATAAAACAATGAGCCACAAGAGGTAATGCATAGATTTTATGGGTAAGGGGTATTGTTAGGCAACACATATCGAAATAGAGTTATACCCCCTTCCCCATGGTCAGGAGTGGAAAACGTACGGAAATGTCTACTTTAGTAAGAGTACTGTTAATGTAGCAATAGTTTTCTTGAATACAAGCAAATCTATTAATAAAGGAAATCTGTCAGGCAACAATAAATAAGTTGTTTATTGAAAAACTACTTGAGTAATCACTTTGAGTTACTTTTTTCGGAATATCAGCAATCGCAATCTAAAAATATTGACTTGGCTACATCATCAGAAATAACTTGTACAAACAAAACTAAAGCCAAACATGATACTACATGAGAAAAAATGAACACTGAGAGTCATCACAGTGCACTTTGCTAATGCACATCTTTCTCTGCACAAGGTGAGCATTAAAGAACAAGTTATTCATTTTTTCAGGGGATATTTCTGACAATTAGATAGAAGATAATCAAGCTGCACAAAGAAGGAGAAAGTTAAAAGCAAAATAAGTGAAAAAAAAAAAATTAAAATCTACAGAGAAAATGAGACTCCTAACAACCACCTGGAAGGCCTGGTAGACACCAAAACTGTCCCCATCTGATAAACAGCACTTAAAGCTTTCATCCCTGAGAGAGAGGAGAAAATCAAGCTGCTTCAGATCTGAAAACATTCACAGGTGTTTCTGTCCATCCTTCCACTGTGAGAAGACAACTCAGCGCTATGGGTCTGAAAGGACGTGTATCTGTCAAGAAGAACCTCACTGAGAAAAGGAGACAGACACATCAAACAAAGAAGCTGAACAATGGACTGACCACCCCAGAGTCCAGACCTCAAACTGAAAGAAAGAGTCTCCTAAAATAGAATAGAAGGTGTAATAGAGGTGCAGAGTGACACACTGAACTATATTATATTATATTTCATTGTTGAGTTGGATAATTTCCTGCAAAATGTGTGTTTTCTGTTATTTCATAAAAAATGGTCATTTTGACTGGAAATGTAAGGGTGGTACTGTACTGTTACACGCTGGTCAGCACAGAGGGCAGTAATAAGAGCATGAATCCACAGTTGTTGAGGTAGGAGGGTGTAGGAAGTTCAAATAGATGTAGCTTAATTCAATACAGAACAAAACACCTTCTGATGTTTCTGTGCCACATTTGAACCACCACATTTATCTAATGGGAAACACATTCATTGGCAGTCTAGCGTAAAGATATCAGAAGGAATAAAGAGTAGAAATATTTGTTTGTATTATTTATTTTCTTTTTTGAAATTATATTCCCTCAGCTCTCTTTATGCTTTATATCTTCAGTTGTCAGAGGAATACAGCACAATCTGTGCCAATAATAATAATAATAATAATAATAATAATAATAATACCTTTCATATCAATCCAGCAACAAATTACAACATAAGTAGTGTTCTGATGTGTCAGGAAAGTAAAGGGAACAACATATTTTAAGTGAAACAGCAAGCGTGAGTGGCTACAGGCTGTAAACTGAACATATTAACTCAGAAAATTGTACCACAGACGTAGCTAATGTATAGATACTGTATACTATGAAAGATAGATTGTAGTGATACTGCTCAGGAAGAGACTTCTGCACAAGCTGTTGTGCTTTATTAAAAGACTGTAGTTTGGCCACAGCCACACATTACCAGAGAGAGAGAGTTTTTGACTAATAATTCACTCTAGGCCTAGGTCAGTGGTTGGCAACCCAAATGTTAAGAAGAGCCATTTTGTCCTTTCAGAAAAATCAAACCACCTTGGGAGCCACAATATTTATGTACATTCTATTAGCTTGGCTGTAAATATGTGTCAGTATGTGCTGTTACTATAGGCTAAAATTATAATATAAACAAAAATGCAGACTTACTTTGCTCTGCTTTAAGCTTTAGCTATAGTTTTTTTCAAAACTAGAATAGTTTCTTGTAAAATGTCTCTCAACAATCGACTTTTTGTAAAGCTGAAGTCAGCTTCTCGTTCGCCAGCTTCTTGTTCGAATTTTCCCATTCCACCTTGCTGCACCATTTAAAGTGAAACAGGAAAATGCGAATGAGAAACTGACTTCACCTTTGTAACTTTTTAGGGTTTGACAGTTTCTTGTTGCTGATTAAACGTATCAGGAAAGTCCATTCGTCTCCAAATGATCCATATTTGTCATGTCTATTTTTGCTGTTTTGTTAGCTACTAGCTAGGCAAGATTGTTGTCTGTGTTGGTATAGTGACCAGCAGTCTGTGCGCCAACCTTCAGGATTGAAGGGTGAATTAGCAGTTATACATTAACTCCAGCATTTAAGACCATTTATTGTTAAAACTGTTGAATGATCAGCAGAGCTTTATTTTACAGCAAAAGAGGATTATTTTATTTTTACCTACAAATCTAATTCTGCTGTAAAGCCACAAAAAGGCAGCCGCATGTTGCTGACCCCTGGCCTAGGTACATCTTGTTTCCTTGGCCATTAGCATTGGGAGATACTAAACACACCCGCTGAGCATGCAGGTCCACGATATGTTGTGTGATTAAAGCCATCATCTAGCGAAGTAGCAATTTTGACATCTGACAAGCAATTTAGCAATTATCAAAGGAAAAAATCTTTTTGCATTTTACTGTATTTATGTGTAGTTGTATTTATTCTATTATATTGTGTATGTAGATACAAAATGTAATGGTACTGTGTATAAATGATTTTATATTTAAATCAAACATAGCCTGTGTGCCCTTATAGGTGATTGAAAATGCAACCCACATTTATTTTGTTCAAGATGTTTATTCAATAGCCATTGAGTTAATAATTTGGCCAATAAAAGGGGTTTAAGTGCATAAATTGAATATGCAGTGGAACAATGTCACTGTCATTTAATATATATATATTATAAGGGCAATATATCCCTGAGAAGTTTACTTGTTTGATTGATCAGATCATAAAAGCTTTAAATTTAACTTATATTTAACTTCTAAGATGGCAGCCTTCAGTCTTCAACTTAATTCAAAATGTTATCATTGAACATCTTATTAGACTTACCTGTTTTATTTAGTATATTTTCTTGCCCAACTTATTAATATTTCAGACCCCAACTGTCCACAAAAAGTTCACATAATGTAAACTTGAAGTTAATAACACTAAAAATAAGGTCACCCAAAAACCCTCTCGGTGTACTAACTACAACTCGCTAAAACCAACTGAACAGTCCGGCACACTGACTACCATTTCATTTGGCACTTCTACTCAACTTGGCTCTGACTGTTCACGCAATGCACCATGGGTATGCATGCCCACTGGGTGCGTTTAGTTTCTCCCATTAGCATGAGACACTTTCTGAACACACCACAATATACTTACTGACAAGTTGCTATAAAAAGTAATTCATGCAGTTTTGTGGTAGTGAGCTAATTAGCAGGCTAAAATAGCACACATTAGGTTTCCTATGTTGTTTCTTAAGGTAAACAGTTAAAAATTAAAAAAGTCTTAATAAATAGTGACTATTTATGGACAAATTGCTGTGAAATGTGCTAATTCAGACAGTTTTGTTGTAGCTAGTTAACCAGCTATGGTGTGAGTGTTAGATTTTCCATGCTAAGGTCAACCTGCTCACTAGTCAAGAAATTTGTTCACCAAAACGATATCAAAGGAAAAAATCACAAAATCCCATAAAGATAAAACCCATATCTGAAATCAATGGTATGTTGCACTAATTTGGACAGTTTTATGCTGGATAGCTAACTCGCCAGTTAACCTAGCGATCCTTACAGTTTGCATGATGCTTTGAGTGCAGTACACATAAATTATCCAAAAATACAAGTACACAGCCAAATCCCTAGAGTTGAATGAGCTCTTACAGTGTCCATTTATATCTAGCTGGACTTAATTAACACTGTAGGTGTTAATTTAGCGTGTGGAATTTTTCGCCCTGAACAGGATGTGGAGTCAGACAACTGTGTACATATCAATTCATCTGCCCTCAGTCATACACAAACAGACCAGCCATTATTCACAACTTCACATTCATTTGAGAAACCTGAACTGTGTATAAATTACAGTAGAATAATGTTAAATGTGTATTGTGAATTTTATCATGATGCTAAGAAAACTAGAAACTATAAGGCTCATGAACAATGCATATATACATATGCAACAATCAGAGATTACCATTTATTCATTTATTTTCAGTAAAAAATGGCCGTTAAGAACGAAGTCTTCATCTTCCACTGTCAGAAAACATACATTTAAAGGAAAGTCCATTTTTTCAGGAGACTCACTTTCAGTTTCTCAAAGAAATCTGCAGACACACCTCCAAAGTTCAGTCTTAGAAGTTGGTTGATCATTTTCTGAAGTAATCAAACACATTCAGTGATGTTGGAGGTCTGGACTCTGGGGTGGTCAGTCCATTGTTCAGCTTCTTTGTTTGATGTGTCTGTGTCCTTTTCTCAGTGAGGTTCTTCTTGACAGCTACGCATCCTTTCAGACCCATAGCGCTGAGTTGTCTTCTCACAGTGGAAGGATGGACAGAAACACCTGTGGATGTTTTCAGATCTGAAGCAGCTTGATGTTCTCCTCTCTCTCAAAGATGAAAGCTTTAAGTGCTGTTTATCTGATGGGGGCAGTTTTGGTGTCTACCAGCTCTTCCAGGTGGTTGTTAGGAGTCTTGTTTCTCTGTAGCTTGTAATCAGTTTTTTAATCCTTCCTTATGCAAGTGGATCATCTCATATCTAAATCCCTCTGAAATATCTTCTGAAAAATAAATAACTACCTAATGGCTGTTTTGAACGGAAATTACATGAATGAAAGATGGTCTCTGACTTTTGCAAAGCACTGTATACATTTGCTTATCCTTACATCCCTACAAACAGTGCAAAATGTACAGCAATAATGCAAATATCAGCAGTATTAGTGCAGCAGTATCAGACAGAAAATGCAGAAGATATGAAGTCATATCTATCGCTGTTTTGAAATTACAGCATCGGCACCAAAAGCTGCCCAAAAAAACCCAGATTCAGAACAAAAGAGCAGGGCGTGTAGTGGCACTCAGCGAGTCGTTCTTCACTTCGAAACGCACAGACGGCTTCCACTTAGCGAGAATAAAAATGTGACTAATGCAAACGTCCCTCTCAGTAACACGTCCTCTCTCCACTCCACCAGGAGAGCAGCCGCGTGGGCGGATAGACGGCACTAAAAGGAAAAAAAAAAAGAGAAAAAGACATATCCCTGCGCTCTGATTCTGAAACAAAAGGACTCTTTTTTTAAAGGTGATAGGGAAGTGGAAGCAGCCTGATTCAGATGGAAAATATGGCTCTGCTCTCTTTTTTCCCCTCTAGACTTCAGCACCGGCCTGCAGGTCCGGTTTATTTAGCTCTAACGCAGAGCCGTCGGGGGTGCAATCACCTCTCTGAGGCTTTCAGACACTCTAAACAAACCGGCTGCAGATGTACAGAATCAGAAGATGCTGGTAAAAGGCATAAAGTGGAACTGGGGTGAAAAAATGCCTGCAGCTCAGTTTCTGTTCCAAATCGAATCAAAGTGAATAAAAGTCAAAGCCATTTATTTTGGAGTGGGGGGGGTTAAAGCAGAAAAAAAGGAGAAAGCAGAAACGAAAGAAATACATGTGTGTGTGTGTGTGTATGTATATATATATATATATATATATATATATATATATATATATATATATATAAAGAAAGAAAGAAGGACAGAGGAAAGAAAAAGAGCAAGCAGAAGAAAAAAGAAAGAAAAGATGGAGAGAGAAAGAGGAAAGAATGAGAAGAAAAAGAAAAGTGTAGACAGAAGAGAAGAGGAAAGAAAAAGAGGGAGAGAGAGAGAGAGAAGAGAGAAGTCTGCTGTGTTCAGTAATGCAGACTCCACTGAGCAGTCAGAACAGTCATTACCCAAAATCAAAATAGACCCAATATTTTGGTGAAAATGACAAAAAGACAGAAATGTGTGGTTAATATGTTAAAGAATCTATTATTCCACAATGAAAAAGTGCCCTTAAACCAGTTAGAATGTGGTCATTCTGGTTAATTTATGCATTAACGGTCAAAATTCCCCAGCAATCAGTTATAAACTGGCCGTTAGAAGCCTCTTCAACTGTTCCACTGTTCATCTTTCAGTAAAGGTTAAAGATTTAGAAATTACAGCTGTAGCTCCAGTATTTACTTACAAATTCCAAACCTGCAGCTCACAGCGGCCTCCGGCTGGACGAGAGCGAGGTCACTCAATCAGGGCTGAGTGGGAGAGGGGCTGTGGGGGAGTGGGGGCGGGGGGCTGGATGGCATTCTCTGTGGTTTTATCTGCCTTTTGTGAGTGATGTATGACGTGCAAAGTGGATGATGTCATTAAGATGAGAGACAAGGTCAGTGTTGCTCGGGACACGTCTCCCCCGAAACACAAACAGGTCGTTCATCAGCAAAACACTGAAAAATAAACAGTCCAAAAACGACTACAACTTCCAGAAGAGCTGCTGTTCAGCACTAACAAGCAACACAAATGTGAAAATCACTCTGACAGTGTTCAAACAAAAGTGCTGTGGAAAGTGCTGAACTCAGCTCAGTTACAGCTTTATAAAGTAGTAATGAGCAGCTATTAGCACCTACTTTATAAGGTGTAATAAGAACATTACAAACGCTTTATAATTCCCACTTTGCCAAAAACATTCGTTAAGAAGCAACTGCAGGAGACGTTGCCATGACAATCATAGCCTGTTCTGTTCGATCTAGCGTAAATTAAAGAGTCTTATCTCTCTGATAAGAAAGATTAAAAATAAAAAAAGGTGGCTGTAGAAAAAACACCATTCAATTTATAGAAAATATTGTGGTGGAATTTCCTAATTTCACTTTATAAACTTTATATACCAACATAAACACTTAAAAAAGATGGTTCTTCGAGGGTTCTCTTAAACTGCTCCTGCTAAGAGTAAATCAATTTTGATTCTATGTCAAGAACTGCATTTTTTTATAGCATTTAATAATTTTACAGTTTGATACAGTCAAAAAAATGCAAAATGTGAACATTAAAAAACTTTCATTTAAAGAAACTCGAAGTTTGAAGTTCAACAGCTGCAATCTTTATGCCAAAATTAGACTTCTGTGCAAGTCTGACAGGCAAGCACACCTCTAATTATGAACTTCTACCTCAGCGTTTTCCACAATAAACATGACTTTTATTTCTGTTTACTTCAGGCTCTTTTTATTTAGACAATTTTCTTCTGTACAAGAAAAATATGAGGTTCTGTTTGCACGATGGAAGTAATTAATGTTGGCAAAAAAAAAAAAAACTAAACTGTTTTCTTTTGGTCCACAAGAGAGAGAGAGAGAGAGAGAGAGAGAGAGAGAGAGAGAGAGAGATTGAAATGTGGAGAACAATTTTATCCTGAAGGCAAAGCATTCAGTTCCTCCAGAGTTAGCTTTTATTTTATTATTTTTTTATTCTGTGCACGTGTTCCTGCTCTTTTGCTACAGAATTATTGGCTCCTTTCGAAAAGAAGAGGAAAAATGAAAAATGTCTTTTTTAGCTTGATTTTACACAGGAAATAAGGGAAAAATCAGACCTTTCAGTGATGGCAATTTTCCCCCCATCTTCACTGATCTCCATTTGAAATCTACAGATAAAGCATCTTCTCAAGTTCAACAAGTACAGTTTATATCAAAATGTGAAAGTTTAATGAGATTGACTGTCAATCTTAATTCGAAGCTTCTACTTCTAATTTGGAGCTTCTACCGTGTTTTGCATAATTCTAATTTTATTCTAGAACTGCAGTTCAAGATCAACAAACCATGTCATTTCAATGTGGGTGTTTAAACTTGCACACACCTACCTACCTACCTACCTACCCACCCACCCACCCACCCACCTATCTTTCTATCTATCTATCTATCTATCTATCTATCTATCTACCTACCTACCTACCAACCTACCTGTCTATCTGTCTGTCTGTCTATCTATCTATCTATCTATCTAAAACAAAAATTATTTCAAAAAAGAAAACTCACACACACACAGATACACACACTTACTTTCAGTAATGCAGGACAGTCATCCAACAACCCTGTCCTTCAACATTCGTGTCTAAGCTGTTGGCTGTGTCCATAGACAGGAGCGTGATTCATAGAGAGAGAGAAAGAGAGAGAGAGAGAGAGAGAGAGAGAGAGACAGAGAGAGAGAGAGAGACATGGGAAAAGGTAAAGAGAGACAAAGGTGGATAGAGAGAGAGAGAGAAAAGAGAAAAAGTTAAAGGTGAATGATAAGATTGTTGTGTTGAATTGAGAGAGATAGAGAAAGAGAGAGAGCTTTTCCAGACAGTCTACTAACTGCCAGACACTCATGGTCACCTCAGCACAGTCAGCAGATACAGAACACAGTGATGAACATCTCTTACTCACACACATATACACACACACACACACAGAGCTGTAACAGCCACATTTACACTTCATCTGTCTCATAATATGTTGGATTGCGGTGATAGACATCAGTATAGATATGTACTCAGGACCAACACAGCAACGACTAATGCTCACCCTGCTGTCTCTGTTCACTCTTACTGGACAAACTTTAGGCAAATGAGCTGCGCGTTGACAAATTAGCTGTTTGATAAAAGGGGTGAAACCCACTTGTGTCACGCCCATAATCTAGCTCCACTCGCACATCAGCGGGAGAATTTTACTATGGTTTAAGAACGATGGACAGGAGTGGCAGACAATAATGTTGACTGAACATTTTAAGCTTTTAAAACAATATTACACACAGAGCGAGCCTAAAACTCTGGCTTGTGTTTTTGTGGTGTGCCCCCAAAGTGGCTAACAGTTGGCGAGGTAAGTGGGTTACTTTACTTTTAAATGCAGCAGCTACTACAAAAAGGCACACATGGGTCTTATGTTATCAAATTTTTATCCTTTAAAATTGTTACTTTTTGTTATTGTCTTTATCAGCTACAATTCTAGAATCAGGGACACTTCAGTTCCCTCAGTACCGCTACTTCCTGCACATACACATCTGCAACAAGTTTAAAAATGAAAAAAACTAAGTATTTTATTAGAGTGAAACAGTCCAAGGTACCACTTTAAAATAAGACTACCCTTATAAAGGGTTTTGAGGTCATAAACACTTCATTTATCATTAATAAGCAGTTATAATGCATTAACAAAAAGGGCAAAAGTGAGCTGTTATATCTGATGAATATGAATATGTGGTAAAGTTGACATGTTCAGTGCTGACTGATGAAGAAATCAAAGTAAGATCAGTAAACATCAAAATCTGAGATTTAACTGTATAACCAATTGGGGGTTCACTATTAGGCAAACAACAGGTCACCATTGGCCTTTTTATTTATGTGTTGTAAATGCTCATAAGGTAGTCTTATTTTAAAGTGGTACCCAGTCTAATAATTTTTACAAGCAATTATACCTTCCTTTATTCTATACAAGACAGTCAGTTATGCTAGATTAAAATTAAGGATGACTAATGTCAAAGCCAGTAGAAACGGTTCAAAATGAAACAGTTCAAAAACAGCTGCCTTGAAATAAAATCATTATTAATAAAATGTAATACTTACAGAGCTGCTCCTGAATGAAAATAAAGTCAGTGTGTTCTTTGGCACAGGGGTCTTTATCCATGAGTTTCATACTGGCATGACTCGGTGCTTTGACTGATTGCTCACACATAGTCCTGTCTTCCACTACATCCAGTCCCTTTGGGATGCATTAGAGTAACATTTGTGATCCAGAACTGATCATCCAACATCAGTACCCGACCTCACCCCACCCGATGATCAATCAAATTCTCAAAGAAAGGCATCCAGCGTAAAGTTTTCTAAGAAAAGTAGAGGCTGTTACATACAACAGAGTTTTAGGGCCACTGTTGAAAAGAATTATAAACAGTAGACTTTGAGAATAAATTAGTAAAATTTTGTAATGAAAAGTCATATGGTATGAAATTTTGAGAATAAAGTCATAACATTTCAAGAATGAAGTCGCAATATTTCGATGATAAAGTCATACAATTATGACATTAAAATGGAATATTACCAGGAAAAGCCACAATATTCTAGCCAAAGGGTTTGCAAAAAGAAGGCATCAACCTCCTCATGTTCAAACGAGGGGTGTTGAGGAGTTGGTGAAGTTATACGTTCATATCGATTTGACCCACAAAGAAATACTCAGTCTCCCTGTCTCTCCTGGCACATCAGCAGCAGACTGTTATTAGTATAAGAAACGGCTGAAACGGTTGTGCAAGAAACTGTGTTTATTTAGACTAAAGAACCAGCTGGACTAGGAGGAAATTGTCTGCTTTGTTGATGATGCTCAGCATCTTCGTACAGCAACCGAGGCCCCAACACGTTATGGCAGCCCCCCTACAATTAGCCCACTTTATCCTCGAAATATCACGAGTTCATTCTTGTAACTTTATGACTTTATTATCGAAATATTATGTCTATTTTTTTTAAGTCTATTATTTTTATGAGGAATGAGATGTTGAACAAGAACATATGGATATCCAAATACTTTTGCCCATACTTTTACCCTCAGATAGCCTGCATTGGCAGGTCATAGCCTGGATGTTAATATATGCCTTACACCACAGGACATACGTAATAACAATAACAGCACAGTTATAGAGGTCTCTATTAAAAGGTTTTGTTATTCCCTTAGTATGGGATTGGAACAGGTCTACTATTACTGTGAGAGCTCTGGGTAAATTCATACACTAAAATTACTCCAAAATTATTACCGTCAGACTGTAAAACTACACACGCTGCAGATTCATACTGGAGTAAAATCACTCCACAATTATTACTGTCAGACTGTAAAAACTACACACACTGCAGATTCATACTGGATTTAAATCACAGATCTTGTCAGTAACTGTTTAAACCTTAGAACCTCCCCAGGTAAAACCAATCCAGCCTCAAAACGATTTTAACCTGCTTTCGACAGAAATCCTGGCATGCTGGCTTTGTTTTAGCTCAACTCTGAGTCTGAGGAAGCAGCGAAGCTACACCGTCTCAGCGGATCAAATCTAAAAGGAGAAAAGTGAAAAAAGACAAAGAGGAAGGGACGCTAAGACACTTCCTGAAGGTTCCTAAATCTCCCCAGCCCGTGTGGGAGGGCGCTGTCTTCTTCTCCTCTTTGATCGAACTCTCTGAGCTGCCGCTGAATCACACCTCATTAGTGTTAGCATTCACTAGAAAGCAGCAGCTCTTTCTCCACTGCTAGTTTTTCTCAGAATGGGCTAGATCAGTGTGAGGTGTCCAGGGGCGACACATGCCCACTGACTGGCACTAACAGCCTACAGACCAGCTGCAACAAATGATTATTTATTTAATCTGTGAATCTATCAGCTAGACCTGCAACAATTAGTCTACAATAAGGCCAGTTCTGAATATTTGGGGACCCTAAGCAACACCCTACGCCCGCCTCCCACCTCAGTCGTACTCTTTTGCATGCAAGAAAATAATTAACAATATATTTATTTCCATGAGCTAAAAAATCTCAGGTCTCATTTTCCTTTTCTGACAAATGCTATTAAATAAATTTTAAAAATTGCTTACTCAGGGCCACATGGGGGCTCAGGGGCCTAAGCAACGGCTTATATCATTTTAGCTAGAAAAAGTCCTAGTCTGAAAAGTCAGTTAGTCACTGATGATGGAAAAAATAATTCATATGTGTTTATTTTAGAACAAAAGTGCTCTATAATGTTCATACAGTCCATTCAGTCACTCTGACAGATTGTAATACACTACAGGAAGTGTAGGGGGCGATATGGCTTCCATTATTTCATTTAAAAGGCGCTTATAATGTTCATATCAAACACGCTTTTTAAGAGCGCTTTTTAAATGAAACATTAGAAGCCATTTTGCCCTCTGAACTTCCTGTAGTGTATTACAATCTGTCATAATGACTGCATGGATCATATCAACATTATAAAGATTTTGTTTCCTCCAATAAAAACATAAACAATGCTTCGTCAATAAAATGACATCAACCTTCTCCATAGTCGACGCCATTTACATCTGACTGACATTGTCAAATAATCGTTGCAGCCTTACTAACATCTGTTGTGCAAAGTGCCGTGCAAATAAAGCTGAATGAACTGGATTAAGGCTAGCCAGTGTCCACTGGCTCTCATTCATTTTGTTCAGCGCTTTTGTTCAGCGTGCTGTCCAGACACATGTCCAAAGGCCACAGCAGCTGCCCTATTAATGTCTACTGTAGTCCAGACGCTTTCTGTTTCACAGTAGGAACTCCACTCCGCTCCCCAGTGGTCTCTGAAAGGAAAAAAAAAAGCGGGAGAGAGAGTGTGAGTGGGAGGGAGAGAGGGAGGGGGGTGGAATGAAAAAAAGGATGGAAGGAGTGCAGCGCTAGGCCTCTGTGAAAGGCATTAGGCAGAGATTGTCTCAGCACGCTCCTGGCTGTTTTTAATGAATCACCGGAGGGAAGAGAGAGAGAGAGAAAGAGAGAAAGAGAGAGAGAGAGAGAGAGAGAGAGAGAGAGAGAGAGAGAGAGAGAGAGAGAGAACCAGGCAGAGAGAGAAGAGAAAGAGGAACATATATATATATATATATATATATACACAGTCACACGCACACATACATACACATATAAATATACATACCTATATATATATATATATATATATATATATATATACCTATATATATACCTATATATATATACCTATATATATACCTATATATATATATATATATATATATATATATATATATATATATATATAGACAGAGAGAGAGAGAGAGAGAGAGAATAATCCACAGCTAAAGGAGAAGTGAGTGGAGCTGATAGGAAGTGGGGGGTCACTCTCTCAGGGCAGAGAGGAATTCTCCATGTAAAAAAAAAAAAATGAAGTGAAGGAGAGGCTGAAAAAAGAGGGCTTTTGTGGCAGCAGAAAAGCAGCATCTGCTGTAACGGTGATCAGAGCGCCAAGTCAGCGTGACCACAAACTCCTCCTCCATCCACTCGTCCCTCCATCCGCTCGTCCGTTGATCAGGGGAGGAGGAGAGCAGATCGATGAGGTAATGCCAGAGGCAGCTCAGCCGAGAAACAAAGCCGGCTCCTTTCAGCTACCTCTGAGAAAAAAACACCCAGGCCTAATGAGAACGAGGGAATCAGTGAAGACCTTCAACATACTCCACAGCCGCTGAGTAAACCAAAAATATATAATTCACAAAAAAATAAAAATAAACAAACAGAAAAATTTGATAAAAATATAGATAAAAACAAAGAAAAATACACAAAATAGAACAACACGTACTTACATATGAATAAATGATAAAACAAGCATCTAAAAGCCCTGTAAAAATAGACATATGTAAAAATGAAAATATGCACTTACTTATGGGGAGAACAATAAAAGCAGTAGAGATCCTCACTGCCACTATCAGATATATCACTATAAAAACTATCAGAAAAATAATAAAATAACAACAACAACAAAAACTGTTTGTGGTGAGAACAACCGAAGCACAGCAGAGACCCTGACTCTGCTCTGCAGTCACTGGGAGAATAACTGAATCTTTTCCATATTGTAGAAATCTAGAGGGAAATTAGTTGATACTCCGGCCTGCTGGGCTCCTCTGAAAGGACAAAGACGCTGACAAAGCAAAAGAAAACCGGCTGTTCTGCTGGTCACGGCTGGAGACAGTGTGTGTGTATATATATATATATATATATATATATATATATATATATATATATATATACACACACACACATATACATAAAATGTACGTATGTATGTATGTATAATATTTCCACTGCTCATATCTTTAAAGCTGTACATATACTTATATCTCCACTGTACACTCATTTAGCACTATTCATTCCATATTATGTTAACTGTAGATTTATTTGGTCAACTGTGTTTATGTATTTCTAATTTTATTGAAATTTATACTAATTCTCATACTCAAAAGACAAGAAGAATGTTGTAAAGTTGGACAAGATTTTGGGCAAGAGTGCTGGTAAAATCCCATTTTACTTACTTAAATAGAACCTGTAGCACACAACATCCACAAAAGTTAATGAATTAACTGGAGGGTTATAAGACTTTTTGCTTAATCATAATGCACAAACTGGTGCACCGGTGCTACCGAATTAAAAATCCAGTAGAACGAACAAAACCTCAGCTTCTAGAGATTAGAGAGAACATTTTAATGAGTTATTGCTAACACTAGAGATAACTAGTGCAGCAGTAGACGGTGTTGACTTGCCTCTCGTTCATACAGTTCCTAAAGTCTTGCTGTTGCTTTTGTTATTCTGCTGCTCATTGATTTATCCATAGTATCACTTTGAAAACTGTATTTGAACAAAAGGGCAACATTCGTGGATTCTATAAGAAAAAAACATACAGCGCGCTGAAGTTGGGCTTCAGTCTGCACTACTACAAATGGATCGAAACGATTCAGAAAAACATGAGTTACAGGTTAAAAGCAACTTCTGCTAACATCTTATCAAACCTGTATAACCTCACAACAATCGTTACAAAAGAATGCATTTGTGGACAGAGCTTGGACAGCTTATCACTCACCATTCAACAAAATTCTAGGCGCTAACTGACCAGCATGCTACAGACTACCCTTATGAAATTGTGTTAATCCACTCCACATGTTCAGGGCATCTATTAGTTGAACAGAAACGAAGCTTTCAGTATGTTTACCTCACTCATATACATGCACACACAAACACTTCAGTGACCTTTTCCAAATGACTCTGCCATGTCAGCGTGGAGCAAAATTTAGAAGCCCCTCATAAAGCATGACATATTAATCAGTAATTGTAAGCCTGTAAGGAGAACAGCACAGGTCAGAGAGGGTTGGAGAGGTGAAAAGGTCAGCCAGCAGGTCCAACTAAATGACACTCAGGTCTTGAAAGTTCAACCCGAGCCAGGCACTGATGAGCAGCAGGGTGATGGACTTGCGTCTAATTATCCTGCGGTGCTGGGGACAGGGGTCAGAGGCCACTGTGTCAGCATCCACTGCAGCTCGGGGTCTGCTAAACCATGGCTCATGCGTGTGAATATACATATATAAGACCAACCACTTAATTAAGTACACTTACCTTGTTTCTACACTCAGTGTTCATTTTGAGCACCTGGTAGTTCTACAGTTACAGACTGTAGTCCATCTGTTTCTCTGCATACTTTGTTAACCTGTTCTTCAATGATCAGGACCCCCACAGGACCCCCTCAGAGCAGGTATTTTTTGGGTGGTGGATCATTCTCAGCAGTGCAGTGACACTGATGTGGTGGTGGTGTGTTAGTGTGTGTTGTGCTGGTGCGAGTGGATCAGACACAGCAGTGCTGCTGGAGTTTTTAAACACCCACTCACTGTCCTACCTTGTCAGTCCACCTTGCAGATAAAAAGTCAGAGATGATAGCTCAAGTGCTGCTGCACAGTTTGTGTTGGTCATCTTCTAGTGCTTCATCAGTGGTCACAGGATGCCGCCCACAGGACGCTGCTGGCTGGATGTTTTTGGCTCTCAGTCCAGCAGCGACACTGAGGTGTTTAAAGACTCCAGCAGCTCTGCTGTGTCTGATCCACTCGCACCAGCACAACACACACTAACACACCACCACCACATCAGTGTCTGTGCTGAGAATGTGTTATACATGGTTCTATACAGAACCTTTTTGAAAAGGGTTTTATGTATAGCAGCAAAAATGCTGCAATGTCAAGTTTGTATACAATAAAAGGACCCTTTTTGGTGCTATATAGAACCATAGACAACACATTCTCCAAGAATCTGAAGAACTATTTCATAATGCAAAGAACAAGTGAAGCATGCAAATGGTTTTTTAAATGTTCTTGGTTCAATATAGAACCACTGTGTTTACTAAAGAACCCTTGAAGAACCATATATATATATTTTTTTTCTTTTAAAAGCATGTTATAATCCCATGTGTGCTTTGTTGATCCTGTACATTTTTGTCCTGAAAACGTAAGAAAACATAGACCCATATAAACACACACTTATGGTTCACTTTAATTCAGTCATTACCCATGAGCCTTCGCTCCAGACACCACTCTGTATTCTCATGTATTATACATGCTGTGGTTCCCTCGGTCCTGTCTGTTCTGCCTGTGCCTAAAGGGGCATTCGTGTGTGTGCATGTATGTGAGTGTGTGTGTGTTTGTCATGCAGCTTCCTATAAAAGATGAACAGCCACCGTGAAACATTTAACACAACACCATGAAATGCGGGAATGACTTATGACAACATGCAGGAAACGCGCTGCCTCCTGGGTGAAGTGTCTGGCTTGGGGTGGTGTATACACACATTCAGGTGTCCTACTTACTATTTGCAGTAGCAGTGGAAGTCCTGGTCACCTACACAACGTGTTATGCCAGAGAATCTCAGAGAATCTGTGGAGCTTAAAGTATTCATATTGTGTCTGTCAAAACAGCAGAACTGAGAGAAAAACATAAAACACAGCAACATCCATATATGTGTCACTCAGAGAGGAAAAAAAAGTCCCAGACGCAAAAAAAAAGCTATTATGCTGTGAATAACCAGCTACTTTATCAGAAACAATGACCTTACACTGGCCGCTTTATTAGAAATGCCTACTTTGTACTTCCACTCACTGGCAACTTTATCAGAAACACCCACATCATGCTTCTGCTAACTGGCCACTTTATTAGAAACACCTACCTTGTATGTCCACTCACTGGCCACTTTATAAGAAAAACCCACCTTGTGCTTCCACTCACTGGCCACTTTATTAGAAATGCCTACCTTGTACTTCCATTAACTGGCCACTTTATCAGAAATGCCTACTTTGTACTTCTACTAACTGGCCTATTTACTAGAAACGCCTACCTTGTACTTCCACTCACTGGCCACTTTATTAGAAACACCCACCTTGTACTTCCACTAACTGGCCACTTTATCAGAAACACTCACTCACTCTACTACTACTAATAATAACAATAAAAGCTATTAGGGCCCAATTGGCATTATCTAAATGAGGCAATGACTGGTCTTCACTAGCTGTTAATGTTAGCTCTATTAGCATGTTTGGTAAACCGTTCCTTTGGAAAAGCAGGGTGTTCACGGCTCCATTTGGCTCCTCTTTTGTGTGCAGTGGTTTAGCCGGCGTGGATAATGGCAGTAATGAAGCAGAGGGAGTTCACCCTGAGTAAACTTGAACTCTTCTGGCCCTCAGTTGGTCTATGAGGAGCTCCTGTTCTTCTGTCCTTCTGCCGGACACCTGGTCCACCCATCGATCAGAATAACGACGTGATGCCAATCCTTCCTTTCAGCTAATGGGCTTAGCATGCTTTGTGCTACCTCATCAAATTACACAGTCGTGAGTGAGGAGGCTCTGTTTGCTCCGAGCTGTCTGAATGGCTCCTGCTGTCTCACTGGATGGTGTCTTTGTGTAAAGGAGAGATAGAAATCTCCTCTCCTGTGTGAACTCTTCTCTTCTACTGAGGACTCAGCCTGAGGCGGTCTTAGAGCTGCATGATCAATACTGACCCTGGTTCACTGAGAAAATACTCAGAAGAGTGTAGTTTTGGTTTCAGATCTGAGAGGGAGGAGGCACTATGAAGTGCTCAACACCAGCATACAGAAGAACTGTAAGCTATTTGAGGTATCTGTGCATATCATAATGCATGCTAGCCAACTTTAGCTATAAGAACTAGTTTACCAACCAGCAGGTCCAGACCATCAAATTATGGGCACAGATATTTGGTGGGCCCCTACTTGGCTACCTTCAGTTTGTACATTTACATAGTTGACCTAAGAATAAATAATACTTTTCCCTTTATGAATTCTCAGATTTTTCTTTTTTTATCCTGTTTCATAGTTGCTCTGCATCTGTAAAACAGCTCATCACAAAACCAATTTTCAAACCATTTTTAATATAAAACAATATTTTTAAGAGGTTTAATTTGGGAATTTGTATAAAACAGATTCATGTTGGCTTTTTATATCATTAACATTATACTATATTTAAAAATTATTATATTTTTATCATTTTATATAAAATTATTATATTGTTAATTTTATTTAAAAATTCATTTGTCAGAGATTTGGTTCACAGGTGTTATCAGGACTCTTATTTTAACACAGTATTTGTAACTCTATTAAACTGCTTCTTTGGGTCGAGGCTCATCAGAGAGGAAGCATCTCAAGGCATGAGAAGGCGAGTCACACTTGCTCACTATATTTAATTAATTTATTAATAATTTTGTTTATCAGGCAGCACATGACTTCTATGTGTCACCGGTGTTATGTGCTTTAATGGCTGGGTAATTAGCGTTTTGTCAAAATAATGCCAAATATCATTTTTATTACTGATTTTAAATAGTTGCACAAGGTCACCTGACCACCAATGAGCCAGCCAATTTACAAAATCTTCAGTTTTAACCAGGATGTCACTGGAGTCACAGTCACTGGTGTTACACCATATTCATATAACACCAGTGACTGTAAAATGTGTTTGGAATTAAGCTCTTATTTTTGTATATATGATGATAGGAGATGTTAATGGACGTATTAAGATTATTTAGTTTTGGGATGAAAGAAATACATTTTTTAAAAATGTGTCCACCTGATACATTGTATCCACCGAGTGACTGACACTTAATATTTGATCATCTTCTACCCTGTCAGTGTTTCAGGTCTCACCTTTATAGATTCCCCAAAGTCATTTTTTGAATACCTGGAGCTTCGAATTCACAGCACATTCACAGATATGCTAGCTCAATGCTAATAACACTAAAAGCTTGACCGCAGAAATGGCTGATAGTATAATGGTGACTAAGCAACTAAGTCAAAACAGCTGTTTGCAATTGCTCGCGGGGGCCTCCTAGTGGCTCGAGCCCCTTGAGATGTGCCCATAAAACCCAATGGGTGATCAGTGTTTGCCAACTGGGAAACAAAATCAAGCTCTGCATGGCAGCAGTAACATTGCTAACGTTAATGTTAGCATCAGTAAATGTTAGCTATCCAAGTTGGCACATTTCACTATTTATACAGTAGTAAGCTAACGTTACCTATTAGCTAGCGCACCACTCAAGCAACAAAAGCAATTTTTTCAAAAACAATTGCAACAGTATTTTATTCTCTGTCTGTTTTGTTTGTGTGAACTTTCATAACTGACATGAACCCACTGGATCAATTACAGCTGTCTCTGCTGTTGGCATGGCAACAACCACAGTGACGAATCAGCCGTGTTCCAGCAACTAGAACTTTCTGACCAACATCAGAAGGAACAGTTTGCATCCTGCTTTGTCTCAACGTCACTGTTTGCCCATTTTGTGAGCAGCAATTGACTCTTTTTGCACTGGAAGACACCCCCAAAATTTTTATCCGAATATTTCACATTTTTGTGTCATTTATTCAGAATGACCTTTAATGTTTGTCACAAGCTAACTTTAACTAGCTAAGTCACCACATTTGGCTAGTTAAGCATAAATCATGCTCAAAAACTTGGCAGAAGCGCCAACGTTGGTATGCAAAGATGTTTGATTTGGCCCAGCAGAAAGTTGCCCCCACTTCACTCCACTCCAGCCAATGAGAGAACACGTATTTAAAGTACATTTAATAATAAAACATATACGCTATATATTGTCACTGACTACAGTAACATATTGCTGTCAGGACAAAATCTCTCCATTTTTGTCATTTTTCACTTTTATTCATCTTTTTATTTGAGTTCAGTTGTCCTGCGTCAAAAATTCAGGATGGACCAACAGACATGGTCCAAAACTATTTGGAAAAATATATTTATCCATTTACTTCCACTAAAAGTTAACAATGTTTTTCTTGTCCTGTGAAGTTACCTTTTTGGCAATACGAGGTTTTGTTCTGGCAGCAGCGATATGTCGCTAACAGATGCTTCATGTCGCTGCTGTCGGACCAAAACTTTGTATCTTCATTTTTGTTGTTTTTCAGTTTTTTACATAATTTGAAAAAGAAACGGCCAGAATTGCTAACCAATCAATGGAAAGTCTGGTTCCATTGACTTACATTAAAAGTCAAGTATGTTTTTTCCTTCTCCTGTAAAGTTATCATTTTGGAGACATGAGGAAACAACTGTAGTATTTAAAGAACACAACTTCTCCAGTCAACTTGCAAGCGTACAGCTACACTTTTAAAAAAGATGGTTCTTCAAGGGTTCTTTACTAAAGACGATGGTTCCATATAAAACCATGAACTTCCAAAAAAACATTTGTATGCTAAACAGGTTCACTGCATCGTGAAAAATCTTTTCATGGAGAATGTGTTGTACACGGTTCTATGTTTTGAAAAGGGTTCTTCTATTGTTACAAGCATGCCATCATAAGAAGAACCATATACAGCACATTCTCCATCACTATTAAGTACCATTTCATGATGCAAAGAACCCTTAAAGCATGCAAATGGTTTGACAGTTCTATACAGAACCATTGTCGTTACTAAAGAACACTTGAAGAACCACCTTTACGAGTGTAGAGTTGCTAGCTATCTGATTTGTATTTTTGGCACTACAAACACTACAAAAGTTTGGCCCCCAACGACAAATCCAATGTATTATAATAATAAGGACACCTAGAGGGTAAAAGTAGACTTGCACTATTTAGTGATTTCTCCTGCAACTTCTAGTTAAATTTCAAAGTGACACATTTAACAAAACACTGGATTCTGATAGTCCCCCATCCTCAGCAGAGACTACAGCCCAATCCCATTTCACCCCTCGCCCCTACCACTTAGCCCTTAGGCCGCTGTTTTGCACGTTCACGTCTAGAGGTAGGGTGTCCAGATTCTGGTTGAGAAAGAGGGTAGGGTGAAGTGTTAGGGCTACAAAGCCCCCCAAACAGAGGTTTTTCAGAGACACACTTCAAACAGAGAGTTATGAGAAAGTTGACAAGATGCTGCACAAGCGACCAAAGAAACTCATAAATGTGAGAAATTTCTAAAAAATTATGATAACCATTGTATTATCTTAGTTTAATGTTGTTTCAGTGTATTATGGTCTTTTTCTTCATAACAAACATAAAAAATCGCTAGTAGTATGATGTCTCAGTAGCTAGCTAAATTTCCTGTTCTACCTTAAATAGTCCAGCGGTACTGAAGTGCCAGAGCACAACTGCTGGTCCATTTAAGGTGGAACAGGAAAACCAAACAAGAAGCTGGTGAATAGCTGACTTCGGCTTCATATCATCAAAGAATTAGGGGTGGGCGATAATAAATAATTGCCCCTCTTTGAAGGCGTATGATTCCCTAAATGTAACTAAAGCCCAGCAGTGAGGTTACTAAACTTCACCCTCCTCTGCTATCACTGCAGACTGGCAGGGTTGCCTACAGAGCAGCGCTAGTAGCTGTTAATGAAGTGATGCTCTTTTTTATTTGAGGGTCCCATTTCATAGGGAAGATTTCAACCACTACCCTTTGTAACTCAGTGGGGTAGGGGTAAAAATAAGAAATGGGATTGGGACTTAGTCTATACATGGCAGGAGGATGAATCAAGTGCTGAAACACCTCTTTATCTCGAAAGTGTTCAGAAACACAAAGCTAACCACCTTTTCAGCTTGTGAAGTATATATAGTTCTACTTCTGCTGAGAGCACTTATTTCCCAGCGCACTGATAATCCTTCACATACTCAACAGTGTAATACGTATGCTTGACTTCAGACAGCTGTGCACTGGAGGCATTACTGATCCACACACTCAATTTTACTGTTATGCTATTCATTCAGCCTTAACTCTGCCAACAGCGCTTTTAAATAAACAAACCGCTTATTCAACTTGTTGGCGGTGCGAGAGATTTCATTTAATTGCCGCTGGCTCTCAGATGGGCGTTTGGGGGCTTAATTTTTCAATGAGCCCATCATACATACGAATAAACACAATTCTGCAACCCATCATTTCAGAAATTACTCTAGAAGATACTAGAGCTGCACAATCTATCGTCTGCTAATTACTATACTGGCAGTATGCAATTGAGCACCAATCACAATGGTTTTTATTGTGCTGTGAGCATCCTGACCAATTATAGTTTTGTGGCGCCAGATGTAGTCTTGTAACAAGAATACACATCTCTGGACAAATAAAAATTTTGTTGCAGTACTGCAGCAAAAACTGCCACAAACAAGGACACGCCCCCTCTAAAACCCACGCCCCAAATTTTCTCTGCTCTTTTAACATCTGGAGTACATTCAACAAGCAAAACAAGCTAGCTAGCGGATCGTTATCGTCAGCTAATGTTTATTCTTTAACATGAACGTTTCAGGAATCTGAGTGTGAATTGTGGACAGCAGAGGCCGCATACAGCTACTGGTAACCCAACGTTTATCACAAACCACTTTACTCAGCCAATGAGCTGGTCAGCTTACCAACTAAACAGCACTTAGTAGCAGCAGAGCTAACCAATCAGCTCTCTGTAGCAGTAATGCTAACCAATCAGCACTCAGTAGCAGTAATGCTAACCAATCAGCACCTAGTAGCAGTAATGCAAACCAATCAGCACCCAGTAGCAGTAATGCTAACCAATTAGCACTCAGTGGCAGTAATGCCAACCAATCAGCACTCAGTAGCAGTAATGCAAACCAATCAGCACTCAGTAGCAGTAATGCTAACTAATCAGCAATGCTTAAACTGGCTCTGGTGATGTTTATTCTTACTGCATGTCATGTGTTCTCTGGACATTCGAAATACAACCACTTGAGGTTTTTGGGGGACTTTTTAACCATGATAACTTCCATGTGGTAACGACAGGGTTGTTGTCAGTTGATCAGTGTTGACCACACCATCGCCCGCTAATTTGAGCTCCACGTTCATGAGGCATTGGACTGTTTAGAAATTTCACACCCGTTTTTTTATCCCACCCTAGAAAGTCTACATTCCCACCCCACATTTAGCCCAAAAGCTCCCATGGTTGTCCCCAGATGTTCTCATTACAAGATCACGCCTGGCCCCGCGAGACTAAAGCAATCACAGTTCTAGATTTCATCTCTTGATTTTACCAAAATATTGTGTTTTTGTAATTATGTAATACAGGCCAAACATTTTCAATCTACTGCAAGTTGTATTCCAATCACAACGTAATAATACTAGTATTTTGTCTATGTTGTGCAGTCCTAACGTAACAATGGCACAAAGTAATCACTCCCTGCTGTCTAATGCTGAGTATGACAAGGCTGAAAAACGTCCTAATGAGATCAGGAGCCTAATAGCAGTTAAAGCTCGGAGAGGCGCTTCCCAACTGCATCAGTTCAGTGTGTTATCTGATGTATCACCAGGGTCTTATCTGGATTTGTCTGCTCGGCAGTCTAAAGCCATCCGCTCCGCTAAATTAGCTCCATTAGCTAAATGCAACATGGAGGTCAACAGCTAGTGCCCCCCTGCATTACTTTACTGGCAGGAATGTGGCAGAGCCGGGATCAGTTTTCTTCACTCTATCACTACACTGGATGGTTATGAGGAAAAAAAACCCATATCATAGATCAGAAAGGCCAAATGTACTAAGATCAGGACCAGAAGCAAACTCTGAGAGAGGCTGACAAGAGAAGTACAGGGCCCAGTCTAACATGGGGTAAAATGTAATTGATTTTTTGTATGTAGTTAAGCATTTTCACAGCACTCAGACAGATATTCCTCACGATTCACACTAAAGATGTTTTTTGCACCATAAAAGTAACAATTCTCTTAATATTTTTAAATGCGAAGCACTTCATGGAACTGGCTTACAACTCACTCATGTTTATCAGGCTGAAGATTCTCCACAAGGGGGCACCTTTTAGCTCTCACAAAACTCTTGGTGCTCCACATAAGAGTGTCCTTCACTGTTCGATTAGACTAAATAAAGTCACAGAATTCACTATTATTTAAATCTCTCTCCTGATAGCTGTAATATAGCCCTGCAGATAAACAACTCGCAGTGAGAGCAGGCAGGGCTAAAGTCTCCACAGCCTCCACACGCCAGGGTTAGTTCAACACACTGTTACAACTAAGACCCCCATAGCAAACACTGGTCTCTTTTCCACCATGGAGCCAGTTAGTTCTCAGGGTCGTACTGTCATTCAGTGCTGGTGTGGACTCATGAGACTGGTTACGAATTCTTTTTTCATCCAATGTGCTGTTAAATCAGAACCAGGAAATAAAGAAAACTACACACAAGAGTGGCTCAGCTATGGCTAACAGACTAAATACTACAGAACATGATTGATTCTGGCATGATTTTGTGCTCTCAGTGTCTTTCTACTCTAAACGAGTGTTATTTGACCAGCTAGCTGGAACCGAGCCTGTACTGCTCTAGGTGAAACCTTTAGCCTGTTAACTAACGTTACACTAGTGCAGGGGTCAGCAACATGCGGCTCTTTTACTGCCCTGTTGTGGCTCCACAGCAGAATTAGATTTGTAGGTAAAAATAAAATAATCCTCCTTTGCAGTAAAATTAAGCTCTGCTGATCATTCTAACACAGTTTTAACAATAAATGGTCTTAAACGTTGGAGTTAATGTAGAACTGCTGATTCACCCTTTAACCCTGAAGATCAGCACAGACTGCTGGTCACCATAGCAATGCAGACAACAACCTCACCTAGTTAGTAGCTAACGAAAACGCAAAGAGAAAGATTTAAGACACACATCGATAATTTGGAGACAAACTGACTTATTTGCATTTATGATCACTTCAGCTGGTTTCCTGATATGTTTAACAGCAAACGAGAAACTGTCACACACTAAAGTCATCAAGCTGAAGTCAGTTTCTCATTCGCCAGCTTCTCATTCGAATGCACAAAAATTTGCAGGAAAATGTTCATGTTACATTTATTTATAGCAGATATATATTCTGCATAGGTTTCCAGTACAACAAAAAATGGCTAATCTGGTTTAAATAGTTTTAAAATAATTTAGCAAAAAACAAAATGTGCCCCGTTCTGCTCTACCTAAGGCCAAAAAGCCTTAATTCTGCAATCTGTTCTCCAGGCACACAGCAGACAGAGCTTATTTTGAATCTACTTTAAAAATGCAGCACATACAGCAACGTCCAGTGGAGATGTGGTATGCTTTATCAAAGAAAAGAAAAACATGGATGTTTATAATAAGAAATGAAATGTGAAGTTCTGTAATTTTGCTCCTCCATGCATAATGTTTGTCTTTCCATATTAGGAACCCCAGAGCTGCTGAAAGACGAATATGAACATCGCAGATTCTACTTTCAGACAGAAGGAAAAAAGGACAAAGAGTGCTTCAGCATCATAACTAAACCCAGATTTCACCCCAAAACAGCCAAGAAGTGTGTTAGTAATTACACAGGAACTTCTAATACACAAACTCAACAGCATCAGATTGATTTGTTTATTTGAGATCTTGTATGAAGGAAATAGATTTTTCCCTTCTTTTCACCCAAATCATTCATCAGTTTTTGTCCAAAGTGTGGCACAATTTCTCATCTGAAAGGCTGAATATCTTCAGAACTCCAGCCCACTGTTTCCTTAAAGTGATTCTTCAAACAAACATGAAGTTCACCCTTCTTAAGCAGAAGCAGCTGATCCAGCATTATTTGGTGTCTGTTTGTGTTTGTACTGGAGCTAACAGGCTAATGGAGCTAACAAAAAATGGAAGTCTATACCCCACCAATTAGCATCATGACTAAATCATTACAGAGACTGTGTAAATTTCTAACACCATGTTGTTATCTATAAAAATTTTACTAAAGTACCTCTTAGCACAGCTAAAAACAGCAGCAGCAATATTGAAACCTGAATTTTGTCTGTACTGTAGCTCATATTTATACATAACATTGTGTCATAAAGTGTCAGAAACCACATAATCAAGTCTATTTAGGGATACTGCACATAGCTTAAGGCGGGTGGATGATTATTTAGGCATGATGCTAATTGGTGTACATAAGCTTTCATTACTTGTTAGCGATATTAGCCTCATAGCTCCAGTGCAAAACCAAGCTCCAAACATGTGGGGGAAACTGTTTAGGTTTGATTTTTGTGCCAAAAACACTCTTCTATTAACGGACTGCATAGGGCACAGCTGGGATTCAAACCTAAATTATAGCAGTTGGCTTCACCTGTTTTCCTCCGGTTGGTTTCTATTCTGATTATAGCGAATTCAGTGAGGAAAAAAAAAAATCTCAAAGCAGCACACAGTGGAGAAGAAGCAAGCTGCAGACTTGCTTATGCGATCTTAGACTCACAAAAATAATTAAAACCCTTCTAATTTCCAAATATCATAATATATATGTGCTGCGTTTTACTTGTTATAAAGTACCAACCCACCCCCCACAAAAATTTAAACTGAGATCCTAATGGTTTGCATCTTGGAATCCACTGGGGAGTGAAGGGAGAGGTCCTTTCTGAGCCGCTGCACAGCAAACTCTATTTCAAGAGGGAAGGGCTAGTAAATTATGCAAGTGTCTCTGGTCATTTGGGAGGCTTTTTAATACAGTGCAGAGTAAACCAGAAGATGAAACCCAGATCCAGATGAAGATGAAACTGGGCTAACTCAAGGAAGGATAAAGAGAAAAATCACTCAGCAATCGTCACCACTCAAAACATTAGCGCAGAGGCCATTTATAAAAAAAAAAACACTTAAATAAAAGAAAACAGCCAAAAACTCAGTTCAGTCCAACATCCCCCTGAGCTTAACTAATCATCTATTTACTACATTGCTAAAGAGAAATGATTCCAGAGCTGTCCGAGAAATTATTCCCAACAAACCTTCTTTGTAAATTACAGCAGATTTATAATTTCTACACCAATTCTAATAATTATAACATCAGCTGATGGGACAAAATGGATTAATATTAGGCATATTGCAGACAGGAATGCACAGAAACTTCAGCCACCGAGACATTTCGATTGAAAATGGCTGAAAGCACTTTTGGTTGTTTACCGAAAAATTAAAAAAAAAAACAAAAAAAAAAACTAAAGATTCTACAACAACGTGTCAAAATCTAACGCTTAACAAATCATTTCAAGAACAGGACTGACACCCTCCCCTCTGTAGACTCAGGTCTAATAATTCATTGGCTTGAATGATCAACCAGTCTTTGTTGTGTAAGATGTTGCATTATGTGGCACAACAGTGATAATTATAGTAAGTTTATTTATGCCATTGCTGTTAATAAGGTGTTGCTAGGCCATTGCTATGGTATCCCAGGTCGTTGCTAAGGTGTTGCTAGGCCATTGCTATGGTATTCCAGGTGGTTGCTAAGGTGTTGCTAGGCCATTGCTATGGTATTCCAGGTGGTTGCTAAGGTGTTGCTGGGCCATTGCTGTGGTATCCCAGGCGGTTGCTAGGGTGTTGCTAGGCCACTGCTATGGTATTCCAGGTGGTTGCTAGGGTGTTGCTAGGCCATTGCTATGGTTTCCCAGGTAGCTGCTAAAATGTATTGGGTGCGTATGTATATATGGGTGCCAGTAAGTATGTAATGTCTGTTTGGGTCAGTGCGAGAGTCCTTTGTGACGTTATTTGTGGTAGTAAAATTTGAATTTTGGCCTTCCTTTCCTTCAACAAATATTGTATGAAATCCCCACGTCATCGAAACCAAAAGCCCTCTGTTCCTGTAAAGGCTCTATGATCTGGCAAAGTTTCATGGTTCTAGCTTGAAAACTGCAACCCGTACAGAATAATTAATAAAGCCAACTTAAAAAACCTTTCTTTTGGTTTTGTTTTTTTGGCTCAGTGCATCTTAAATCTCAGTTTTGGCCAAGAATTTTCATTTTGTGTATCACTAAATGTGCCTTTGTATTTAGCAGATAATTATCTGGAACTCAGAGTGAAGTTGGACTGAAATGAGTGTCTATGGACACACTCTAGAGGAGAGGAATGAAAGAATGAGTGGATGAACGAGTACGCAGTTTATTTGTTCTTGCTAAGAGTTCGCTGTTTCTCTGCATGTTCCACAATCTTCTCCTCCACGTAGAGTCCTTTGCGCTTCCGAACAGCATTCATGTACTTCAGCGCCTGATTGGCTGAATCGGCCTTTTCTCCGAAGTGCAGATACTCTTCTTCTGTGGTGGGGACCCAGAATGGATCGCTGGAGATTACCTGAGAGAAAGACAAACACACATGCCGATGATTAGACGGAATTTGGAAGGCACTTCAAAATTTACGACTCCTACTTTTAGAGATGAGCTGGCGCAGAAGTGAAACTACACCAGAAAACTAATCTAAGTTTTAACTTGCTGGGTTGGAAAACACACATTAAAAACCAAGATTGCTTCTAAGCTGTGCCAGAATGAAATGAAACTGTAACTGCCCACAGTTCAAGAAAAAATAATGGAGAAGAAAGTGGAATATTTCATTCTAAATGAACTCAAATAGAGGTACGGGCTGTTTCACCGTTTAAAGACACACAAATCAGTACAGATACTGGAGACACAATGATGAAGTAAGCTTTTGTAATCAGGTATACAGCTGTAGAGTTGTGGGTGAATTTAATGTGCATTTTTTATGTCCATTATTATCCTATGAAAAAATTAACGTCATGTGGTGCGACTGTCCAACCATGCATACAGATTAGGATAACTATTAAGAAAGATTATTTTGTTATATGACAGTCTAATTAAAATAATTTGGCCTGATTTTGTGCCAAAAAATCATAACATGTTGCAAAATAATGCAAACTACTGAAAAACTAATGAAAAGCTAATTGAAAGCTATTCCATAAACTCCTATTTCCTCAAATGTCATGTGGTGCAACCGATAACAAAGGGCTTTTATTCTGACATGCTTTTAAGAAAGAGTGGGCAGCGTACTGCATCATAAATAAGACCCCAAGTAACCTTCATGGTGCAATGCCGATATAATATTATAATCTTTTATTTGACATAAAATGTATCCATAAATTTGACTTCAAGGACAAAGGTTTAAATGGGTGTCCAAGTACAAAGACTAGTTCATAAAAATGTTCAATATTATTGTTTAACTAATGTGTAGTTCGTGTCACCTGACATTTTCTGGAATTATACTGTAAAATTATACTGCTATAAAAGATGTGAAACAAAAAATACATTGTATAGACTGTGGCAGATATAAAAAGATCACATCATATTCTTGTACCTGTTTTAAATTTATTTTAAAACGTTTTCTAATTAAGAATTTCTAAAAATATAGTTTTGAACTTGGTCCCTGGGCCTTGTGCAGTTGTACTGAAAGGTATATAATTTATTACTCAGCTTCAGTCTCTGAATGTCGTAGTTATGAATAAGGAACGCCAGTCTAACAGAACACTCATTATAGAGAACGCTGTCTCACTCTCACACACACACACACACACACACACACACACACACACACACACACACACACACTAGCAGCAGGTGCTCAGAACATGACGCAATGATTGCAGCTACACACACTCACACACACAATGATCTCATATTCTAACAATAGTCCAGGGGTACAATTACTGTACCAGTCGAGTGGAGGCCCTGCACCTGGCCTTCAGAGAGGCCCCCTGAGCTCTGTTACTGCGGGACAGATGGCCACCAACGGCCCAATTCATATCCAGAGAATAGAACCACAATCAAAAAACGGCCCATTTCACACCCAAAGAACAGGGCCTCAATCAACAGCCCAGTGTATATTAGGGCTCGACCGAACTGAACATTTTGTTGACGATACAATAGTTTTAGTTAAACAGAGCTGTACTGACTGACAGTTTTCAATTTCCAAAACTCACAAAGGCTCGCCAGCTTAGTCTCATGTTGTC
The DNA here is from genome assembly GCF_904425465.1 of Colossoma macropomum. Classification (NCBI taxonomy): domain Eukaryota; kingdom Metazoa; phylum Chordata; class Actinopteri; order Characiformes; family Serrasalmidae; genus Colossoma; species Colossoma macropomum. Next base: position 22,980,277 of record NW_023494799.1, on the reverse strand, counting down.
TTATGTAAACAGCCCAATCTACACCCAGAGAACAGAACATCAACTCAAAAAACTGCTTGATTTACACCCAGAGCAAAAAGCCTTAAGCAAAAATGGCCCAATGTCTGTCCAGAAAATAGAGCTTCAACTAAAAAATGACCCAATTTCCATTCAGAAAATAAAGCCTCAACCAAAAATGGCCCAATACACATCCAGAAAATGGAACCTCAACCAAAAATGGCCCAGTTAACACTCAGAGAACAGAGCCCTGAACTCTACACTTAGAGAACAGAGTCACAACCAAAAATCGCAAAATTTACACCTAAAGAATAGAATCACAACAAAAAACAACCAAATTTAAACCCAGAGAAAAGAGTCTCAGCCAAAAACGGCCTCAATTTATACCCAGACAGAAGAACCTCAACACAAGAGTAAAATAACCCAGAGTAAAAAGCCGTAACCAAACATGGCCCTATTTACCTCCAGAAAATAGAGCCACAACCAAAAATGGCCTGATTTACTCCCAGAGAAAAGAGCATCAATCAAACATGGCCGAATATGCAATAAGAGAACAGGGTCTACACACACAACCCAATCTACACTAAGGGGATATAGCCTCAACCAAAAAAACAGCCAGATTAACTCCCAAAGACTAAAGTCTCAACCAAAAACAGTCTAATTTACACCCAGAGAACAGAGCTTCAACCTAAAATAGCCTACTAAATTGTGTGGGTGCATTTGACATTAGAATTGAAAAGAATGAAAAAAAATGCAATCTGTCCAACTTTTCTTTTATACCAAATGTCGATCACTTATTATTCAATGGTTCGTAAGTTTTTATGCTTTTACGGTCAGTGTACTTCATATATGGATTATAGTATTGAACTTTTTCATTTTCAGCTGTTTCTAATCAGCCTAGAAATTTAATTTCAGTCCATCCCTACTTTAAAAGCCCAAACAATTATTTACACCCCTACTAAAAATGCACACACAACCTTAGAGTTTCAAGCTCAAACGAGGTGATGAACGAGCCCATCGCTGTTAAAAAGAAAAACTGTTAGGGTGAAGAGCTCTGAAGAGTCGCCTGAGCTTCATTATTGCTGATCCGTCTCCACTCAGCACTCTAATTATTACATAATAGCGGTGGAGTGATGGCTGATGAATGAGAACCAAAGCAGACAGAAGTTTTTAATGAGGACTCATCTGTCGCAGTGTGTGACAGCATGGGGCGTGTGTGTGTGCAGGGTAACGCTGAGTGCCACTGACTGTGTATCATGATCACATAACGGTCCAGTGTCACTACGGAGACACACATCCTCACCCTGCTGCCTCACACACAATTAGATGAGCTGACCTGAGCTGCTGGTGGACGTCCACAGACATTGTGTGTGTGTGTGTTTGTGTGTGTGTCGGGGAGGAGGACGGCTGGCAGACTGAAGCTGACTGCGGTGCTCTGGCTTGTGGGTCTAATGGCCTCACAGCGCAGCAGGGAAAGCCTTACACTCACATTCAGGCCCTGACGATGACATCTGTCTCTGCCACACACACACACACACACACACACACACAGTCTGAACGCTCTCTGTGACACGACAGCACCAAGAGTTAGCCTCTTCGCTAATGGTGTAGCATCATACGACCAGTCACCTCTACAGCTGTCACATATACAATACAGAGAGAGAATATACAGATACACTGTACTGTGCTAAAGTTTAGGCGCCTGTGGGTAAACTCCATGTTTTGCTGATAAGTTAACATCCCCTAGCACACATTTTAATTCGTTTTTAATTAGTTATTGTTTATTTGCTAAATTTAACTTTTAGAAAAACATAAACTCTGGCCTGTGCAAAAGATATGGGACATCTTATATTTCATTTTTTCCCCAGTATGTTGAACTCAGTAAATAAAGAGGCAGTGTTGACATACTGTCACTTTGAAAATAAACACAATATTCAATTTGACCAGGGGTGCTCAAACTTTTGCACATGGCATCAAAACAGAAATTTACACAGAAGCCTCAACAACTAAATCTAATATCAGCTGTTTGAGTGTTCAGTGTGTCACTTTTGACCTTTATTCCAGCTTCCATTCTTTTCAGGAGACTCACTTTCAGTTTCTCAAAGAAATCTGCAGACACACCTCCAAAATTCAGTCTTAGAAGTTGGTTGATCATTTTCTGAAGAAATCAAACACATACAGTGATGTTGAGGTCTGGACTCTGGGGTGGTCAGTCCATTGTTCAGCTTCTTTATTTGATGTGTCTGTCTCCTTTTCTCAGTGAGGTTCTTCTTGACAGCTACACATCCTTTCAGACCCATAGCGCTGAGTTGTCTTCTCACAGTGGAAGGATGGACAGAAACACCTGTGGATGTTTTCAGATCTGAAGCAGCTTGATTTTCTCCTCTCTCTCAAAGATGAAAGCTTTAAGTGCTGTTTATCTGAAGGGGGCAGTTTTGGTGTCTACCAGGTCTTCCAGGTGGTTGTTAGGGGTTTCAACTCCAGTTTTGAAAAATCTTGTATTTTTCACTTATTTTCCTTACGAATATTTTATATCTAATTTAATATTTAATCTATCTATAGATAGAAAGACAAATAGATAGACAGACAGACAGATATATATATAGAGAGAGAGTGAGAGTAGCTGAAAAGTAAAATAAAGAAGTTGAGGGATTGACTTTATAAGACTCAAGCTGGTTATAATTCACTCTTTTTCCTGCTGCAGCTCACACACACTGAACAGTTTCAGTCTGATGGCTTCAGCAGACACACACACACACACACACACACACACACACACACACACACACACACACACACACACGGGTGGCCCCAAAATCCCCCAATCAATAATTCCCTACATCCTTCCATCACACACATGTTCTCCATTCCATAACATTTATAGACATTGGGCATCTACCAGAGTGAGAGTTTATGGGGAATATTTTTCCATACTGGCAACCCGTCCGCTTAAACACAACAGTTTATACAGAGCTTTACTTCTGATGAGCTACAATTTACATCATTTACCACTTTTTTTTAACAATGCACAAGCCAGAACAGCAGAATTATACATTTGATATCTGACAGAACTGTTTGTTTATGAACTGACTCATGCTCCGCCCACAAATGCGATCATTCTTAGCAACGGTTGCTGGGGAGGAAACACACATATTTTTACACACACACACACACACACACACACACACACTGTAGTGTGCAAATGTTTTTAGGCACCTGGCAGTATTTATTTACTCAGAAAAAGAATTAGAATAAATACAACTACTATTAATACAATAAGCAGAGATTTTTTATGTCAGTGTGTTTGTGTTACCATTTCCTGCCCTCTCCTCAAGTAAACTCAGTATTATTTGTAGGTATTTTCAAATATCTGGTTCAATACTTCATTACATTGAATCACGGGTACTACTGATGGAATTCATTTATAAACATCATATATCTGTATTTATTCTGAATCACAGAGGAGACATTTAAACCATCCAAACTCCAGCAGGCCACAAACACAGCAGCGTAAGGTTTGAATTAAACAAAGAATTACATTACCTTCACCCACCCACCCACACACACTCTGTGAGCACCAAGTCAGACAATTTGAGTCTTGTGTGTGTCACAGAGCTCTGTGTGTGTGGCTCACACCAGAAGCAAATGCAATAAGGACTGGCACTCACTGCAGAATGTGGCCTCATTACTGTTCAGCTATGAAGACAAAAAACTTTAAAGCAACAGTTTTTTGAAAAGTTGGGCCAAAAAATACCATCTAAGTAGCTTCCACTGCTTACCCAAATGTAGTCAACAATGCTAAGACATGTTTGGTGTCTGAAGTTTGCTTCTTTAGTTTTGCACTGGAACTTAGAGCTGTATGAAAAAACAAAAAAACCCTCTAATAAAATCATATTTCATTGTTTTTCTAAGTAAAAATACATTAAGCCATCTTCTACAGAGAAGATGCTTAAATATGACATTTCTTTGCAGCTATTAGTTTACATTGTCTATTTATTTGACAAGCTTAACATATCAGAAAGTAATAAAACACAAAATATAAAATGAGTCTTAAGGGGAACCATTTCTGCAAATTTTCTGTGGAATTCAATCGTCGGGATGTAAACAGAGTCAGAGTGGTTTGGTGTGAAATGCTCCATTCTAGAGAAATTTACCGAGTCAGCATTGTTCACAGTGGTGGTGACAGGAACCAGAGGTCACCAGGACTACAACACCCAGGTTTTACTTTTTTTCTTTTCCTATATGTTACATTAGCACCATACTAATCTTAGGCCATCCATTACTTGTCAGCTACGTTAGCCCCCAGTGCAAACTTTAGAAACCAAATATGTCTTGGCTTATCACCTACATTTAGGGTAAAGAGGGGAAGCTGTAAATTAGATTTTTGCTAAACTGAATCTTTTTTTGCTTACGCTTAATCACCATAAAGGCAGACAGGCTAAACTTTAGTGATGGTTACCTGAAATGACCTCTCACTATACTTGCTCACAGACACCCCGTGGTGAACCCTTGACCCAAAGATTTGACCCCAAAAGTACAAGACAATAGCAGACCCAATTACACTTACTCCACTCAGTCTGTCAGGCATGAAGCCCCCACAGTCACACAGTCACACATCATCATTTCTGCTTTATGACAAAGACTCTGCCCATACAGGCCACAGGTGGGGGTGGAGATGGGCATGGAGGTCGTGGTGGGGGGGGGGCGGGGGCGTAATATCGAGCGCAAGTATGTTTGCAGGTGTATAAGTGTGTGAAAAATGTGTAAAACAAAAGCTCTATGTTTTGGTATTTTAATTAAAAGACTAAAGCTATTTAATACCTTTAACTATAACCATGACACCTAAAAGGACATGAATATATATAAGTATACAGGTACTTATACATAGGTACTGTATATGTGTGTTGCACTGGTACAAGTATATCAGACACAGCAGTGCTCCAAAAGTTTTAAACACTGTCCACTCACTGTCCACTCTATTAGACACTCCTGCCTTGCTGATCCACCTTGTAGATGTAAAGTCAGAGATGATAGCTCATCTGCTGCTGCACAGTTTGTGTTGGTCATCCTCTAGTCCTTCATTAGTGGTCACAGGACGCTGCCCACAGGACGGCACTGGCTGGATGTGTCTGGTTCTCAGTCCAGCAGTGACAATGAGGCGTTTAAATACTCCAGCAGCACTGCTGTGTCTGATCCACTCATACCAGCACAACACACACTAACACACCACCACCATGTCAGTGTCACTGCAGTGCTGAGAATGACCCACCACCCAAATAATACATGCTCTGTAGGGGTCCTGCCATTGAAGAACAGGGCAACAAATTATGCAGAGAAACAGCCTGTACAGTCTGTAACTGCAGAACTACAAAGTGCTCCTATATGGTCAGTGGAGCTGATAAAATGGACAGAATGTAGACATGATTCTAATGAGACATATTACATATAGCAACGGGCATACTAAAATATATGGGACACACATATATATATATATTTCAAACGGGACATATGAATGACTACACATCCTGAGACAAACCTGTGTGTGTGTGTGTGTATCTGAGACCAGACAGAATGACCCGTTACCCAGTATGACTCTAACACCATATGGCCACAGCGCTCTCTACAGTTTCCAGCCCGGGTGCTGAGAGAGGCCAGACAGCCGTCAGACTAAAGCCGGGCACATGTGGCGTCTCTGTGCTTTGATGCTCTAAATCACCCCCCCACACACACCCTGAGATCTGAAAATGTCTAATTGCTGAAAGCTCACTTCCACCCCCCCGCATGGTCATGACCTTCAGATGGAGCTTAGTATACAGCCTACAGCCTAAGACCTGCACACTGACCGTCCTGCCTCTGGGGACACCACGCTTTCCAGAATATTTTAATATAAATGATAATGTGTAATCTGTCGGTTTAAAATAACGTACCATTCTGAAGCTTTAACTAGACATTATCACACATTTAAATATAAGTGACAGCGCTAGCTTGGGAACAAAGCCAAAGGCTGCCGATTTTCTCCCCTTTGCTGTGATGTCAGAGCTCATCAGCACTCAAACCTTTCAGATGTCTAAACCACCTTTGGACCAAAAGAGTTTTAGTGTGTGCTTTTAACAGTATTTGGAAAAAAAAAACTGTCAAATCCTTATTAAGACAAATCCTGCTCTTCATACCAAGGAAGACACTTGAATATGAAGCTAAATATACCCAAAGCACTAGCACAGAACTTATGGCAAAAAATTCAAAAGAAGGCCCCTAAACCATTAACAGGAGGTGTAAAAATAAAAACAAACCAAATCAACCACATAATCTCACACACTCAACCACTTCCACACCTACAGCCACACATGCATGGAGTGTGGTCCAAGTGCAAGGCCACAGATTAAAGCTGGTGTTGGAGTAAGATATAAAGTCAATAAATCTCTTCCTTTAGTCCAGAACCAGCTTAAATATATGCTTAAACTTTAAAAAAAATCCTCCTATTGGTCCACTGTGACCTATGCAGCTTGAAATGCCTCTGTTTACACTGTATTTGATCATTTTTACACATCATTGAGTGTTTTTACATGCACTTAGTAATCCGATAACTGCAGAAAATCAGATTTTGTCAGTTATCCGTTCAATGCGTTTACATGCACTTGAGTAATCAGATAATGAGGAAATTCCAGGTGTACATGAGTCAGACAGTAATCAGATTTCTGCTTTGCAACCAGCCAATAAACTCACTGAAGAAGACGTGACATAAACGTAATGTAAAACTCAAACTTCATGCTGCAGATTTTTTTTTTTAAAACATCGCACCACTTTACCTAAAAATACGAACAAACATCATCTAGAAAATGAAGAATATTTAAATCCTTCATTTCATCAAGCATGTACTTGGTTTCAGCGTCACTAAAAAGGGTTTTGCTGCCATCTCACAGCAACGCTGCTTGCTTATCTCAGTACCGCGGTCTGTTTTCACACATGCACAGACTGAGAAATCTGAAAGAAATCAGAGTAAGAGTTTACATGCACTGAGAAATCTGATTACTGAGCTAAAATCCAGCTCTCTTTATAGGTTTTCTTAATTGAATTTCTAGATTGTATTCCGATCTAAGAAATCAGAGTGTGCTGTTTACATAATCATTTGAATAATCAGATAACTGCAGAAATCTCATTATGATTGGCTTATTGAGTGCATGTAAACATACTCACTGATTGAAACAGGTAGAGAAATTGTGGAAAGTGCAGACTGTAAATGTTCAATCTACACCATGCGTTTGTAAGTAGGAGATATTTTACTAGATGACATTTTTCCATGTTTTTGTCACACACAGCCTCAAACATGTCAACACAGAATGTAAATCAAATGTAAATGTTATTTGTTATGTAATTATTTTAACATTATTTTTAAATTTAAATTATTTTTAAATTTTAACATTTGAATAATTATGTAATGTAAGCCAAATGTATATCAAAAATACTGATAACTATTAAAAAGCCCATAAATGCCTTTTACCCGTATTTTACTTTTGTAGCCTGTGATCCATTTATGACGTGTGTGTCAGTGTACCAAAAATGGTCATAGTTCATTTGTACATCTTTTTCTAACCTCGTTGTAACCCCTTTAGAATCAAACAGCCTGTCCCTTTAAGACTGATACATGTAAATACTTTGTTTTAATTCACTGTTCTGTATTGAAGCAGCCTTGGCTGAAACTCTCCTTATAACTCAGTGTGAGTGGGTGGAGCTAAACTGCTGTAAAAATGTTGGCACCCCTGGTAAACATGAGCAAAACAGGCTGCAAAAAACATTCTTTAATGTATGTATGTATTTACACAAATGCATCGGTGTTTGTGACATCACAAAAACACTGAATTCAAAATGGCTATTTTTACAACTTAGTATCCATATGCAGACCACATGGACAGGAGAATTAATGTATGTTTTAAAACGTTAACAGTGCTTATGTAGTACATCAAACTATATACTACTATGATATGGACTCTTTAATAACTATATAACTGTACCCAACAGTAACTAATAACAAGAAAAAAATTCACCCACGTCCACTTTTTAACCATACTTTACATATATTTACTTAATTCTGTCACTGATCCAGGTCTGGGCGTAAGAAAATTCTGGTAGCTGTGTGTGTGTTGAGTCTCATAATGGATGTATAGAGCCTGAAAATCAGCCCAATTCGCTCCTATTATGAAGACACAAAGGCTCAGCATGTCCAGCTCAGCAGTAAAGCCCAGCAGAGTGCTCGGCCCTGACCAGTCTCAAACACTCAGAAAGAACCCGTTTGGGAATTTTAGGGGAAAAAAAAAAGCACTATGGGAATTTCTATTTTCTACTATTGTGCTGTAAAACTATAACATCTCTTATATAAAAATAACAAAAAAGGGGTAAAATATCCCTGAAAACGTCTCATAATGGTCATCTATTTGCTTCTGTTACAGTTTAACCTTACTGTTCTCTGCTGAGATACAGAACCCACAGAGCATATGGATTATATCTGTGTTCTGCTCAAATACACAGTAGAACTCGTATTTTCCCATGGGGCTGTGCAGCGAAGCAGTGAATGATTTTCCACCTGGCCAACAAGCAGAATCACACAGTGGAACAGAGTCTAATGACCATGGAGAGTTTCTGGACTACTGACCTACAGTGAGTTTGTGTGAAATGCTGTGTGACTGAATAGGAAAATCCCTGAAAGAGGAGATTCCTCCTGTCACGCATCACTACAGCTGCAATAATTAATCAGCAACGGTCTTCACTATATTAGTAATCATTATTATGACTATTTTGATGACTGTGTAACCCTAGATTTCATATTATATTGTTTCAAGCAATAAAATGGACTAAACAAACCATAACATGCAAAGCCTTTCAAAAATTCCAAAATAGTTTCCTGGAAAAAGATAGAACTAAGTTGCTAGGGTGTCGCCAGGCGGTGCTATGGTAGTCCAGGTGGTTGCTAGGGTGTTGCTAGGTGGTTGCTACAGTGTCTCTGGTAGTTTCTAGGGTGTTGCTAGGTGGTTACAATTGTATTCAAGATGTTTGCCAAGTTGTTGCTAGTTGTTAGCTATGGTATTCCGGTGGTTGCCAAGATGATGCAAGGTGGTTGCTATGGTATCTTGTCTGGTACCCAAGATGGTTGCTACGATGTTGCTAAGAGGTTGCTAGGAGGTTGCCAGGGTGCTTCCAGGTGGTTGCGATGGAGCTCCAAGTGATGGCTAAGGTTTTGCTAAGTGATTGCTATGGTATCTCTGGTGGTTGCTAGGGTGTTTCCAGGTGGTGCTATGGAAGTCCAGGTGGTTGCTAAGGTGATGCTAGAGGGTTACTATGGAATTTCTGGTGATCGCTGAAGTGTTGCTAGGTGGTTGCTACGGTATCTCTGGTAGTTTCTAGGGGTTTGCAAGGTGGTTGCAATGGAACCCAAGGTGGTTGCTAAGTTGTTGCTAGTTGGTAGCTATGGTATTCCAGGTGGCAGCTAAGGTGATGCTAGGTGGCTTCTATGGTATCTCTGGTGGTTGCTAGGGTGTTGCTAGGTGGTTTCTATGGTATCTTTGGTAGTTTTTAGGATGTTGCTAGGTGGTTGCAATGATACCCAAGATGTTTGCTAAGTTGTTGCTAGTTGGTAGCTACGTTATTCGAGGTGGTTATCAAGGTGATGCTAGGTGGTTGGTATGGTATCTTTGGTGATAGCTAGGGTGATGTTAGATGGTTGCTCTGGTACCCAAGATGAATGCCACGCTGTTACTAGGCGGTTGCCAGGGTGTTGCCAGGTATCTGCAGTGGAGCTCCAGGTGATTGCAAGGGTTTCGCTAAGGGGTTGCTAGGGTGTTATTAGATGGCTACTCTGGCACCCAAGGAGGTTGCTTTGCTGATGCTAGAAGGTTGCTAGGGTGTTGCCAGGTGGTTGCAGTGGAACACCAAGTGATTGCTAAGGTTTGGTTTAGTGGATGCTATATTATCCCAAGTGGTTAATAGGGCTCCACCATTCCCAATCGGACCAAACATTCTGGACTTGGAACAGTGACCATATCTTGGCAGTATGAGTTTGAGTTCTATTTTTTATTTAAAAGGCTTTCTACAATGCTTTAGAATGTTCATATGATCCACAAGGCCATTCTGACAGACTGTAGTACAGCAGGTTACACACATACATGCATGTTCACACTTTGTTTACCACTTAATTTTTATTACTATGTGGCATCAAGTTGATTCCAACTCATTTGGATAGTGTTTTTCCAGAACAATGTTTCTTCTTGTTTATGACTCCTCTGATTGTCTCCATCCATCTTATTGTTGGCTGTCCTTTTCCTATTTTACCTTCAACTGTTCCAAGAATACTTGTCTTTTCCAATGAATGACTTCTTCATCCTTGCTCTGTGCCGATCTGTGTTGTATTTCTTGAACTGCTGGATCCTTTGCTGTTAATATTTGACTCAAGTAGACCAAAATCTGTCCACCACCACTACATCTTCACCACCGCTGGCAAGTTTACCACCTACATGATTTTTAAAGGCAGATTGTTTTTCTTTTTGCTAAATCAGCAACACATGCGATCAATTTAATCGGATCTACAGACGGCTGGTCTGTATTGGTATTCTAACAGCCCTGCGTGGTCAGAGGATTGCACTGGGGTCAATAGCTGAAGGCTGTAAAGTCCTGCTGCTCTGCGTCTGGCCTGCATGGTGAGTAACGATCAATGCGGAGCGTGAGGTGAAAGACTGTGGAGTTCCAGCCAGCAGGGGAGCATGGTGGAGAAAGAATCAACACTGAAGTCTCACAGACAGGCTGAGACGTGGTGAGTGATGATCCGTCTGACTCACTGATTCATTTATGCAATAATCAATAAAACTCTCTGACTAAAATGTTAAAAAACTCTAAAGTCATTCAAATAACCAATACATTTACCTTACTCATCACATGCTTCTGTACACCGCTTAAACACTGCTTCAGCTAGCAGTTTCTTGCAAACAATCTGATACATGGTCACTCCTTCATTCACTGACATTTGATCAAAATGAAAATTTTTCATTGTTAAGATGTTGGATAAAAAGATGATACATTCTCAGCACTCCTGCAATACTCATCACTCACAGATCAAACCATGTTCAGAGTTGCCAGATTGGACGAGATCCCCCAGATTAGCATGTTATCTGCTGATGTGAAAAAAACCTTATATTTACAAGACAGCAACTTGCTAGGAAAATGCCAAAAAAAAAATATATAATAAAATAAAATCCCCAAGTAATTTCAGACCATTTCTACTGTTCCATAAATTATGATATGTAAACTATTCGTACATGGCAGCTGTATTTTTGGTTAGGTTATCTATGGTTTTTAATTCAAATTAAGCTTAATTATAAAACATAAATAAGCAACTGAAAATAATTCACACAATATATACAAAAAATAAATAAGCAGTAATTACTAGCAGTAATAATAATCAATACTTTTTATATTTGATTATCAAAGTGAAATGTCTGTTGAGCATTCTACAATCCCTTCTTATCCTTTGCTTATTCTACAACCTATGTGTGTATCAATAAACCATGTGGTCAACCATTCAATCAAACCATTCACTGATTTATTAATTTTGTTCATTCTGAAATCAAGGATATTAATAGTGAGCTTGTCCCTCTTTGCTACAGTAACAGCCTCTACTCTTCTGGGAATGCTTTACACTTGATGTTGAACATTGATGTGAGGATTTGATTGAGCATGAGTGAGGTCAGGTACTGATGTTGGATGATCAGCTCTGGATCATTTCAACTCATCCCAAAGGTATTGGATGGAACTCCATCACTCCAGAGAACAAAGTTCCACTGCTCCACAGCCCAGTGCTGGGAGGCTTCATACCCCTCTAGCCCACGCTTGGCATCAGGCCTGGTGACAACAAGCTCATGTGTGGCTTATACAAGCTGTATCAACAATGAGTGACCTTGAAGTAGCTGAACTCACTCATTAAAAGGGCTGTCTGGATACTTTTGGACAGACTGTGTACATCAATTTTACCAGGCTCCTCCCCATCTCATCATTCTTTTCAATCTTTGCTTCAATTGCATTTATTTATTGGTTCTTAATATGAAGTACTGAAGTATTATTCAGTATCTACTATGAGACTAATGTGTAAGTATGTAGTTATAAGTGTGAGGAACTGAAGTGTGGATTCACATACAGACCCTTAAAGTATAAATTATTCAATTCAATCCTTTCAGGAGGTAATTATTTCATTCCCTCTTTTTCTATATTTCTTCAACCACTCATTCCACTTTATCTGAATTCCCCCTCCCTCTCCTCTTACCTCCCAGTGGCTGAAGACCAGCTGTGGACTGGCCAGGCCGCTTGTCCTCTTCCTCATCTCATCTGCGAACCCAAAGCTTTCGGCTACAGGCAGCACGGCTCGGATGATGAACATGTCCGTTCCCTCCTTCATCTCTTCATTCAGAACACGGCCCTCGCGTTTAGAGAGAACGCCATACACACGACCTAAACAAATACACACATCTCTGTAATATGAGGTCAGCAAGATTATCACTCTTAAAGCAGCAGTTCTGCCAAAAAACTATTTACTTTCATTTTATTTCCTTTCACACCCAAAATATAGTCAGCTATATTAGCTAACAAGTAATGAAAGTTTATATCCCAACAATTAGCACTGCGCTAACAGCAAGACGAAATCATCATACACTTGCCCTAAAGCATGTGGAGTTCAGTAATCTCTAACAGACCTGCTTTTGTGGATTCTGACACTGAATGACACACTGGGAACTATAAACATGGACAAAAGTACATTAGCAAGGCTATAAACAGTAGTAGCCATCTTTAGTTCATGTTTATAGATAACAGTGAGTCAGTGTCAGAAACTACATAATCAAGTCTATTAGAGATGCTGAACAACTCGACACACTTTGAGGCAAAACAAACTTTTATCACTTCCAGATTCAACACAGCAAAAGTCATCATAGCAAAATAGTGCAGTAGTGGTGATGTTTACAAATGAGAACGCAGAGGACTCACTCATTAACTTAATATTTACCTTTCCATAAAGATATTTATCTTCTTAATCTGTACTGCTTACCCATTCAGGGAATGTATTTGTAAAATACAGGTCGTACCCACCACCACTACTGTAATGTTTTCCCTACAATGAGTGCGCTTAATAATGCATAACATTATAATGCTTAATAACTCAGAGAAAAAATCAGATTTTGTCAGTAATCCGACCAACATGCTCTTGGGCATGTCTACATGCATCAGGCAGTAGTCAGATTTCTGCTTTGAAACCAGCCAATAAACTCACAGAATAAGACATGAAGTAAAAGTAATGTAAAACTGCACCACTTTACCACTTTAAATATGAACATGCATCATCTAGAAGATGAAGAATATTTAAATCCTTTATTTTGTCAAGCATGCAGTTGGTTTCAGTATCACTCTAAAAGTGTTTTGCTGTGTCTTGCTGCATCGCTGCTTGTTTATTTCCGGTTCCACCACTTGTTTTTGCACATGTGCAGACTGAGAAATCCAAAAGAAATCAGGGTAAGAGTTTAAATGCGCTGAGAAATCTGATTCCTGAGCTAAAATCCAGCTCTCTTTATTGGATTTCTTAATCGGATTTCTAGACCTTACTCCAATCTAAGAAATCAGAGTGCACTGTTTACATGACCATTTGAATAATCAGATAACTGCAGAAATCCGATTATGATTGGATTATTGAGTCATCATCGGTGTGTGCGATGCCCCCTAGGCTGCAGCCTATATAATCTATATGCGAAAGTTCAAACCACATGTTTTTTGATTTTGTAAGTGAAAATAATACATATATACAAATATATAAACATAAAATATAAAACATGCTATAACTTTTGCACAGGGCACATTTTATGTTATTTTTCCCAATATGTTAAATTCAGCAAATAATCAGCAATGTTGCATTAAAATGTGCAGAAGTGTTTTCTTTGTAGAAAATGTGTTAACCTATTAAAAAAAAATAATAATAAAAATGTACTTTGACCAGGGGTGCTTAAAGTTTTGCACACTGCTGTTTGGCTAATCCGGCCATCTGCAACCAGAAACACAGACACATGCACTACGAACACCATATCAGACTCAGAAAGGGATTCTTTTGCGTGTTCTCTCCCGGACATCCTCTTCCTTTCATAAACACACACCACCTAACATGTCCCCACACACACACACATTTACACACACTCTCACACACTTTTAGACATCAGCTGTGCTGAAAGAATATGTGGAAGTGACCAGGGAAGAGCTGGACGCTGTCTGTGTCTCACACACTGGCCCCAGAGACTAAAGTGTGCCAAAAGTGTTTAGCTTTAACATTAAAAGCTGCTGACAGACAGAGAGAGTGAGAGTGAGTGAGAGACGGGGGGTGGTGGGGGGGCTATCAATGCAATTGCTCCGTGCCCTCATCTTCCACCCCCTTCCATCCTTTAGACCCATCGCACTGTGGGCCTGTGGCACACAAGCCCACAGAATAATTTGTTACAGTGCGAAAAATATTAAAGCGATAGTTCAGCCCAATTAATACTGTTTCCCCTCTTTACCCCAAATGTGATAATATTCTACATGAGATCTTTGCAGCGGGCAGTGCAGCACAATACTGTTACAAATCCGCGATTATACTTTTTGTTGTTTTTCCACTGCCAAGTGAACCGTGCCAAACCTGAGTATCCCTGCTGAATTCAGTTACCCCTCTCATTCTCGCCAGAATGTATGAATGGAGCGAGAAACAGTGCAGATCACTGATTGGTCAAACATAATCGTCACAGAATGACTGCATAACAGCCCTTATTTATCAATTGTGCACAGTCAAATCTAATCATTAAATGTATGCACACAAATTTCATCAACAATAATTTAACAACCTGAAAACAAAGCTTGATTTGAGCTTCACTATTATTAAGTATTAATTATTATTTAGTATAGCTATATTTAATAACTGTATTTTACATGCACATTGGTATAAACAAATGCTGCAACCCGTCCATGTTCTATTAAACACATACTACTCTGTGATTTTGTTTCAGACCACAAAATAAACAATACAAAACACAGCTAGTGCAGAAGAATCTCATGCAATAATAAAGCATTTAAATATGTTGTTTTAGAAAAATAATTATAATACACAGTCCCATCATTCTTTTCCTTTTTTCACATTTTATTCTTTCCAGTCATTGTAATTTTAACACTATAAAGTCTGGTCAGTAGGGGGAGCAGTGCCCACACTGTGCTTCATACAAAGGAGGTGCTGGTAGGCTGGCGCTTGATTTCACGCACAGAAGCTGATTCACCATTTGAATTCAAATCTGTGCTCGTTTCCATTCTGTCTGAAAGCTTCATGAATCAGATGCAGAGCAGTTCATTCAAGGCCTTAAAATCTGCTCTTTTTTATGCAACTTTGATAAAGAAGGGTCAGCGTCACAGCAGCATTTAAACAACAACAACAACAAAAAAAACAGGTAATCAGAACTTGCTGCTGTTTGTGTTTACTGTTAACAACAGGTTTACGAGAGATGTTATGTGACCACATAAGCGAAAAAGAACGCCACCTACTTGGGCGAGGGAAAACGGACACAGGTACTTGACCAGGTTACGGACAGTTCTGTGTTTGGACATGAAATTTGGATTTTTCAACCCATTAGTTAGTTCTAAGCTATCTATTACACAATGCTACCACTGACTACGGATGGCTGTGGCAACACTGGGGAACTAGCAGTGTCCAGTGTAAAACCGAAAAAGCAAATTTAAGAACTCAAACATGACTTGGCTGATGGACTACATGTGGGGTAAGAAGGGAAACTGTGTAAATTCTTTTACGGCTAAACTGCCCAAATAAGCATGAAGCGGTCAAGATCAATAATCCAAGTGACAAATCTGACAATAATAACTCTGCATTCCTGGATTTGTAGGTGCAGAGACAAAAACCACTGAGAATATCTACCTCTGGACAAAGAAAATAAAATAAGATTAAATATAAATTAACAACTGCTTTTCTGAACACGTTGCGTTTACTGAAACAAAAGCTGACAGGGTCATATATGGATTCAGAATATTTTTGCAGATGAGGAGGGATAGAGAGGAAAATAATCTGCACCCCTTGTTGAATTATTCATCCACTCTCTCCCAGCCTGGAGAGGCTGACGTTTTCTCCCAGGGTCCTCCTGGAGCAGGATCCCTTTACTCCTTCAGCTGGCTCCTTTTTCACTCAGGCATGTTCACCAGACAATCCGGCTTTTGTTCGAGGACCCGGTGCTATGACATCACCTCCTCGAAACATGACTGCCCCACAGCAGCTTCCAATTATGGAACAGGGAAAACTATTTCCTTTGTGTGTGGTACAAGCATTTTTTGCCTAAAAGTAGCCTGGAAGCCTGGTTATGAAGGGTGGCTTAGAGGGGCTTGAAAATCTTTAAAGGAAAAGTTCAGCACAAAATCACATTTACACATTTCCCCCTTTACGCCAAATGTAGCTGATCAGCTAAAAGACTCATTTCTTTAGTTTTGCACTGGACAAAAAATTAACAAAATGAGTACACAAGCACTCTGTTAACTGTTCAGGTGCCAATATTCACACACTGAGTGCATTTACATGCACTTAATAATCTGATCATAATCAGTTTTCTGCAGTTATCTGATTATTCAAATGGTCATGTAAACAGCACACTGATTTCTTAGATCGGAGTACAATCTAGAAATTCAATTAAGAAAACTGATAAAGAGAGCTGGATTTTAGCTCAGTAATCAGATTTCTCAGTGCATGTAAACTCTTACTCTGATTTCTTTCAGATTTCTCAGTTTGCACATTTACGTTACGTTTAGGTCACGTCTTCTTCTGTGAGTTTATTGGCTGGCTGCAAAGCAGAAATCTGATTACTGTCTGACTCATGTACACCTGGAGTTTCACATTATCTGATTACTGAAGTGCATGTAAACGCACTGATCAGATTACTGACAAAATCTAATTTTCTGCAGTAATCAGAATATTAAGCGCATGTAAACACACTCATTGAAATCACTGTTTAGGTATTTTCAGCATTTCAATTTGGAAAGAAAATATACAGGTTAGCAATTCAATGAAATGCCAATTTTAGGTTTTGACAGGGCTGTAAAAATGGACTGTTTTGCTCATATTTAAGTAAGTAAGTAAGCATATTATACTTTGTTAATATGAAACACATTAATGTGCGCATGTTGCTAATGATGTGTTATTAGGGACATGACAGAAAACATAAAACAGCCAAAAAAACCCTGATAACACATTATGTGATCACGTCAAACAACTTTTAACCAAGAAAATAAAACAAAAGATGGTTTATTAGCCAATTAAAAAGAAGGCTGCCGGCTTTAATGGACTCAAGGTTGGTAGTTTTTCATTTTGTCAGTTTTTCTGAGCCAAAAGGAGTTTCTCAAAGCTAACTGCTAGACAGCTAACGCTAACAGCTGTCTGAACGGCTGCTTGTTTCACCATTTATTCTTCTTTGTTAATCTGCTGTTATTGTATCTACATAGTGAGATTCATTTTCTCCTCTCTTGGTGTTCTAATTTTACACAGAGTTAAGATTTATTTGGGATCCAAAGAGTGAAAATCTGAGACACTCTCCACAGTGAACTTGCAGCACTTCCAGGACAGAATGAGGAATTTTCATTAAAGTCATAGGCTACTTAAACATTAATTTTCCAAGGTTTAACTCTCACACAACAGATTAATTACTCAAATACATAGTAAAGATCCCATGACCGCTATATAGATAGAAAAAAAACTGAAAACATTTCCAAAGACAATAATATAAACATTGCATCTTACGGATGACTTTATATCAAGAACAATTTGTTGTATCAAAAAGTACAAGCTATTAAAAAATAACTGGATAACTAGCGGAGCAATGGAATAAGTTGCATGCAACTTCCTTTTGAATTGCAAGTTGTAAGGAAATTATGTTGTAGACAACTCACAGCATGTAACTAGTTGCATGAAAGTTTCACTGTATAAAAACAAGTTTTAGTTACTATCCCTTTAAGAATGACACATGTAAATGAGCTCTGTTTTGCTTGCTCTGTATTGTTCCTTATTGAAAAAGAAGTCTGGGCTGAAATGCTCCTTATAACTTCAGTGTGAACAAGCAGGACTAAACTGTTGGAGAAATATGGTGTGACCATTGCTTAAAAAACTGATTCCCTAAAAATTTTCTTCAAAAATCAGTTAACTTATTGACCATGCCTTCTGCTTACCTAAGACATCAGCAGTGGCCATTATCTCGCAGGTGTACATGGCAGCCATCAGCCGCTGTGGTTTGGCCTGGAAGGCATATCTGCAGGCTTCCTTCATGGCTGCGATGAGCTGACCAGAGAACGGTCCATAGCAGTCAGTTGTGTCTCCTTTCCGTCTGCTCTGACTGCTTCCAGATGACGGAGTGTCTTCTACTGCATTCGCTCCTCCAAGTTCAGATTCTCCACTTGCTGGGGCTGCATGGTATGGACAAAATAGCATACCGTGATTGCAATTCCACATACTGTGACTGCAATACGCTTGGTACTAAATATACTCTAAAATACTGCTCTTCACAGAAACAAACTTCTGACATGCATGTACAACTTTGACCAAAAAAATGCATTTTGATTCTGGACTGTGCAAAAGTCTTTATTCATCAACACTTGCAGAAAATAGCTTATTAAGTTAGCTTGAAAAAGCCATCTTACTGTTCTTTGTTTTTTTTCTTATTACTGGTCTATGGTCAAACTTTGCTCGACTGTAGAGCCTATACTGGAATAGGCCGCTTGTGCTTTTTTAAAAATAATTCTCATAGTACAACATAGCAACAACCAGGAACCTAAAGTTCGTTCAAGAAATTTGTCTCTCTAGTTAATTTAGTAATTCATTAACTTTTTTATTTTTTCATTTACAAATTCAACTACAAACGTATTATCAGTCCCATCTACACCTACATTTTTCATTCCTGCCTTTGTTCCTCTCTCAACTGTAAATATCCTGAGGCTAGTCAAAATGCACAGAGCACTTGGTAAAAAAAAAAAAAAAGTAAAGATTTGTGAAAACAATTAACAAAATGATAGATTGTGCAGCCCTACCACTCGCACTGTTGTCTGCCTCCAAAGCCTGCTGGGAAACAGAGTCCTCCTCCACAGAGTCCTGTTGGGTTAATTGAGAGGAAAACTTAATCTCCCAGCTCTCCACTGAGAAGCAGACGCCCATCAGAGGCTCCTCGCACATCGGGCCAGAAAGCGTAGCTAGCTGGAAACCACTAACGATGCTGTTGTCAAAGTCTCGAAGCATGACGGCCTCTGATTTCTCCTTCTCTCGCTCCAAGCACTGCCACACTGATGGCCTCTTGTATCCTTCCACATTGTTCAGGAGAATATTTGGCCCACAGCGGCGCGGCCCGAAAGCCCAAATCCGCTCCACGGCGTTCCTCCACTTGCGACCCTGCAGGAGACCCTCTAGCTTAGACCTGAAGCCCTGGATCTCCTCCAGCGTCTTCTGGCTGATCTCCAGGGTCTTTCCTTCTCGAGCAAACAGACTGAACTGCTCCATCGTCCGGATCAGCTCAGAGTTCCCCTCCAGCAGCCTGGTCACTTCCTCTGGAAGCGGAATGGCCCGAATTCCAACTGTGGCCATTTTGTTTGGAGTTGTGAGGGTGACCAGGCCAGTAGAATCCACCTGGACTCCCTCAGGGTACTTTGACTGCTCATCTTTGGCCTGGTGGATAACTGCCACCTTCTGCTGCCGGCCCAGTTCCTCATTCACCATGTCCACTTTGGGTGGTCGGATGACTGTCTCACGGAATGGAATGATAGGCTTGGAGGCGCTGATCTCGATTTTGGCAAATCTGAAGAAAATGCAGAGGGATGAAGCAGTTACCAATCAGGGAGTCAAACTTAACAAACCTCTTCGTTACAGCATTTAAGACTGCAACCAACAATTAATTCTACAAGCAACTATCAACTATTATCGATTAATGAACAAAATGAATTCATTGGTTTAGCAAATTTGAGGAGAAAATTCGGAGACAGTAGCTACTATTAAGGAACTTTAAAATAATAAAAAAACTCTTCATTATGGCATACAGGGGTGTGGCTAACAATTATTTCTGTAATCAATTAATTTATTGACAATCAATTAAGTGACTATTGCAATTATTATGGCTTGGTTCTGCAAATCTGAGGAGAAAATCAGGGAACATGACAGGCTCTATACCAGAACCACCAATCAAGGAATCAAAAGACAACAAACCTCTTCATTTATAGCATTTAGTCCAGCAACTAAATTATTTCTACAAGAATAAACTCAACATTGATTCGTTTAATTGACTAAATAATTATGACTCTTTTAGTTTAGCAAATTTGAGGAGGAAAAAATTGGGAAATGCAGACACAGATTAAATATATACAAATCATGGAATTAGAAACAACAATTGTCTTTATTATGGCATTTAGGGCTGTAATTCAATTATTTATACAAAAATGAACTCAACTATTATTCGATTAATCGATTAATTATTATGCCTCTTCTGGTTAAGCAAATTTGAGAAAAAATTGGGAAATGCAGACACAGATGAAGTTTATACAAATCAGGTAACTAGAAACAACAAACTTCTTTATTATGGAATTTAGGGCTCCAACTAAATTATTTCTAGGAGCAATTAACTAAACTATTATTTGATTAATCGACTAATTAATTACGTCTCCTTTCGTTTAGCAAATCTGAGGAGAGCTGTGAAATGCAGACAGATGAAGTATATACCAATTAGGAGATAAAAAATAATAAGCTTCATTATGCAGCTAAGGACTAATTTATAATCACTTAATCTATCAAAGATTATCCAATCAATTGACTACTGCAATGATTACTCCTTGGGACAATATGGAAGAGCTATCTACCAATCAGAGAATTAGAAGTACTGTAGCATTACTGGCTCTAAATAATGATTATTTCTATATTCTACTGATGTATTGACTATTATTTGATTACTGGCTAATCTATTATGCTTTCATTGGTTTCTCTCTCTTCAATATCAGAATCAATCTTACAATTGATTTCTTCTTTTACAATGCAATGACAACAGCAGACGTCACACTGCCCCCTACTCTTCCTGCAGAGTATTGCAACGTCAGAGAACATGAATCACACGTATCTACGCCTAAAGCACTGCTGTGAGTTTGCCTCTCTAGCAATCTAGAAAGTTTTAATTTATTGGTAGCCAGTTTGTGTAGCGCCATTTTTGCTTTTTTCTTTTGTAACCTATGCTGACTTTTTCAGAAGATGAGCGTGAGACCTGCACAAAAAAGCAAAACTTACCTCCTCCATGCAGAGCAGGAGCAGGACTTTTACAATGTCAAACTCCAAATGCATCTGTTTGATTTGCCAATTAGCCATCGCACTTCCAAAGGGGAATGTCGAGAGGCATTTTCCAACTATGTACAGAAACTACGACAACAAATTCCTGAGTAAAAGTGAATTCAGGAAGAAAAAAGTGGTCCAGACCACACAAACTGGCAGTGGAAAGCATCAGAATAAGGTTAGTGTAATTTTTAGTCATTTGCCCTGTAATGCTGAATATAAATATAGGCCCCTGAAGCGCATTAAAAAAAGTTTTGAAGCCTTTAAAAAAGGATGAGGCCAGCTTTTTTTTAGATCACGACGACCTGTCAACTGGAGAAAGTAGATCTCAAACCACAAAAGTATGGGCACCCGTGGTTAAGAGCATTAAAGAACAGTAAGTTCCTACAACATAATCTGAGCTGGGTTTACCAAAAGTGTCTTAGCACAGATTGTTTCTTAATGGTGAAGCAGGAATCGCATTAAAAATTCTCTTTACGAGTTACGACTGGAACAAAACCACATACTGAAAAAGCTGAGCTGAACCTGATATTGTGGTCATTTTATATGGCAGAAGGAAGTGCCAACATTAATGCACAAATGATCTAATATTTGGCGCTTGTTTGCTTCACTTTTTATTCATTTTGCTGAACTGCTATTTAAAACTGCAACTGAACACTCGAGGTCATGTGTTATCACAAATAACATCATGGCTGTGATGATCTGCTTACACCTGCAGCTGAAATATAGCTGCTACTTGCAGTAACACACTCCCTCTCCTGTTTTACTCCTTAAATGTAGTGCATTGTTTTAAACTATGCACCAACAATAAAAATCCGAGCTGCCGTGATGGTGTTATTTCAAAAAACTGAAGCATTAAAAAAAAGCCTCTGTTTATTTTACAAAGCAACGAGGAGGAACCTTGAAAGAAAGGTTACTGCCCGGCACAGAGGGCTGGACTTCAGTCAACTGTAATGTCTAAGCTCGGGTTTCTTCAGCGAGTGATGATGTCGTAGCAAAAGCTAATTTACAACAAACTATTCAGGCTGAAAATATTCAAACACTCATTCATCTCTATCTCTTTCTGAGTAGACATAAATTACACACACCCCCGCCGGCTGATATAGTAAATAGTTCTGTCACAGTGCATGACATCAGGAGTGGAAACGCACAGATTCATGTATGTAGTATGTATGAATATGTTTGCACAGTGAGGTAATCCTTCAGCTTTCTTTGGTCCACCATGGTGTGTATGCCTTACTTTTTGTTTAATAATTTGTTTCATAGCTCACAGACAAATGGAGAAATAGTGTGGGAAGTGTAGATTTTAACATTTCAATCCATACCACAGTGTTTGAAAGCAGAAGAGGAGATATTTTATTATGATCTGAAGTTACTGTTGGGTACAGCCTTGTAAAAACAGGAAAAAAATAGGGATGCCTAATGAAATTGAAGTCATATCAATATCGCCAGATAGAAATGATCGGCATCGGACAGATGTTTGGATTTACTGGCTTTAGAAAGCCAATTTACTGCTTTTCACTATCTTCAGCTATTATTATTCTACAGTCAGTATATACAAATAGGCTGCTTGCGCTTTTTTTGACAGATTCAGCTTTTTCCATAGGAAAAATAGGGAAATTGGGGAATGTTCAACATGCTGAAATTCCACTTAGATAATACATAAATAATATGTAACACTTGCATGTCTAATGTTTGTGATAGCAACTGATTAGCTTCACAACAGCCAGCGTAGTGACAGTTTGCCAGCCCACTACCGACCTAACGTTAGCTACATTACTTGCTGTGCTGTTGTTCGCTCTAACATTAGATCATGGTATTTGTGTGTACAACGTTTGTGAAGAGTTTTATGGCCACTAAAAAGGCGTGATGGCCTTAACAGTGCGCGTCCACAAATTTTGGGGGCAGAGCTTCTGAAGAGGCACTGAAGGGAGGGGTGTGTTTGTTTTAATGTTGAGTTCAAATATCAACAATCGTTCTAAAGGATTGTATAGTTCTCCTTTGAAATAAAAATAAATACATAAATAAATAAAACCTAGATTAACAAATCCTCAACTAGGCCTAAACTCTGTGTAATTTCATCCTTATTGGTGCTGCCCACCCCGAGGGTAAATGTAGAGCATCATGCCAGATTAACAGACTGTGATCTGTAATAAAGACAACACAAACAGTGTTGGCTGAAGTGTCGAGGTCACCTCGACACCCAGTTAGGCCCGTCCTTGCCGCAATAAAGCTGACAGTTGGTCAGCCTAGTGGCTAATTGGGCATCCTCAAGTGGAGCAGACGGCTTGACAATGATTGCCATCCTTCCTCGAGACGGCAACACGGAGCCTTTCCAGTAATCCAGTTAGATCCAGACAGCGGTGGAGCAGGTTGGAGAGGAGATAATCCTGCAGAGACTGTTTACTAGAAACTTGCAGCAAGAGAGAAGAAGGAGAAGCAGAGGAGATGGGAGCTGTCTGGAGGCACTGCTGACAGCGCTGTGGATTAGCATTTCACACAGACGTCTTTTTTTCTGTCGCTCACTCTCTCTCTCTCTCTCTCTCTCTCTCTCTCGGCCCGCTGCCATCTCCACCTCATTATTTTTCATAGACTCAGCCAATTTCTCCCCCTTTCTTATTAATGGTTATCACAGACAGCCAAACGTCTCTTTAGCTGTGTTTTCTAACCACTTTTTTTATTTCAGAAGAAATATTTGTTTTTCTGTCTGTCTGTGTGCTCTCGGCTTTGTGCATCATCAGCAGCGGCCTAAACTGTCGGAACGCAGCATCATTACGCCTCATTACAGCTGCACGATATGGACATAAAGAGTGATGTGCAATAAAGCTGCTGTTTTCTGTGATGTGATATTGTGTGAAATGTGATAATGGATTGAAATTCCTTTTTTTTTGGTGTGTAATTTAACTACAATTATTTAAACTATTTTGTTCATTCAACAGCATATGCAGGGTTATGAAAAAGTCTGGGCACCCTGGTCAAATTCCAGATTTTGTTGATTTTCTAGCAAATAACTGAACATGTTCTCTACTGAGAACACACTTCTGCACATTTTAATACACAGTTACTGTTTGTCTGCTGAATCTAACATAAAACATAAATGTGTCCTGTACAAAAGTTACAGCACATTTTATATTTTATGCTTATTTTATATTACATTTATGCCATATTTTGTTGGGCGTGTTAACTTATTTTTACTTAGAAAATCAACAAAAACGTGGAATTTGGTAAACTGCATACAGTCCTGTGCAAAAGTCAGAACCAAATCTGTGTTTTTCTAACTGTGTTCATGATAACAGCACATTCCTTAATTAACATATTGTGTTATTATGTATATCAGTACTTGTAGATCACTGACCACCTGCCTGTTTTATTATAAAGAGCGCAAAATTAGTGCTGTTTAACTGGCCTGAGCGCATACAGTATGACAAATATTTTAAAAAAAATGCATTCACTGTTTTTAATATTATTTTTATGTAGCATTACTGTTTTTTTTTTCTGTTCCAAATGACCAAATGTATGAAAAAGTAAATATTGTGACATGTCGTGTATAAAATAATGTATTTTTGCCGTATCGCCCACTTCTAAGTCGTAGTGAATGAAAAGCTTAGCAATTTCTAAAGAAAAAAAGAGCTGGGTCTATTAAAGGCATCTTAGCACAAAGATGATTTGTAAATGGTAAAGCAAGCATCACACTGAACACACTCTCTCCCAGTTAGGATAACCTTCACAATAAGATGCTTTTGGGAAACTGGGCTCTGGTCGGTGTCAGCCTACACTCAAGATCTGTGCTGCAAAAAAAGTGCTACTGTATACTGGATTCAGCTCTGCTGTAAAGGCACTCACCTCCCCAGCATGCTACACATATCAGAGCGAATAAATTATCCAGCCGCCAGTAAATAAACTGCACTTTGGATTTAATTAGGTGATATTAAACAATTATGGTGTCAAACACACTTACAGAGCAGTGTTTACTCCAGAGAGAGAGTGGCACATTTTAGAAAATGAGGCAAAATAATGTAAGCAGGACACTTATTTGGGCAATATGAATCTCTGATGAGCGCGTTTTATTCTGCATTTATCATGCCGCTCAATTTCCATCGTTTACAGATTCAGAGACAGCAGTCATTACTGCGCACTACACATCCCACAGTAATTTCCCAGCGTTTGTCTACAAACTGCCACAACAGAGCGAAAATGCTGATAATAGACGTCCAAAAAAAGACCAAACAATCCCTCAAAACAATGTGTCCTGCTACACCATAACAATGGCTAATCGCGGGGTCAGAGTTGTGGGGGTTGACGCGATTTGGCAGTTGACCCGTTTTTCCCTCGTCTGCCGACGGCTGTGATGTCATCATCCCGTAACTGGAGTGACCTGGTTTTTAGTGGCCGTGAGCCAGGCTGGACAGGGCTTCGCTGACCTGCTCTGACTCTGAAGGCTGCCAGGGCTATTTTTAAACCCTGATCATGCTCCAAGTGCTTTGTGGGGCATTCAGCGCTTTGGTGTAATTTCTGCTAGCAGGCTGACCCCTGGCCCCTTCTGACCCCAGGGGTCAGCCCAAATGCCCCCAAGAAACTGTCATTACCGGCTCCGCACTGTGTCTGCTTTGTCTAACCTGCCTAATTTGTTTATTTGGGGCACCGAGGTGTCAGATCATACAGCCCATCAAAGAAGTGCTACTATTGACCACCAACAATTTAAGACGGATGTACAGTCAGAATCTGGCGAGTCTTGCTTCAGACAAGCAATCGTCAATAAGGAACTTTATCAGGGATGCACCGACTGGACTTACTTTCTCCAAAAAACGATACCTGAACTCAAGATATTGTCAGTACACTCTCAGAAAAAAGGTACTAAACTTTCAATGGGTTGGTATTATTAATGTTATTAATATTAATATTGAATTAATATTAATATTCCATTGCAATTCCTTTGGTCCTGTTTTACACTGTGTCTCTACTACCCCTGTAGCTTCACAATAACAACACATGCAACAACTGGTGATGTATTCACTGTTACAGGTAGATTACAGATTCACAGCTTATATAAATACACGTATATCGGCATCAGTTTTTACTCATGTAATTACACAAATGTAACAGCATATGTTGCTGTAACAGAATATACTATCCTATGTAGTTACATTTGTAATAGAGTTTTCCAATGTCATAGCATTATTCCACATGATTTATTTTTTACTACAAAGAAATCATCACAAAGGCCTTAAAAATTCATGCATCTGGAATTTACAATTGGGTGCAAAGGTTTGGGCGCCCCTGGTCAAATTACATGATTTTGTTGATTTAGAGAAAATAAGTTAAAACTTATTGTTTTACGTTACTGTTTATTTACCAAATTGAACAAACTGGCCAAAAATTAAACAGAAATTTTGGCCTGTGCAAAAGTCAAGGTACATTTTATACTATGTGTTTTTTTTAAATGTGTTAAACTCAAACTCACCAAACACACCAGCTGCATTTCAGCCAATATAAACACTTAACGTGAGCTCAGCAGCTCAGAAACTGCCCTAGAATTAATGAACTTGCAGCAAACAAAGGATGCCAGCTGTCTAGTTCAAGAAAGTAGGCAAATTTAAAAGATGGAGCTGCTAGGGACATTTAAATATTAAATAGTTCAAGTATTCATGAAATATTTCAAGGTCTACTTCAAGTGCCTATATTTTATTGCTGATGTTTTTGTGTATTTTGAATAAACAGTGTTCAGTTCAGGTTATAGCACAACATTAATTAAAAATGAAATAAAATCATTTTTGTTCTCTGGCCCACAGATTTGTTGAGATTTTTTAATATGGGCCCTTTAGCAGTTGAGTTTGACACCCCTGGTCTAGAATGCTGAATGTGGGTAAGGCTCCAGTTAGAGTTTCAGGAAGCTACTGCTGGTGCACGCTGTAAGCTCTAAATATGTTGTATTGTGATTGGTCAATAAAAGTGCAGATACTGAGGTTTGTTTGCTTCACCTCATTTTGTGTAACATGGGAATTGGAGGGGTGGGAGGGTGGGGGTGAGTGACAAGCATAGGGGAAGGGCAGGAGCTACAGAGGAACAGTAATTGGACAAAAGGCTCTGGAGCTTTGGAGACGATGTTGATCTGAGTCGATCTGTCGATGCTGTGAGCCGGTGAAGTCAAAGCTGAAGGCGCTAACCTCGCCCTGAACAACAACAGCACAGCTTAACACTAACAAGTGTGAGTAATCAAAGGTGGTGTAAACGGCCTGTGTGGACATCCAGCTGCCAGTCAGAAGCTCAGAGAGAGAGAGAGAAAGAGAGAGAGAGAGAGAGAGCACTAGGTCTGCTAATGAGATGTCTGCTGCTAGCGCTATATTCTTCAGGTAGGAGCTCTTTGAGGAAGCTTCTGCTCTGACACGCTTCTCCTCTGCTTAACAAGCCATTCAAAATGTATCAGAAATGATTTCCGCATCAGCAGCACACATGCAGTCACATGACCAAACCACTGGCAACGTTCAGGAAACATTTTCATACAGATTGAAAGAAAATGTAATTATTAAAGTAATTAAATTACTTTTTAAAATAATCTACTTTACCTTTCTTCATTTCCATGCTTATTACTCAGTTAATATAAATATGTGGAAGTAATTTAGCCCTTAAATTATTATACAACATTATTAGTCATTTTGATATACAAATGAAATATAATTCTGTAATCATTAGGCTAATTACACACTTCTGCAATGAAATACATTTTTAAAATGTACATAGTATTGGATATGACAGTGTATGATACAGTATCGTCACACTGACATAAAGAAACTGTCGATTTGTTTACGCTCTGTGCTAATTATTCAGTTATTAATCTTAATGCTTATTATTCAGTAACTGCTATGGATAATTAAATCTACTGTGAATTCCTCAGTAACTACTATAAATGATTCAGGTTCTTCTGTGAATTAATTAATTACCTACTACTATGAGTCATTCACTAAACACACTCTTAAAAAGACAGTTTTTCAAGGGTTCTTAAGCAAAGAAAATGGTTCTATATATGACCATGAACACTCATAGAACCCTTTGCATGATTAAACGGTTATTTACATACTGAAATTGTTCTTCAGGTTGATGGAGAATGTGCTGTACATAGTTCTATAAAGAACCTTTTTGAAAAGGGTTCTATATAGCAACAAAATGGGCTGTGCTGTTGTTACAATGTCAAGCTTTCAACAATAGAAGAAAACTTTTTGGTGCTATATGAAGATTTCAGTAGAACCTTTTTGAAAAGATTCTACAGAAAACTATCTACATCACATTCTCTGTCAATCTGAAGAACGTTTTCACATGCAAAGAACCCTTTAAGCATGCAAAGTGTTCATTTAATGTCTGTGGTTCTATATAGAACCATTTTCTTTACTAAAGAACCCTTCAAGAACTTTAAGTGTGTACTACACAATATTCTATAACTGCTATGAATTATTAGGCAACTACTATGAATTGCGTACCACACGTGCACTGCTGTAGGTTTACAGTTACAGACTATAAATCATCTGTTAATGCACAATTTATCGGTCCCCCCAGCCTGTCTATCAATAAAAGAGACCACCACAGGAGCACCGCTGGCCAGATACTATTTGGGTGGTGGATCATTCTGAGCACAGCAGTGACATTGAGATAGTAGAAGTAAGGTACACTCTTAAAAAAGATGGTTCTTCAAGCGTTCTTCAACAAAGAAAAATTGTTTCTTTACAGAAAGATGAAAACTCAAACCCTTTGCATGATTAAAGGGTTATTTGTATCATTAAGGGTTCTTTGGATTGATGGAAAATGTGCATGAATGTGCTATAGACAGTTTTATATGGAACCTTTCTGAGCACGGTTCTATTTAGCACCCAAAAAAGTTCTTCTATTCTTACAAACTTGACAACGTAATAATAGAAGAACACTTTTGGGTGCTAAATGGAATCATGCAAAGGGTTCTTTGAGTGTTTATGGCTCTAGAAAGAACCATTTTCTTTACTAAAGAACTCTTGAAGGTTTGGGTGGTGGGCCATTCTGAGCAGAGCAGTGGCACCAAGATGGTAGAGGTAAAGTACACTCTTAAAAAAGAAGGTTCTGCAAGGGGTCTTTAATAAGGAAAATGGTTCTTTATAAAACCATGAACACTTAAAGAACCCAATATTTGGAAGGTAGAACATTCTGGGCACAGCAGTGGCACTGATATGGTAGAGGTAAGGTACATTCTTAAAAAAGATGGTTCTTCAAGGGTTCTTTAATAAAGAAAATGGTTCTTTATAGAACCATGAACACTCAAAGAACCCTTTGCATGATTTAAGGGATTTTTGTATCATAAAGCGTTCTTTGGATTGATGGAAAATGTGCATGAATGTGCTATAGACAGTTCTATATGGAACCTTTCTAAAAGGGTTCTATTTAGCACCCAAAAAAGTTCTTCTACTGTTACAACCTTGACATAGTAACAATACAAGAACCCTTCTGGGCGCTATATGGAACCATTTTCAAAAAAACATTTACGGCACATTCTCTATTAATCTGAAGAACCTTTTCATGATGCAAAGAACCTTTTAATCATCCAAATGGTTCTTTGAGTGCTCATGCTTCTATAAAGAACCATTTTCTTTCTTTCTAAAGAACCCATGAAGAACCAGTGCAGTGTGTGGTGTTGGCTGAGTGTATCAACTGTCCTGTTCAAGCTTAAAAATCATTCAACACTAACTGCCAAAATGCAGCCCTATTACTAAACAGCCACATCTGATTAAAACAAAATCAGAGAATGCTTCACCAAAAAAGTTCACCATTAGCAAACTAATGAACATCTGAGCACTCTATGAAACACAGTCAGGATCCTTCAGGAACTTTCCTTCATTACAGAAGTTAATTTCCACATGAATACCGACAAAAAAGGCAAAGATCTGATGGGAAAAACCCAAATCTCACCTTAAAATTCCACACTGCACACCTCATTTCTGATCAGCACATTATTAAAACTTCACCACGAGCTTCTAAGAATACTCTTTCATTAAGTCTTCTTCAGCTGAATGAGACCAACGGCGGAAATATATAATCATTAAATACCCTGAAAATGGAAGCACTAAAATCACAAGTTGTCTCATTAAAAGAAACTGCTAATTATTTTTCTCTTTTTGAAGATGAATTCCATTAATTTCTCAAAATTTCTGCATAATTGAGTGTTTGAGATGTAAACAGAGTGATTCAGAGTGGTTTGGTGTGAAATGGTTCAGATTTCTTTACAGTGGTGGTGATAGGAACCAGGGATCACCATGACTACAACACAAATATAGACATTTTATTTACTATCAAAAACAACCAGTGAACCTACACATGTCCTCTGAGTTTTATATGGAATGTTGATGATGGTAAAATAGTGGAAAATCTGAATATAATCAGTTTTCTTTGGGGACTATTTTGTCTCACAACACCCTGCATGGATCCCTCCACTGAGAATGGATTTCACAAACATGTTTTAGGCCAAAACCTTTATCATACGAACAGTGTCTCAGTCATCAGGCAGTGTATTCATAACCATTTCATGTAATAACTTCTGTGAGGGAGCTTTTAGAGGTGGACGTCTGGTTCCTATCATCAACACGATGAACAATTCTGACTTGGTTTCATAGTATTTTGCACCAAACCACTCTGAATGTCTCTGTTTACATCTTAAGCACTTAATTATGCTGAAACTGACTCACTTGCTGTTAAAACCTCTAATCTCCAAAATCGAAAAACGTTCTTATGTTTAATGGATGCTAATCTTACAATAACTCACTCTGGATCAATGTTGGTCCATTTACCTCACAAAAAAAGAAAAAACTAAGCAAAAGGTATTAGCAGGTTTTAAATAACCTTATAATAAGTAACAGTGAGAAGCTTAGTGGCTCATATTCTAACAGTGTGCTGTATGAACAGGTATCCTGGGTTTTCAGTCGTTAGCATGCAAGGTGGAGAATTCATGCAGATGTGCGGTTAGTACAAGGTAAAACTCAAGGGCGACTAAATCTACACTGGGGTCTCATTAAAATCAGTGAAGGAAAGCCCACCATTTTAATGACTATGTTTTTTTCCCTGCAGGTCAACTGACTCAGCAACATACAAGTGTTGAAACTTTGGATTTGAATACAATGAAAATTTCAATTATAAAATCTTAAAATATTGCAGATGTAACGAAGTCAGCAAAGGACTGCAAAACCTATTCAGTTTATGTTTTCTCAAATTAAAGAGAACACCAGTTGGCAGCCATACATCCATACATGACATCATACCACCAATTTCTGTCATATGACATGCTTACATGTTCAGATTTGATCTATAAATGGTTTTAGGATGGGCAAGTATTGCACCTGCGAAAATTCAAAATGCTAACACTGACGGAGCAGATTACACAAATACACTGTCCTCCCACATTATTCACACTTCACCAGGACCTTCTTCAGTTATAATGCTTTATTATAGTGTTAACCTGAACAATATGTCTACATCACTTTGTACAGCATTAGCTGTTCATAAGTACTGATTTATTGTGCCATTCAGTGCTGTTACAAAGCACCATTTCTAAAGCCTATTTAGAAACACCATATATCAGTTTGGTAACACTTTACCTGAAGGGTGTCTACGTAACACATTCATAACATCTCACATAAACGCTTCAAGTTCATGACTGTTTAAATCAACATTCATAAAACATACATGTTTAACATGACATTAATATGGACTACTGTGACACTGTGACATCTTTCAAAACAAATTTTTGAATCATTTTTTATTCTGAAAAATTATATTATTTTCAGTAAATGCCTCATTTCTGGAAAGCCAAAATAGAAATGACCTCGCTTTATCCCTTTGGTCATTAAGGGCTTGGACACTTAGGAACACCATCTT
This sequence comes from Colossoma macropomum, assembly GCF_904425465.1. Classification (NCBI taxonomy): domain Eukaryota; kingdom Metazoa; phylum Chordata; class Actinopteri; order Characiformes; family Serrasalmidae; genus Colossoma; species Colossoma macropomum. The sequence goes on along the minus strand of NW_023494799.1, from coordinate 22,948,020 downwards.
ACTAAGATTCAGTTGAATGATTGTTCCTAAGCATATTTGAGGGGAAATTACTGTCCATGTAGTAAAGTGATGTTAATTTGTCTGAAATGTCAAGGTGTGATATTTCTGTTAAATGGGTGGCAGGTAAATTATGATTGGTGGGACATACTAAAACATTTAATATGCATACGGCACTCGAAACTAGAAAGATTACATCTGTGACTTTTGTATTCCTTTTTATGCACATATAAAAGTGTTTTAAAGATAAATGTTTGGTAATTCCTCAAAAAAAGTTTGTAAAATACATTATTAAATGCAAATGTCACACTTGAGCACATCTAAAATATCAAAAGTGGTAGTAAAATCTGGATTGTGGTATATTTAGCAAAAGCTAAACTGAAGAAAGTGAACTAAATGTGTGCTTTATTCAGGGTATTTATCCAGAAATGTTAAAGTCATCGATCGTATACCTGGAATTTAGTGTGCAAAAATGTTTTACATGCTGAAGTCTTTGATAAATGCGCCCCACAGGGCACAGCGGGGGGTGGGGTGGGGGGCTGGAGTTAGCTTAGCAGCAGCAAAGGGGCATCAACGCATTCCTGGCACAGAAACTGATATCAAAGAGTATCGATCTGTGGGAGCAGCGAAGCCAGTTGCAGACCAGATTTAATGATGTAGAGAAAGAGAGAGCGAGAGCGAGAGCGAGAGCGAGAGAGAGAGCGAGAGCGAGAGAAAAAAAAAACCAGGGCACTAAATTATTTCTATAATTGATTAATCTCTATAATGAATGTCAATAATAATAATAATAATAATAATAATAATAATAATGTGATGCGCTGAAATTAAAATTCTTAACTGAGAGCAAAATTCAGGACACATTCCAAAACCTGAAATATGGGGGAAAGGGTTCAATCTGCCCAATTTATTTATGCTTTTGAATGAACTTAACAGCACTGACGATGATTTAAGGTTGCTAAAGGCATGTTGAGAAAAAGAACTGAGAAAACTAGAGGACACATTCAATTTAGACAGACAGACAGACAGACAGACAGATAGATAGACAGATAGATAGATAGATAGACAGACAGACAGACAGATAGGTAGATACATAGATAGATAGACAGAAAGACAGACAGACAGATACATAGATGGATGTAGTTTCATATAGATAGATAGACAGATAGATATATAGATAGATACATAGACAGACAGACAGACAGACAGACAGATTGATAGACAAATAGACAGACAGACAGACAGACAGATAAACAGACAGATATATAGATACATAGACAGACAGACAGACAGACAGTCTGATAGACAAATAGACAGACAGACAGATAAACAGATAGATGTAATTTTATATAGATATATAGATAGATAGATAGATAGATAGATGTAATTTTATATAGATAGATAGATATAGACAGATAGATAAGGCAAAGGTTCAAAGTATCAAAGCCAATTTCTGAAAAACAGAATCATAATTCATTGATTAATGGTAGTTTCTGCACAGCTCTGTTATGTGAGTGTGTGTACCTCTCTCTGAGGTCATCCAGACAGCGCTGCAGGTGAACTTCTCCCGCCGTCACCAGCACATGCTCTCCAGTCTCCTGGATCAGAACCTCTGCACACGGGTCAGCCTGGTTCAGCAGCCGCATCCCCCGCACCAGCTTCGGCATCTCACCTACACACAAAGTCAGGCGCTAAATGATAGATGGATAAAATAGTTTTTGGTTGCCATGGGAATCAAACTATTTTAGTGCTCTGATATGCTCTGACATCATGCGTTTCACTTTTTCTTGACCATGTAATTGATGACTGTTTCAGGAACAGATTTAACATCAGATTAAACACAAACTCTAAAAGGTCTATATGTGGGCCCTCACATCCTGTAGTTCCTCCCTCACATTTCATAGAAAGTACTGAGTAATTTATAGTGGTGCCCGAATAATTATAAAAGACTGAATAATATATAATAAATACTGAACAATTCATAGTAGACTCTAAATAATATATAACAAATACTGAATAATTCATAGTAGACTCTGAATAATATATAATAAATAATGAATAATTCATAGTAGACTCTAAATAATATATAATAAAGACTGAATTATTCATAGTAGACTAAATAATAAAATAAATACTGAATAATTCATAGTAGACTCTGAATAATATATAATAAATACTGAATAATTCATAGTAGACTCTAAATAATATATAATAAATAATGAATAATTCATAATAGACTCTGAATAATATATAATAAATACTGAATAATTCATAGTAGACTCTGAATAATATATAATAAATAATGAATAATTCATAGTAGACTCTGAATAATATATAATAAATACTGAATAATTCATAGTAGACTAAATAATATATAATAAAGACTGAATTATTCATAGTAGACTAAATAATAAAATAAATACTGAATAATTCATAGTAGACTCTGAATAATATATAATAAATACTGAATAATTCATAGTAGACTCTAAATAATATATAATAAACACTGAATAATTCATAGTAGACTGTAAATAATATATAATAAACACTGAATAATTCATAGTAGACTGTAAATAATATATAATAAAAACTAAATTATTCATAGTAGACTAAATAATAAAATAAATACTGAATAATTCATAGTAGACTCTGAATAATATATAATAAACACTGAATAATTCATAGTAGACTCTAAATAAAATATAATAAAAAACTGAATTATTCATAGTAGACTCTAAATAATATATAATAAACACTGAATAATTCATAGTAGACTGTAAATAATATATAATAAAAACTAAATTATTCATAGTAGACTCTAAATAATATATAATAAATACTGAATAATTAATAGTAGACTCTAAATAATATATAATAAATAATGAATTATTCATAGTAGACTCTGAATAATACAATAAATACTGAATAATCCAAAGTAGAATCTAAATAATATATAATAAAAACTGAATTATTCATAGTAGACTCTAAATAATATATAATAAATACTGAATAATTCATAGTAGACTGTAAATAATATATAATAAAAACAAAATTATTCATAGTAGACTCTAAATAATATATAATACATACTGAATAATTAATAGTAGACACTAAATAATATATAATAAATAATGAATTATTCATAGTAGACTCTGAATAATACAATAAATACTGAATAATCCACAGTAGACTCTAAATAATATATAATAAATACTGAATTATTCACAGTAGACTCTAAATAATATATAATAAATACAGAATTATTCATAGACTCTAAATAATATATAATCAGTACTGAATGATTAATAGTAGACTCTAAATAATATATAATACATACTGAATAATTCATAATAGACTGAATAATATATAATAAATACTGAATAATTCATAGTAGACTCTAAATAATATATAATCAGTACTGAATAATTTATAGTAGACTCTAAATAATATATAATACATACTGAAAAATTCATAGTAGACTGGAAATGCTTGACATACATAACAATATGAAAATGTCAGTAGACAGTAGAGCTTTAAAATACATCTAATTATGGTGATATAACTGCATTGAACAATAAAATAAATTACAACTGATTAAAATAAGGCACACAAATGATGCACTCATTTCTAAAAATTAAATCTAGTGTACTGCTGATGGAATTTATGCAATGGCTGGAGTGCAGCAGGAACCAAACCTGTGTTGTTCTAACTGTATTCTTCTAACCAACATATTAATAACTTTTTGAATAACAAAACATCTTACATTCAGTATTTTTACACTCACTTACTACGCAGATCAATAGTTTTAAACACTTTCCGGACTCCTGCACAGCACTGTCTGTATAAAGCAAATTTTGAAGTCTTACAGAAACGTTTGATTACTATAATCCCCTGATCATGAACACTGTATACAAAGCCTTTCTCAGTGCAGAACTCTCCTCTGCAGTGACCTCTGCTAACCTAAGGTCAACCTGGAATAACGCAGGCTAAAATAATCCTGAATCAGTGCTGAGGCTGATTTTCATCCTCACAAAGAGTCCTGTGTGTGTGCTCATGTCATCACACAGTTCCTTTGTGCTCTAAAATGGGAAACGTTTAACTGAGTTCTGCGCTAATGAGTTCCATATGGAGGACAGTGTTACTGTTAGCTTCTCGAGGGTAGCATAGCAGCTCTGGAGCTAAAGATACAAACACATCAGTGATGGTTTAATTTGTTAACCAGGAAGAAACTCATAATCAAGGCCATGTACACCTACATTAACTCTCAGCTAATGGCAGGCGATATGGCAGAAATATTACATCACATAATATGAAGATACATTTCGTGTTTCTGAGGCTTGTGAACAAGTTAGAACTGACAAACCGCACAAAACATCAGAGCTGCATTTCAAAAAAGAGGTTAAAAAACTAAGATGGAACAGGTGGAATAACTGAACAATTAATTCTTTTTTTTCGCATACAGTCACAAGACATGTTTTGTTGATTTTCTAAGTGAAAATAAGTGAACACATGCTCTACAGGGAACACACTTCTGCACATTGTAGTGCAACATTCCTGTTCATATATTTGCTAAACTTAATATATTAAAAATAAATAAATAACTTTGTTATTTACTTATGTTTTATTTTGTCTAATATGCTAAACTCAGCAAATAAATAAAAAAGTAACTGTGCACTGAAATGTACAGAAGGCCAAAGAGGCCATGAGCTGTTGCTATAATTTTCTGGATTGTTATCTTGAGATAGTGAGTTAATTATCTTGTGATCTCAAGATAACAACTTTGTTATCCTGAGATCACAAGAAAATTAACTCACTATCTCAAGACAAAAAAAGTCAAGATTAGAAGATAATTAACTCGATATTTCAAGATAGCAACTTTGTTATCTTGAGATAACAAGATAATGAACTCACTATCTCAAGACAACTATCCTGAGATAACAAGAAAACTAACTTGTTATTTTAAGATAACTTTGATCTTGAAATCAGAAGATAATTAACTCATTATCATTATATAACTTTATCTAGAGATAATAAGATAATTAGCTTGTTATTTCAAGATAACTTTGTTATCTGAAGATAAAAAAATAACTTATCTCAGGATAACTTTGTTCTCTTGAGATCACAAGATAATGAACTCACTATCTCAAGACAATTTTGCTATCACAAGATATCAAGATCACTAACTTCTTATTCCAAGATGAGATAACAAGATAATTAACTCACTATTTCAAGATATCAACTTTGTTATCTCAAGATAACAAGATAATTTACTCATCTGAAGACAACTTTGTCGTCTTGAAATTACAAGATAATGAACTCACTCGAGATAACAAGACAACTAACTTGTTATCTCGAAATAAGATAATTAACTCATTAGTGCAAGATAAAAACTTTTTTTATCTCAAGATAACAAGATATTTGATTCGTTGTCTAAAGATATAAATTCAGAAAATTATAAATCTCATAGCCTCTCTGGACTTCTGTAGAAATGTGCAGAAGGGGGTGTTCAAAGCTTTGCATACGACTGCATGTGACACTTTATGTAACAGTGATTACCTGTATTGTCTCTTTTAAATAAATCAACAAAAATAAGCCAAAGTTATAATACTTTCGTAAGACTAAGACATGCAAGTGAAAATGTGATGCCTGAACATGAAATGTCTGCTTGTCTGAGTTAAGTGACTCAACTGCTGTAAGATAAAACTTTATTAAGTATAATGCGCTCACTGCCTTTAGCACATTTACACTTATCTCTGTAAGATATTACTCATGCAGATGGACAGACTGTCAACATTTCACAGCCAATTTTTTTTTTTTGTTTATTGGGTCAGAACAGCCAGCATTTTCAGATTTTCTGTTTGAGGCATCACTATGCAAACGCTGTGTGTGTGTGTGTGTGAGAGATGCAAACACCTACTGGGATGTTTGGGTTCGATGGCGACCCGGACGATGGGCGTGGCCTCGAAGTTGAGTGGAGTGAAGGGGGAGCAGGCCGGGGACGTAGAGACGGTGGCTGATTTCAGGATAAACTCTTCCATTCCTCCAATTCCTGGAGAGGAATCAACAGAACAACATAAGAAGTGCAAAACTGGAGTTCAGGAGACAAACATCTTGCAGGAGAGTGTTCAGCAGTCTAGTGACGGAAGCCACTGCCATCCGCGCTCCAATAATGAACCACCTTTTAAAGTCAATTCGATATTTTTCTCATCATCTTATTCCAAAAACAAGGTCAGCTTGCAGCCACTGGACTCTGGAGCAGTGGAAACATGTTCTATGGAGTGACAAATCACGCTTCTCTGGCAGTCTGATGGACAAGTCTGGGTTTGGCGAATGCTAGAGAACGTTACCTGCCTGACTGCACTGTGCCAACTGTAAAGTTTGGTGGAGGAGGGATGATGCTATGGGGTTGTTTTTCGGGGCTGGCCTAGACCTCTTAGTTCCAGTGAAGGGAAATCTTACTGCTTCAGCAGACCAATACATTTTGGTCAACTGTATGCTTTCAACTTTTCCCCACAAAGTTTGGGGAACAATGTTTTCTGTTCCAGTACGACTGAGCCCCAGTGCACAGAGCAAGGTCCATAAAGGCATAGCTGGGTGAGTCTGGTGTGGAAGAATTTGACTGGCCCACACAGAGCCCTGACCTCAACCCCTTCAAACACCTTTGGGATGAAATAGAATGGAGATCGCGAGCCAGGCTCTCTTGTCCAACATCAGCGTCTGACCTCACAAATGCTCCTCTGGATAAATGGGCTAAAATTCCCACAGACACTCTCCAAAATCTTGTAGAAAGCTTCCCAGAAGAGTGGGAGTGTCTCAACACTTTTGTCCATGTAGTGTAGCAATGCCCTAGTAACCACCAGGGATACCATAGCAATCAATTGGCAACACTCTAGCAACCACCTAGCAACTCCCTAATAACCACCAGAGATATCACCTAGCAAAACCTTAGCAACCACCTAAAATGTCATAGTAACCGTACGGCAACACCCTAGCAACCACCTGGGAACTGCTCAAGCTGCATAATCACTTTGCATTTCTTCTAAGGAAGTAGAATATTCTACATATACATGCCACAGAGCACGGCATTATATAATGCTCAATTACATCATGCAGAACAGCTGTCTGGAAGTTTCTGCACTCATTATGTTTCTCCACTTATTTATTCTGGTTTTCCTCTCATTTTATCATTTTTCAGTATCTTTACTGGTAGCATAAACTAATAAGGTCAAGTGATGAGAATCTTCACAGTCTGGGCAACTGCTCCATCTCTGGAAGAACACAGCTTTGTGTGTGGTTTTGTGAGTCATTTTTAAAGGAAGTGTATTTCTGTTATGATGGGACACAGAATAAAAACATCTAAACCACACCTGCATTTACGGCCTTCAGTGGGCAGCTGTGAAAACGGATGGGCAAAAAATAATAATATAATGTGTGTCATGTCACATGCACTGATCTGCTGAGGTAGCTCAGTCTCACAGCTTTCATCATCTCCACTAAGAAAGAAAGGAAACGAGGGCTGAATACAGCTCACTGATCTCTAACAAAAGACAGAGGAAGAAGACTCAGCTGAGTTAGCTAGTGGGCCTATACCAGGAGTCGGTAACCCAAATGTTAAGAAGAGCCAATTTTGTCCTTTCAATAAAAATCAAACCACCTTGGGAGCCGCAACATTTTATGTCCATTTTACCATCTTGGCTGAAAGTATGTCTAAGGATGTGCTAATGTAATAGTATAGGCTAAACAAAATATAAACGAAAACACAAACTCACTTTGCTCTGTTTTATGCTTTACCTCAGATATAGACGCTTTTCTCGCATCTCCGCCAGAAAACTTTTCCTTAAAACTAGAACAGTTTCTTGTAAAATGTCTCTCAACGTTTTTCTCTCTAAACTTTTTACAAGGCTGAACTCAGTGTCTCATTCGCCAACTTATTGTTTTAATTTTCCCGTTCCACCTTAAATGATGCCTGAGGCGCCAGAATGTAACTGCTGCACCATTTAAGGTGGAATGGGAAAATCAAAACAATAAGTTTGTTTAAGGGCAACTGCCATAGAACTGACTCCTAACTATGCATCTAACTTATAATCTCTGCATAACAGTATATGAATGAGAAAAAATGACTCGCTTTAGCTTAAGGGCCCTTATAGCATACAATGTTGTTTATTTTATAAAACATCTGACGTCATCTTGCAAATACTGACATAACCTACTCATAATACAGAAGTATTACTTTTCAAAGTATTATGTTATTATTACCCTATATTTTTATGTTTTATATTCTCTCCTTTGTTATATGCTTGTCTTACATTTTTCTATTGTATGTTCTGTTTTTCATGAGAACAGACAGTCGTATAAACATTTCACTACATGTTATACTGTGTATGGCTGTGTGTGACCAATTACGCTTGATTTGATTTGATGAGGTTCCTACGTACCCTGTTAGAAATAAAGGTCCTGTGCAGGTACATTTTTTTCATTCAATAAGGTACAAACAATGTAAATGCATTCTCAAAGGTACAACAGTGGTTTCAATTTTTTACCTTAAATAAGTTTTTCCAGGTGAAAAGTACAAATATGCACCTTTTCATAAACTAAATGTTTTAAAACAGAACAATAAAATAAAAAGCCTGGAGACAAACGGGGTGTGTGGAGTCAATACAACTATCATTTCAATGGTTTATGGTACAGTTATGTTCCCTGATTAAAGGTGCTGAGATGTACCCTTGAGGGTACTGCCCCAGGGACAATTACTAATATGTACATATCATATCATAATATGGACATATCATAGCTAAAAACAGTAGAAGTCATCTCAAAGTCTGTCCACTTTTATAGATAACTATGTTATATAGTCTGTCTAAATGTTTACCAATTATAGCTGACAGTCTGTAGCTCAGCCTCACAGTCATTGTTCCACTGTGCTGGATTTCAGAGCCAAAACAACACAAATTGTGTCACTGTCCAATTACTTACAGCACTGTGTTTGTGTATTAGCTGGCATTTGTCTTTTGGACGCATTCCAGATGTATTACTGTTTGCTTTTCTGCTGTGCCATTGGGGAGCCTATTTTTTGTAGCTTTAAGCCCAGACACTGCTGGCTGCAGGCTTTTTCTTTAATTTCTTTTCGGCTCAATGACTGCAAATGTACAGACAGTGCTGCTATACATAGAACACACACTCACACATAGAGAAAAAAAAAAACAAACAAACAAAAAAAACACATTTCCGTCTGATCGGCGCGGCAACTGAGCGCAGATTCAACTAGCGCGTTTTATTCACTCAGCATGCTAAAGGCCGGCAGGCTAACCTCTTGTCTTTTGCCCACCGAAGCCCATTTTATCACCCGCCCTCAAATCACAGCAGGCCTGGCACTGAGAGTGCTTGAGCGGAGAGAAGTCTTGAAGAGGTCAGCTTGTGCAGTCTGTAACAGGGCTATGAGTCAGAGACCTTTGTCGCTGGCTGGCTTTATTAAAGGGCCATTTCAGCCCGAGCCGCAATCCAACCCTATTCATGCAGCGGGAGGCACCTGGAGGCAGTAAAGTCGGTAATAAAAAGGCTTAGCGCTAATCGCGATGGTGTTTTAACCTGCGCGGGCGGCGTGAGCTAACTCTGAGCGCACAGTGTTGTGTGTCAAGCTCGCTAACGTTAAACAATGACTTCTCCCAGGAGATCAGTATCTTAACTTATCCATGACATCATGGACAGACTGAGAAAGCTGACGATTTATGAAAGGCTGACATTCCAAGACAAACAGGAAATGCTGTGCTAAAGCTGTGTAATTAATTAACCCCTAGAAGTCCAGAGTTGTTACTTCATTTCGCTCTTATGTAAATGCAACCAAACCTCTAAAACAATTACTCACGAATAATCACATTGCTTTGTGTAGCTAATCATGATTAATCCCATTATTTTGCGCATATATTATTTTGTGTAAATTTGATGCTAAAGAAAGCTTTTCTAAATTTAAAAAAGAAGTGCATTTTGTTTAATACATAAAAAAAAAACATTTTGTGGTATTTTGTGTTGTCTTTGTCATCTTACATAAATTTTTGCTTGACCTGAAACAACCAAATGTGACAAATAAGCAAATATAGAAGAAATTAGGAGGGGGCAAGTACTTTTTTACGGCGCTGCATATAGCACCAGTAGTTCCATCTCCGCAAGCACAGTCCAGCATGGTCTGCGGTAGGTGCTAAAGGTTTCACTTTGAAAGCTGTGTTTGAACGAGACAGCTAATCACATATTCCATCATAGAAACAGAGACTTCTTTTCTGCTGTGGATCTAAATGGTTCTCAGGGCTGTACTGTGCCATTCCGTGCTGGTGTGAACTCATAAAACTGGTAATGGTTTCTTTTTCTGTCTGCTGTACCGCTAAATCAGAACCAGGAAATGCTGAAGAAAACTACACAAAAAAGTGTCTCTCATATAACAACCTGAAACCTACCAACACCACCCGCCACAAAACACATTTGATTCTGTCTGTCACTCCAACATGGGCTTCTCTGCGTGCTCTCAGGTTCGTTATGCTCTAAGCAGGTGTTATTTGAGCATCTGTTACTATAAGTTAGCTGTACTGTGGTGGGAGGCACAGTATGCTTGTGTTAGCTTAGCCTAGCAGGCTACAGCTTGAAACACTACAGAACAGGTTTGATTTCAGCTTTCTGGCGCTCTAACATTTTACTCTCGCTGTAATAAGTTTTTTATTGTCTATACTTGTGACAGCAGAGCACCAGTTAGTTGAATCAAACCTGGGCGTTTGGGTCTCATTAGCTAAGGTAAGCTAACTAGGAGAGAAAGGCTGGAGAATTAGCTTAGATAGGAGGCTACAGCTCCAAACACTACAGAATAGGTTTCATTTCAGCTTTCTGTCCCTCCAACACCACGCCTTTGACTTTTTACGTCCTCAAATTTGAATCATTATCATCTAAACTTGCATCAGTAAACCTTCTCTTAGTCAGAATTGAACCTGTTCTGTGGTGAACAGAGCCAGCAGCATGCTAGCTAAGCTAACACTAACCAGCTACTCTCTCCTGATTATCAGCTCTGTTTAACATTTACAAATTGGTGTTAGATTGCAGCTTCTGGCGTTTCTTGAATGATGGATTTTAAATTGTGCACTGCTTTTATTCATTCATTTAAGTGAACAGAACTTATTTGACTGTTTTCAGGTTTGAAAAAATGCAGCAGGTTGCTGTGGCACAGTACCGACATGAACACAGAACCAATCAGCGAATAGCTTCCGTGTCAAACTGTGTCCGTGTGGAAATACCACTACAGCGGTTACTCTGTGCTGAAGCTCGGTCAGCCCTGAAGTGGAAAAGAGGCCACACAGCACACTGCAAATGGGCTTCAGCCTGCATTACTATGGATGGGTTTAAGGGTCAAAGCACTTCAGCATTAAAAAAAATGTTATCACTTTAATGTACACACTTTTATAAATGAGATGGTTCTTCAAGGGTTCTTTTGTAAAGAAAATGGTTCTATATGGAACCATGAACACTCAAAAACCCTTTGCATGATTAAAGGGTTCTTTGCATTATGAAGGGTTCTTTTGGATTAATCAATGTTCAAGAACACTTTAATCATGCAAAGGGTTATCTGAGTGTTCATGGTTCCAAAAAGAACCATTTTCTTGCTGAAGAACCATCTCAGTGCCACTGCTGAGCTCAGCACCAAAAAGCGTTCTTCTATTGTTACAAGTATGACTTTGGAAAAACCCTTCTGGGTTCTATATAGAACCATATACATCAATTTCTCCATTAAGCTGAAGAACGCTTTCATGATGCAGGGATCTCTTTATTCACGCAAAGGGGTTTTTGAGTGATCATGGTTTTGTATGGATTCATTTTCTTTACTAAAGAACCCTTGAAGAACCATCTTGTAGTTAAGGTGTTAATTTCTCCACTTGTTTCAAAGAGCTACGAGTCACACATAATGTATATAAAATTACAGCACGCTTTTGTTATTGCAGGCCATAACCGCAGGGTTAAAACCTTTTTTTTTAACAGAGCTGATAGGATTCATATTCCTAGCATTTACAAAGTGTGTGAAAAGTCTTATCATGTGTGTGAATGTGAATACGCTCAGCAAGCTTTGTTTTTTCTCTCTCTTTGATGAGCAGGATGTCACAGAGATGCCAAAAAAGCTCATCAAGCGTGGGATAAAAGGAAGTTCCCCTCCGTTTCAAGGCGGAAAAGTCTAAAATGAAGTCACTTCTTCATCCCGTCCAACAACAAAGCTATCATAAGATGACTGTTTCACATTTGACTCATCTGAAGAGCAAACAACGTGATGCAGTGTTTAATGCTCTGTGGTTTAGCGCACTTTTCACAGTCACTTTTCATAATCCGCACACAGAAAGCTACTATTACGTTCTGTCAATAGAAAACAATAAAGCACTCAAAGTAAAGCAAACATACCTGAACCACAGTCTAGTTCAGGCACGATACAGTAGAGCCGGAGATAAAGCCATATAAAAGTGAATAACAGTGTGTTGTTGTCTTTTTATATGGATTTTACCCAACAAAGAACCAAACAACAAACACATTTGAATTTCAACATTTTAAAGCATGAACTTAAACTATTTTAGATTTAACAAGAATAATAATAAAAATATTAGCAATAATAATAGCAATAACAGAGTAATATTGTATTACATTGATATTAGTATAAGAATATTATAACATTAATACTGAGTAGTAGTATTAGTAGCAATACTTAGGAATTAGTAATATTATTAGCATTATTACTTCATGACTTTCAGATATAAATACACACACACACACACACACACACATATATATATATATATATATATAAATATATATATATATATATATACATACATACACACACATACATACATACATACATACATACATGTATGTATGGATGTATATGTGTGTATATATATATATAACAGCGATATATATATGTATATGTTGAATACTATAATTGTAATATGCTTTGCTAAGTACTACAAATCCCACGTAAAACCCTTGATGTGTCATTTTTCCCTTTTTTTGGATTATATGAATATTTTGATCAATCACAAGACAGAAACTCATCTGGAACTGTCATTGGTCCAGTTGCTCAGGTTTCAGCTGGGAGAGTGAAAGAGTCTCTGTGTTTTATGGCAAACAAACATTTTAACCAGCTAGATGTTCATTAGCATACTGCAGCCTTCTGTGATCAATGTTGCACCAATATCATAATAACGACTAACAGATGACACATTGTGCAGCAACAGTTTAGTCAGGGACGGTGAGAGACTTTAGAGAAGACTGTGATGCAGCGATATCACCTCACAGTGAAACGTCTCGTGAACATGACATCACCAGGTCAAGTCACTGAGACTAAGCAGTCAGACAGGACACACCAGCCTCAGTGTAAGTGTGTGTGGATCTGCGTTTCTCCTGCCTCCTTATTAAACCACCTCTCCCCCCCGTCCTCCACCCCGGGGCACATCGACATTATCCAAACTGCTGACCACTTCCTGCTCTTCATCACTCCCAAGTCTCACTCTTTGGATCTGCTCTCATCTAGAACAATACACACACTTCTCTTTTCACTGGCACATTAAAATCATCTCATTAATGACGACCTCAACTTACAACATATTTGTTGATTCACTGTTCATCTGTCTGTCTATACCTACCTATCCATCTACGTACCCCTGTCTACTTTTCTTTCTGTCTATCAATCTCTCGCTTCCACTTGTCCTATGGATCTATCTATGTATCTATGTATCTATCTATCTATCTATCTATGTCTCTATCTATCTATCTATCTATGTATCTATCTATCCATCCATCCATCTTCCACTTGTCTTATCTATCACTGCATACAAGCCTTACATCACCAACCTCAATGCCAAGCGTCGAAAGGAGACCTCTGGAGCAGTGAAAACGCATTCTGTGGAGTGATGAATCGTGCTCCTCTATCTGCCAGTCTGATGGACAAGTCTGGGTTTGGCGAATGCCAGGAGAACATTACCTGCCTGACTGCACTGTGCCAACTGTAAAGTTTGGTGGAGGAGGGATGATGCTATGGGGTTGTTTTTCAGGGGCCTGCCTAGACCCCTTAGTTCCAGTGAAGGGAAATCTTACTGCTTCAGCAGACCAAGACATTTTAGACAATTTTATGCCTCCAACTTTGTGGAAACATTTTGGGGAAGACCCTTTTCTGTTCCAGCATGACTGAGCCCCAGTGCTCAAAGCAAGGTCCATAAAGGCCTGGCTGGGTGAGTTTGGTGTGGAAGAATTTGACTGGCCCTCTCAGAGCCCTGACCTCAACCCCATCAAACACCTTTGGGATGAACTAGAATGGAGGTTGCGAGCCAGGACCTCTCATCCAACATCAGTGTCTGACCTCACAAATGCTCCTCTGGATAAATGGGCTAAAATTCCCACAGACACTCTCCAAAATCTTGTAAAAGCTTCCCAGAAGAGTGGGAGCTGTTATAGCTGCAAAGGGGGACAAACTCCATATTAATGCCTATGGATTTAGAATGGGATGTCATAAGATCTATCTATCTATCTTCCACTTGTCTTATCTGTCTGTCTTTCTGCCTATCTATCTATGGTATTGAGCAAAACACTGTCAAGGATCTGTCTGTCTATCTTTTCCTATTCACCCATCCATCTCTCTCTCTCTTTGGTACTCACTAAATCAGCTGATCTGAGACTAGCGTGTTCTGTATCATAACTATAAGCTCCACTGCTGTACCATCAGTGGTATAACAGGCTGAAGGTCAGCAGCTATGGCCAGTTTCACTCTTAAAAAAACAGGTCTGCTGCTCAGATGGCGTTTTAATGATTCCTACATAAATCCATTCTACCCTCAACTCACACATGCTTCTGATTTCCACACTGCGGAGCCTCAACCAGGGAGAAGAAGAGAAAAATAATAAGAACAAAAGAAAAAGGGTTGGTGGGGGGACACTGGTGTGCCTGGCAGCAAAGAGCACATGAGCCTGGTATAGTCTCTGTGATGAGGAAAAACACCAAAAACACAAAGTCTTAGCTCACGGCTAGTGCTAACATATGAGCCAGTGGATGCCGTGTGCAGTTTTAGTCCTTCTGTGCTGTTAAGAATACAGCCTAAAGTACACTGTGTCACTGTAAAGACTCAAATATTGTAGTTTTATAAGTTTAGTGCTCCAAAAATCTGAACGGAGAAATATTAGCATATTCATGTGATGCAGATTTTCAGGCAGTCCTTATTTCGCTGTTTTACAAAAATGCACTGAATCAAGTAACCACTGTATCGTGTCTAACCAAATTATGCATTTCATGAATTGTTACACCCCCAAAACTCCTACAAAACAGAACCCCATGGATATTCTTAGGTTTGTCAAGATGCTCAAGGTACACAATAAAAACCATAAAAAAAAAACATTGTGACTTGTTAAAGGGCTCATTTGATAATGCAGCCTTCTGTGATATCACTATTGCAAAGGTCAACATCACGACAACGATTAACTAAACTAAAAATTTGCTGAATGTGCCCAAAGAGACGATCACACAGCAGAATCTCCGTAGCAGAAACTCTGCCTTCTGCTCTCACCGAATATACAACACAGAGGCCCTTTCACTCGTTCAGCTGAAACATGAGAAGGTAATTACTCAAAGGTGACTGCGTCTCAGAGGCATTCCTCAACAAAGACTTAACCGGGGTGGGGTGGGAGGGTGGGGGTGCAGAGGGTTTGACGCTGAAAAAATATCCCGAGGACAGGAACATTCTGCTTACGTACAGTAGAACTACAGTAAGGCCTTTTAGTACAAAACCCTTCACAAATCTGTGCCACATATGGGAGGAAAAGAGCCAAGAGGAGGGAAAAAGAGAAAAGAAAAGCAGATGAAGCTGACTGATTTTGATTTTTTTTTGTTTTTTATTATATTATTTCCTTCCTTATTCAGTTTTATTTGTCTTGTCTTCGTGTTTCACTGTATTTTAGAACATAATAATAATAATAATAATAATAATAATTATAATAATAATAATAATGAGAAATCTGCCTATTGGCTCACAGCACATGTAACAAGAAGCCTAACTAACATGCTAAATAACTAACCTGCAGAGCTGTCTCACTGTTTAGCTAAGAACCGCTGGTTTACCATAAGACTCGTATCTGTTGCCTTTTCTATGGTCTCACGTCAGTGAACATAAAATCTCAGGGCTTAAAAAGTCTGCATCACAGAAACAGCCGATACCAGACTCAAGAGACGTACAAAGCTGATTCCAAAAAAGTTGGCACACTGAGTGTGTTTTCAGACAATAATCGGATTCTGCAGTTATCTGATTTTTCAAATGGTCATATTAACAGCACACTGAAGATTTCTTAGATCAGTGTAAGTTACCCCACTAATACCCCCCCAATTACCCTGACAGAATCTGGCTTTTGAATTTTGCTTTGGTAACAATTTGGATTGCCCTTTCCTTCTTTGGCCTGGAGAACACAACATCCAATATTTCCATAAACATCAATCTGAAAATTTAACTTGTCAGAGCACAATACACTTTTCTACTGAGCATCAGTCCATTTCAGATGAGCTTGAGCCCAGAGAAGTCGGTGGTGTTTTAGGAGGCTGCTGACATATGACTTCCACTGAGGATAGTACAGTTTAAACCTACATTTATGGATGCAGTGACAAATGGTGTTTATTGACAAAGGGTTGTCAAAGCATTCCTAAGCCCATGTGGTTATATCCATCACAGAAACTTAGTTTTTAATGCAGTGCCACCTGAGGGGTTGAAGGTCACAGGCATTCAGTTGTGGTTTTTGGCCTTCCCCTTTCCGCAAAGGTTTCCTCAGATTCCCTGAATTTTTTTTTTTGTTATTATGCACCATAAAGGGTGAATTACCCAACATCTTTGCTATCACTGGTTAAGGAACATCGTTCTTAAACCGATGGATTTTGTGAGATGCATTTTTTGGCAAAGTAGTGAGCCTCAACCCATCCTTGCTCATAAAGAACTTGGCCTTTTCTGGATGTGTCTTTTATACCCAAGCATAATTACATCACCTCTTTTAAAATGTTTTCAGAACATTTAACAACGTTCCTAGTCTTAAACTGACCCTGTTCCACCTTTTTTGGAATGTGCGGCAGGGATCAATTTCAATAAAGTTGAATTAAATATATTATTGTTGCTCTGTGTTTGTTTAAACGCAGGACCAAGCTGATTTACTTACTGTCCCAGCTTTTTCAGAATTGGGTTTGTATATTCAGTGCACTGCCCAGCAGTATTAGCCAATATAGTATCATCATACGTAAGTCAAGTGTGTTGATTTTGCACACTGGCATTTAAACACTTAATATTTAACAAAACATCTTAATTTTCTTGATGTCTAGTTTATAGTGTTTCAACCTACCATGTACAAGTCAATTACTGAATAAAATACCATGCATTATTAATACAAATCATTCCAAACTGTTGAGCACTAATGCAAATGTCATTTTTATTTTTTTTCCCATGACACCTTAACAACACTTACTCAGCTACACAGTCACACTTGAAAATGCAGTTAAAAATAGTCCAAACCAGTTTCTCCTCTAAACTGAACTGACTCATCCGCTGTGTGTATGTGATAAGCTAAAATGAAATGTAATGTGCTATATATGGTGACTTAATTATGCATTATTAAGGAATTTCCCAAAGCAAACACAAGTTGAATCAGTTCACTAATAACCACTCATCTTTCTTTGCATGTCTTATATGCAGCGTGAAATACATACGTCAGTACTGAATTCACCTGTAATGCAAAAGGATGGTGAAAGTGTTACATATTCCTAAATACGAGCCCTGTCTACCGTGTACTGCCGCTCAGATAGAGTGTCGCTCAGTAACTGACGGAGGTGGTAAAGGCGTGAAGAGCCTAATCTGGATGTCTGGAAGGCGTGAATCACAGCTAGCACACTGCTCAGAGCTGATGAAAACACTTCGCAGTCATGTCTGTCATTCAGAACGTCTTTCTCAACACCATGCACATGTAACAGCATGGCACACCCAGGCCCCCCACTAGGGGCTTATGGGAAATTTTCACTGTACTTCTTCAAATACAAACATCCTCTGCAGGAGCACATCTGGAACCTTTCATCATAAAGAACCTCAGTTCTCACTGTCTGTGCTGACGTTTGGCTTCACGTGCTAAAAAGCTACCCTGATCCCGAGACATTAAAGTGATAATTTGGCCAAAAATCTGATTTACTACCTCCTTTCCCCACAATCAGACCAAATGTAGCCAATCAGCCAAGACATGATTTGTATCTGAAGTTTGCTTTGCTAGCTAAAAAGTAATGAAAGCTTGTATACACCAATTAGCATGGTGCTAAACTGCATGTCTAAATCATCACCTGTCTCAAACCGTGTGGAGCTGTTAAAGTTGACGTGCATTGGAAATCAGACCTTTTTTCTTCCTTAATGTGACATATTTGCCAGTGAAACAGAACAATGGAGTGCTAATAATTGTGGGAACATAATTTTATCCTTAATAAACTAAATGAAGTGCGAACAGTAGGCATTCCGAAACGAACATGGATTCTGACGGTCAGCAGAAAAGCCAAAAATAACAAAAATAAACAGATAGTCCAAAATGAAGCACTATGACATTCTGATGTGCATTTTCTTTAGTTTCTAAAACATAATTTATTACTTGTTAACATGGTTTCAAACAGTTAGAATTTAGTTTAGAATCACTTTAACTGCAAAAATTTGATCATTTATTAACTTCTTTATTTAGTAACTTAAATTTAAAAGACTGATTTCCTTTCTTTCCCCTATAGCAAGGTTTCTATGTCACTACCACCACATGAAACTTTCACTGGGCTGGAACTGAACTGAACTGTAATTTTTCCAAGACACATTAAAAAACTCCCTGTTAAAAACCCCCAAAACAGAAGTGGTCAACCAATGAAGTCCACCGTTTCCAGCAAGCGAGTGTGTATTGAGCAGCTTCCTGGCTGGCCTCATCGCTACAGCTTCCGTCTATACTGTACTGTGGAAGATAATAGAGCAACTGCACGGCTCCAGCAGCCAAGATTTCTCTCCTGTAAACAAACAAAGTGTTTCCTTCCCCTCTGTGTGGTCTTTTTTGGCAAGCACAAAAAACAAGAAACTTGCCGCAAACTGCTCCACTTCTGTGAGGACAGCCAGAGGTCAAAGGTCAAGGGTTATCGCCTGGAGCTGGCTGTTTCCGTTATATTACGCAGGTCTCTGAAAACTGGGGCTGAGCCAGGACGACTATGGAGGCCTGTGCTGGGTTCTCATTCTGATTACAATACTCAAGAGGGAAGCTCTGTCAGAAAAATGGATGCAGGGAAAGGGCTGGGCGATATATCGTCTAGATCAGTGTATTGTTATTGGTGTCGCACAGCAATAGTGATTTTTTTTTTTTGTTTTAGCTGCACTGATAGATGAATGCGTTTCATTGCACACATACATCTAGTACAATCTCCTTAGAAAAACATGGACCAGTAGAACGGGACGCTTTCCATGCCCAATGCTCACCATGCCCAGTGACAAGTGTGGGGCAGAGGGGTATAAAGACCCCCAGCATTGGGCTGTGGAGCAGAGGAACTGTGTTCTCTGGATTGATGGAGCTCCATCCAATACCTTTGGGATGGACTGGAGTGATCCAGAACTGACCATCCAACATCAGTACCTGACCTCACTAATGCTCAATCAAATCCTCACAGCAACGTTTCAACATCTAGTGTAAAGCCTGCCCAGAAGAGTAGAGGCTGTTACTGCAGCACAAACTCACTATTAATACCCTTTACTACAGAAGAAACGCTGCTGTCTACAAACTTTTGGACGCATTCTGTACACTACTTATTGAGTGCGGCCTTAAAGACACGGTGGTATCGTGTTTGCTCTGGTTGCTCAACAGGGGCCTGTTTGCTGGTAGCACAATTGTCTCCCCCATTCACTTTGGGTCAGTCTGTCAGTTATTTTCTGGACATTGTGAAGATGATGGCAGTGTTTCCCACACATAGGTTATGCTTTGTTGCGGCCTCACATCGCTAATTTTGGTTTTGCGATAACACTAATAAGTTATCATCTTAAGAGAAGCAGAGCAGAACAAAACAGTCCAAATCAAAACAAGCTACTTCACTTAAAATGGATGTGCTCAACTCAACTCTGTGTTATCTGTATTACCACATTTGGTGAAATGGCTCAAAATGTTTGTCCTTAAATAGACACACAGACAGTTATTGGCAAAATGCCTAGTTTTAATCACATCTACTATAGATATCTTGGACGTTCTGACACTTTGGGGTCACTAACTTGACTAAAATTTAAATCTCGATTGCAAAGTTGAGACAGTACAAAAAGTGAAAATAAAAACATTAGTAAATCCACTTTGACCTGTATTTGAGCAAAAGCAGTATGAATAGAGGATGTGTTACCTTATTGACTTCACTGTTTTTTGTGAATATCGTCGCTGTCCAATGAAAAACATTTATCTCCATTTTTTTTGCGATTTTTACTTTTCTGCATCATTTGAGCTCAGTAGCTGTCCTTTACATTGTGTGAAAAATTTATCATTTTTGGGCCAATAGAAATACACCAAAACTGCTTAGAATAAAATTTCTTTCCATTAACTTACATTGAAAGGTAAGAGTGTTTTTGCCTTCTCCTGTAAAGTGACTATTTTGGATACTGTTTGAGTTTGTTGAGATTGTTGGAGTTGTTTTTCTTTGGACAGTGACAATATATGTTCATTCTGAAACTAATGCTACAAAGTTGGAGCAATTCCAGACGAGGAATGTTGAGAATGTTTAAAAAAAAAACAAAACAAAACAAAAAAAAAACACCATCTAGACACCATTTAGATGTCCTACTCATTTATGCAATGTTGAGCTCAAAATGAAAACTAAAATTCAATTCTGCAAGTTTAATTTGCCATTTGGTGCACTAGTATTGACATTTCATTTACACAAAGCATTACATGCTTTAGGAGTAGCTTTATTTAAATCATGCTTACGACTGACAGGTTGGGAGGTCAATGAAAAATCACATTAAGCATAAATATGCAGTTTTTATTTTAATTTAAATAAAGCTATTCATGAAGAATGTAAATATATGTGCAAATGAAATGTCAATACTAGCGCACCAAATGGCAACTTAAAATTGCAGTATTAAATTAGAATTTTTATTTTGAGTTTGGATAAATGAGCGGGAAATTTAGACACAAACATACAAATACATTGCCATTTTACACATTACATTTGCATTTTAATTTTGACACCATTATGCTTCAATTTTATTAAGTGTTGTTAAAAGGAAAGATGATGCAACACAGAGGTAAACACGCTCCTGTCTCAACTTTTTTGGAACGCTTTGCAGTCATCAAATTTACAAAATAGCATGATTTTGTATTGTTTTCAATTTAATACAGATCAAGCAGAATTTACTAATCACTAGCCACATTTACATGCAGCTAAATAATCCATTAATGATCTGATTGAGCTATTAGTTGGAATAGAACACGTCCATGTAAACACCTCAGTCTGAATAGACTAGTCTGATTGAGGCCATTCGGAATATAGTTTCTATCCAATTGAACGAGGTGGGTTATCCTGTAAATAATCAGTTAAATAGAAGAATAACAGCCATGTAAACACCTGTATCTGATTACATTCCCAGTTGGAGGGTTTAAGTGCTTTCTGATCATGTGTGTCACGTCATAGCGAAAGTTTATAACGTTCAACATGGTGGGAGCAGAAACTGGTCTGCAGAGGAGACAAAGTTTATAATTGAGCTTTAAAAGACGGTGGTGGGACGGGTGTCCGGCTTATACAGTAGAGTGAGCTTATAAACACCTCAGTCTTAGAGCGTTTTCACACTTGGGCCGTTTCAGCGTCTGAAGTGGACTGAGACCACTGAGTCATGGTTTCTTTTGCATATGTGAACTCAGACCCCTCTAAATGGCCCCAAAAACAAACCGAACTACTCAGGACCGTTCTACTCAGGATAAAGCCTGTCTGTGATCTGCGACAAGACAGCAGCCCTGACATATTAAAGCAATAAGATGTGAGAGACGGCATGATTTTACCGTGTTAAAGGCTCAAGCTGGACAACGCAATTTTAATCTGCTTTCACACTGAACGCTGAATACATGAAGATTCACAGCTGACGCAGAGTTTCGCCGGGTGGAGCTCAGTGAGGAGCACAGCCGAAAACGGAACACACCGCAGCAGACACGCAGGGCCATTTTTCCAATTTTGCACAATGCACCTCGGCCAATCATTTCAGCGCAGCCAATAGGAGAGCAACAGGTGGGTCTGATGGTTCCTCTTGCCACCTGACAGGTTAGATTTATCAGAGAACACGGCCCACTTTGTGAGCGCTGCGCACAGCGTGAGTGCTGTGAAAGGGAACTGAGTTCGAATGGAGTTGTGGTCTGAACAACTCCATTTGAACTCCGTTCCCTTTCACAAAAAGAACCAGAAAGAAAACCGAGTCCTCTTTATAGTTCACTTACATTGTGAACACAAAATGAACTGAGGTCATTTGCAGTTGGTTCCCTTCCAGGTTCACCTTAACAGAACTCAGTTTGGTTCTTTTAAAACGAACTATATGTGAAAACACTGTTAATCTATGGGAATGTATTAAATCAGATTGGCAAATATCTTTGCATGTAAACACAGACACTGTTGTCTGATTTTATAGGTGTTTCACATACTGCACCAACTTTTTGTGAGGTTTTGTACACATTAAGTAAATTTGGAAAATATTACAATACTAAATATGAATAATGTCCAGCAGTACAAGGAAAGAGGCAGGACAAAGGAATGGAACAGACAGACAGAAGGATGAAGAGAGAAAAGAGCACAGAGTGAAAGAGAGAAACCAGATAAAAGAGGACAAGGGGCGAGCAACCCAGAGCAAGCAAACGAGAGAGAGAGAGAAAATAAAAAAGAGATCTCAATGACTCAAGGCCAGAGAAATCTCCTCAAAACCACAAATACAGTTGGCCGAGGCAGGAGTTATATAAAGAGCATTTTTTCCTCAGTGCCTCTGGCAGCTGCTGCCGCTCTCAGCTGTGGTTCTGCTGCACTTTCTTCAAAGCTGGCGCCGCCATAGCCCAGGAAAAAAACAATAATGATCATGCCTGGCTAAGTGTTTCTAACGCGCTCACTCTCTGCTTGTTCCATCATGTACAGTAGCCTAAGCGCAGCCCAAACACCCCCCCCCGCCCCCAACACTGCTCATTCCAAAGCTACGTAAAATTAATTCCATGACATGTTATTAAGGGTGAGATGACTGTGAGAATCGCTTGTTTGACAAATTAAGGAATTACCCTCTTGTTATTGATGGTAAAGTTTGGGTTATGCTACTTCCGAGCAGCTCTGTAAACGCTAAGAGTCTAGACGAGTGAAGATTAGAAACTGAAAGAAAGCAGAATGATTTATGGAAGGCTTACGGTGAAAACGCTTACAGACGCTTACTGAGGAACCTTAGTCACTTTTCCAAATTATTTACTTCTAGATTTATTTTTAAGCAATATTGCACCAATAATTTAATGATTAAGATGGAAACCAAGTCATTCAGTGATTTCGTGTGAAATACTTTGTTCTAGAGAAACACTGTTTGACATTGTTTCATGACAGTTCTGAGAATGTTTTAGACTAAAATCTACTTTTTATCCATTCGTGGTTTAGAAGTGCATGCAATGCAAATAGTCCCCAAATCACTGATGCCATTAGTCATTTAACTGGTGTTATTGTTGCAAATGTGAGCTTTTATTTGGGACTTCGGGTGACGAGCTTGTTTGGGTCAGTTTTGGGCAGAATTTTGTTGTACTCCTGTCGGTTTCAGACTCATAACTTGATTATAGGGTTCAGACAAATTTTTGCTGGGTTCGGATCTGGTTCAGACAAAATTTGTTGGGTTTGTATCAGGTTCAGACAAAATCTGTTGGGTTTGGATCGGGTTCAGACAAAATTTGTTGGGTTTGGGTCTGGTTCACATAAAATTGTGTTTGGTTTGGGTCAGGTCCAGACAAAATTGTGTTGGGTTTAGGTTGGATTCAGCCAAAACTTTGTTGGGTTTTGGTTGAGTTCATACTTTAAACATTATGTGGTTTAGGTCGGGTTCAGACAAAATTTGTTGCGTTTGGGTCTGGTTCACATAAAATTTTGTTGGGTTTGGGTTGAGTTCAGATAAAATTTTGTTGGGTTTGGGTCGGGTTCAGCCAAAACTTCGTTGTGTTTGGGTCGGGTTCAGCCAAAACTTCGTTGTGTTTGGGTCGGGTTCAGCCAAAACTTTGTTGGGTTTGGGTCAGGTTCAGACAAAATTCGTTCAGGTTTGGGTCGAGTTCAGATAAAATTCTGTTGGGTTTTGGTTGAGTTCATGCTTCAAACATTATGTGGTTTAGGTCGGGTTCAGACAAAATTCTGCTGGGTTTGGGTCGAATTCAGACTCTAAACATTATGCGGTTTGGATCAGGTTTGGATAAAATTTTGTTGGGTTTGCGTTGTGTTCTGATATCTTTTTTGACTGAGGTTGGGTTTAGGCAAAAATTTTTTGGGTTTTGGTCATGTTCCCATTTGAGTTGGGTTCAGGCTCAAAACATGATGATATGGTTTGGGTTTGGATCTGGATAAAAAATTGTGGGCTGAGTAAAACCTTTCCTATTAAAGTAGCCGGTTCTTGACCACATTAAGCAATAGAATCAACAGGCTGTCCAACAAAGGCAGAAGTCTGACTTGCAAGACTAACTTTTTCATTTCTCTGACAAGCACTTCGAATTGTACTGTACATGCAAAGAGATTCACTGTGATAAATCATGTGTTACATTAAGCGGTAACAAAATGCCATTTAAATGGTGGGTTTGGGTTAGAAAGGCTGAGAAAGGCCACTGTTTTTATTGTTTAAATCCATCCATCACCTAAACCGCTTATCCTTCTGGGTCGCGGTGGGGTGCTGGAGCCTATCCCAGCTGTCAATGGGCGGAAGGCAGGATACACCCTGGACAGGTCGCCAGTCCATCGCAGGGCAGACAGAGAGACATACACTTTATTGTTTAAATCAACTGATAGAAATCATATTTTAATCATTCAGTCATACAATTACAATCAAATCCTCAAAACATAAGAAAAAGTTACATAAAAGGTAACTGTACCTAACAGGTCAGAATGTTTACCATTAACCTCTCAAAAAATCAGAATAAATGAAAATAATAATAAATGACCCGACTCCTGCTCAAGGTTTCCCTTCAAGGAATTCTCTCTCTGTTTAGCCCGGACGAGGGAAGCTCTTGGCATGAAAAACAAAGCTGTGAGCAGCAGTTAAAACAATGCAGCTGTGGTAAACAACACATGAGGCGAATCATTAAGTGCATACTTATGCTGATGAAATCAACCAGCACCCTGCTTTGAAAGGTAGCCGTTCTGCGAGCAAGCTAAAACAAAGGAGGAACGAGACAAAAGAAAGTTCTGAGAGTAGAGAGGAAGGGCCATGTGTTCCGAAACAGCTGTCAGAGTCAAGTGCTATCAAGCTCTAATAAGAAACACTCAAGAGGAAAAACAAGCAGGAAGCAATTATTTCAAGTTGAAGGAGAGATGCTAAAGTTTAAGCTGCGCTGCTGAAGGGGGACAGATGGTGACTGTTAAGAAGTGTTGAACTTTCTAAAGAAGCCTCGTAGTCAGCATACAGCCACAATTCACACTGGGTCCACCAGGGGGCACCCAATATTTGTCTTCTCAGATACGCTTGTCTAATTCAATTAAAAACGTCGCTGAATTATGGGGGATTTTGCCACATTTTATATTTTCTTTTTCCAATATGTTAAATAAATTGCAATTGTGCACTAAAATTTTAAATATTTATCATTCAACCAGGGGCATTCAAACGTCTGCATATAAATGTATGTGTCAACACACAAATTCTGAATTATGAAGCATTGAAGCAGTTCAATGTTTTGAAGCAGTCAGTTATCAAATTGGGCCTTGAGTTACTCAATGGACAACCACAGGAATGTCTGAAGCACACAAAAGGTTTTCTAGACTAAGATACGAGCAACTGCTAGTTGAACCGACTAAAATAAAATGCAATAATATGCAAAACAGTCTAGTAGCGTGCAGGCAGTCAGGCAGTTTACACTACAAAATGTATTAAAGATTCATACAAACACAAATGTTTACTGATTTGAATTGGTGTTACTTTGCTGAAGTTCAAAGCCAGCTGCATTAATTGCTTGTTTTTTTTTCATGATCTACATCTTAATTCTGATGCCAGGCTGGTGTGGAATATTTTGCGATTCTGTGTTTATCCATTTGTGTTGACAGCATCTTTTTACCCCTATGTGAACCTGACACATTTTTCAAGCAATCACTGCCTGAGCAATTTGTAGTCACTACAAAGAAACAGTGCAGGCTTAAAGATGATTAAAATTTTCCGAAAGCTCAGATATGAGTAATGCGATGCATCTCCCATGGGTCACTCAATTTTCCAACAGCTTCAGACAAAGAGAACAAAACAAGAACAACAAAGCGTCGCACGGCATTAATAGAAACAGTCTAGTCAAAATCTGCAGTCTTATTTGTGCGATAACACAGAAAGGCCTAAACAGGCCTACACACCGCATTACCCACAATCCAGTTCACTCTACAAAACCAGGCATGTAAAGATACATGTATTTATTCTTAAATAAATACATGCATTCTTTTTGATTCTGAGGAACAGAATCGATTTGGTTTTCAATATTTTATGTGTTAAAAAATGTCTTTAAACATGATAGTGGTTCTACTTGACTTTGGATTTAATTTGTAGTTTTTCAACAGCTTTAATGAAATAAAACCCCAAAATCACAAACTTTACAAGCTCTGTAAAAGTCATTTGAGAGTGCACACAGCATATGCCCCACCCCCTCTCTATCCACTGTACTCTGATAGGCTGCTCCCAGGCGCCTAGCTTTGATCACTGACCGTGGTTTCCATGAAAGACGGTGAATCAGAGACACGAGTAATAGAGTGAGGGGTGTATCAGTGACACAGGCTCAAATTCCCATATAACAATACTGTTTTGAAATCACTGCAGCTTTACTAAAAACTTGGTTTGGGCAGTGAAAAAAACATTCAAATCCAAGAGCCAGAGAGCGTTTATAATTTTAATATGTCAATACGTCAACAGCAAAATATAGCCACTTGTAATGAACCTTTAAATATTACATATAAGTACTTGATATATTTAGGCTACATGCGCTTCAGATAACTCTTAAATCTCTTTAAATGTCCCCAGGATGTAGGTCTTTCAAACCTACCTGTGTGCTCGGTCTTGACACCTGACAAGTTAATTCATTTTTGGGCTCAGTTTTTGAGCTGCTGAGTGTTTATAGTGTTCACGTTGGTTGAACTGCAGCTGAAACGCGGCTGATTTGTTTGGTGATATGACGTGTGCAATTGGGTAGAAAACTGCTGTTCCATAGACTGTTACTGAGAGTGGGGTGTCAGTGGAAATTCCGTTACAGTGCATGCTGGGGATTGCAGAGCTGCTGATTGAGCAATGGGCTAATATTAATAGAAAATCAAAAAAATTTTCGAGGGCCGGATTTGATTGTGCTATGAGTCTGATCTGATCCCACGGGCCTTGTGTTTAACACATGGCACATAAAACATCCTCTCATAATCACACTTTTTATGGTTGAACAAAAGCAGTGCTGAGCACCTGCTCAGACTAAATAGCTACAAAAAAATGAAAAATCAGCCTGTGTGAGGTATGGGCGGGAGCAGTGGTCGAGAAAAAAATCCAGAGGGGAGGAGGTGGGATCAACCAACAACAGTTCATTTATACGTTCTAATTCTGGAGATAAAGAGTTAAAGAGTTAAAACAGCTGATTATCATACCTGCTTTTCTTTTTTAAAGATAGTTCACAGATCTTGCTGTATTTTTAGCTTTCCTTACAGCAGGCAGGGTTGCCAGGTCCAGCAAAAACCTTCAGCCATGTGTTTGCTCACAAGCTGTCCACCAGAAGTTCAAACTTCATCATTTACTCTCGCAGCTGCATTTTCAAACTAGAAAAATGATACAGGGTAATGTCATGACATTTTGGGGTTTTTTAACAGTATCGATACAGTATTAGTAATAGTACTGAGACCCAAGTATTGACATTTTATTATTTAATTATAAACTTGAATGAAGCTCATTGTTAGACTAACAGGTTTTCTTTCCGGTGAGGTTTCAAAGGTTGGATGGCATAGTGGATAACCCGTTTGGCCCACGCACAGGATAAAAGGATAAAGCCTGTTTTGAATGTTTTTCTCTACTTTACAAATAAAAACATTTGGGTATGTAAATGTAAAGATGAAGAGGCTTTTATTAGAGTTGGTTTGTCTTCTTTATAACTCTGTTTTGCTTCATTAAAAAGACTGAAGTGAGATGAACAAAGTGAAAACCTTATTAGATAAAGATTTCCTTTGGAAGAATAATTTGCAATCGCATGAAATGTCAATAATTTCCATATGACAAATCTTAAAACACTGCAATATCCTGGTTTCAAATGTTGTGCCTGTAGCAATTCTCACCCCTATTATGAGATAGATCCATCTCTCTCTGTGAGATCTTCCTACACACAACTTCGAAGCTCAATCACATTCTAAAAGATTCTGAAGTCTGATTGGTTGAGCCACATTAGAAGTTGTTCCAAAATGCATGATATTCACATACATCACATACTGTATTAATGTGCAAAATTATTAAAATTATTATGTTTCCTGGCAACCACAGCCTAATGTTAATGACCTAACAAGGACAAGAACTGCTTGAGATTTTTAATAGCAATAAATTTCATTATTTACTGAACATTAGTGTATTTTATTACACTGAATCTTGTCCCTGTATTACAAAAGCAATAATGGGCCATGTAGTCTGGCATTTTACTACAGTTAAATCTCCAGCGCACTTCTTATTGCTTTAATTTAATGCAAGTGACACTTTCCTTGGAAATAACAATCAATATACAGCAAATCCCAGCAATCAAAAAGCAGCATATGAAATTCATTTGTATTATGGCTTTATAGCTTGAAGTTACTTTAATGAGATTTTTTCAAAGGGATTACTTTTGAAAAAGTACAACAATGAACAGAAAGGAAGGGAACATATTCGTTATGTAAATAATGAGTTTCCATTTAAATGAAACCATACATGTTCTGCTTTCCTGCATGCTTATTACATACTCATTAATCAGTCTTAAGGCTTCTTATCTAGTAACTACATGCTTTAAAAAGGGCGTTCTTCAATGATTGTCTTAAAAATGATGATAAAATGATTTAAAAAAAATGGCCATTTAAGCCACTCGTTCATCTAAGTATTCAAATGAGACTTGGTTGTCATGATTTTCTATATAACCACTGCATTTATTAAAAACACACTTAAAAAGATGGTTCTTCAAGGGTTCTTTAGTAAAGAAAATAGTTCTATATAGAACTACGAATACCCAAAGACTCCTTTTGCATGATTAAATGGTTCTTTGCATCATTACATGGCTCTTCTTTAAATAGATGGAGAATGTGCTGTAGGTGGTCCCATATGGAACCTTTTTGAAAAGGGTTCTATATAGCACCAAAAAGGATTCT
The DNA here is from genome assembly GCF_904425465.1 of Colossoma macropomum. Taxonomy (NCBI): domain Eukaryota; kingdom Metazoa; phylum Chordata; class Actinopteri; order Characiformes; family Serrasalmidae; genus Colossoma; species Colossoma macropomum. Next base: position 22,918,443 of record NW_023494799.1, on the reverse strand, counting down.
TCTATTGGTATGATGTCAAGGTTGTAACAATAAAAAACGATTTATGGTGCCATGTAGAATCCTTCTCAAAAAGGTTGAACCATCTTCAGCACATTCTCCATCAATCTGAAGAAACTTTCATGATGCAAAGAACCCTTTGATCATGCGAAGTGTTCTTTGAATGTTCATGGTTCTATATAGAACCATTTTCTTTACTAAATAACCCTTAGAGAACCATCTAAGTGTGTTCTTTAGTAAAGAAATGGTCAGAAAGAAAACCATGACAATCAAGTCTAAATTTAAATTGAATCTTTAAATGGTTAAACTGCTTAAATACTTGGTTAAATGTTTCATAATGTAGTATTTTATGATTTTTATTTATATAGGAATATAATCTTTTTAATAATAGTTCTATAGAGTACCAAAATTGGTTTTGCTCAGACAGAATTTCTGTTAGCACAATATATACATAAAACGCTGCTGTCGGAACAAAACCTCGTATTTCCTGGAGAATGAAAAAACATACTTTACTTTTAATGTAAGTCAATGGAACCAGACTTTCTTCCAAGTAATTTTAAGCCATTTATTTTGGTCCACTCATCATGAAATTTCCATATTTTCAAATTATGCCAAAAACTGGAAAACGACAAAAATGGAGACACAAGATAATCATTATCCAAATAATATATGGTATACAGAAGGGAGGTCTGGACCCACTGACCGACCCTTAAGAGCTGAAGGGGTTAAAAATCGGATAGTAAAAAAAAGGAAAGCTAAAGATCTATAACACCAATAACGTCTACGACAAGTGTGGCGCTTCAGAAAAGCATTAGGCATAAACGGCGTTTCCCTATGGACCATATGGAGCCATGGAAAAGCGCTCTTTATAAAGCGGCTGGGCCCGACTATGACCTGCATGGAAAGTCCCCGCAGTGGAAAGTCCCTCCGCTGAGGCTGAAGCTGACAGATTGTGGAGGCAGAAGATCAGAGGGGGCCCAGGCAGACTTTAGCCCTTTGGCCAAGAAACACACTGAATATTACATTACATTAGCCTAGCGCTCACACACTCACATATTACTCCCCCTCTATAAAACAAACCCACATCCACATACATACAGCACTGAGGAGAAGTTTCAGACAACCTGAGAAAATGAGCTGCGAAGCTACAGTCGTATGTGAAGTCTGATCACCCCGTTCAGACAAAATGCTTTGCTGATTTTCACACTTTCTCAACAGGGAACAAACATTCTTCTGCCAACTTTAGTGCACAACTTCTATTCACTTGAATACACTGGAAAAATATGAAATATAAAATGTGCCATAACTTCTGCACGTTTATTATTTTTTCCAGAAAATAAACAATAACTGTGCACTTAAATGTGCATAAAGGTTTTTAAACACCTCAGTGTCGCTGCTGGACTGAGAACCAAAAAGATCCTGCCAACACCATCCTGTGGGCAGCATCCTGTGACCACTGATGAAAGACTAGAGGATGACCAACACAAACTGTGCAGCAGCAGATGAGCTATCGTCTCTGACTTTGCATCTACAAGGTGGACCAACGAGATAGGAGTGTCTAATAGAGTGGACAGTGAGTGGACACAGTGTTTAAAAAATTCAGCAGCACTGCTGTCTCTGATCCACTTATACCGGCGTAACACACACTAACACACCACCACCTTGTCAGTGTCACTGCAGTGCTGAGAATGATCCACCACCCAAACAGTACCTGCTCTATGGTGGTCCTGTGGGGGTCCTGACCACTGAAGAACAGAACAATAAAGTATGCAGAGAAACAGATGGACTACAGTCTGTAACTGTAGAACTACAAAGTGCAACAAGGTGTTATGGCTGATCAGTGTATATGATATATAGGACCATTGACTGTATATATGTTATATATGCTCTGGAACATGCAGCCGCTGTTGCTCTCACTGGATGATGGTGTTAAAAACTGGATACTGCATTTACTCTCATGTTCAGGTTCATTAAAAATGTTACATGTCAAAGTAATAAATATATTTTGATGAAGCCTATTTTGTCCACTCATACAGTTCATATAACAAAATGCACTGCTTTTAAATAGAGAACTCTTTCTTTATGGTGAAATTTGAGCAAATAAGACTGCAATTAATCACAATTAATTAATAAATCATGATAAATTATTTTAATCATTTGACAGCCCTTGTTTATTCGTACTTATTCTAATATTATGTAGTGTCTACTAGTGAAAACATGCCTATTGCTGAGATAAACAGTTTTAACCATTTTCACAGCTGCCTCTTCTTACACAGCGCTGTATAATGTATTTTTAGGGACAAGTCCAACACATGTGCCTCTGCCACAGCATGGGAATCCTCAAGAGACAGGCACGGAGAAAAAAAACACATACTTTTCCGAGGTAATGGACACTGGGAGGCTTTCTTGTCACTTATATCCCCAAACCTGTCAGTCTCTCAGACTAGGAACCATGTGGCGGCAATATGACAAGCAATCAGCACGGGAAACGGGCAGGAAGAGGAAGTCAACGACTCTGTAGTGGCACGGAGGCAGCAACAATGCACACATTGTGCACAGAAAGAGAGAAAGGGGGGGTAAAGAGGTTATGCTCGCACGACGCTATGCTAATAGGTTCCAAAAATGGAGTGAGTGTGCCACCTTCTACTTTTTTCCTCACTGAACCCACTGAGACCATCCTACATTTAAAAGGGCCCATATATCACATTTAAAGGCCCCATATTCTATATTTTCCATGAATTCTGTCTTTTTTCCTCTGAAGTCCAGCATTTTGGTGGGTAAAAAAAATCTAAATTAATTTTTACATGACCACTTTCCAACCTCTCTTATCTCTTATAATTAATCAGGCTGCTTTATTACTGTACTTTTAACACTGATTTATGTAAATGACTTCTGTTCTGATTGGTTGCCTCATTCAAACAGCAGTGCAGGCTGTAACTCTCCCTTTAAGTTCAGCATGAATGTGTGGGGCTAAACTACTGTAGGCTAATAGGGTGGATATATGTAAATGTGTTCTTTTTTGTGACATCACAAAAACACTGATTTTAAAACGGGCTGTTAGTTTCCATATATGGCGATATGGATTGTGAACTGATGGGTTTATACGGAAACTTTCAATGAGTGCTTTTACATGCGCTCAATAATCCAATCATAATCAGATTTCTGCAGTTATCTGGTTATTCAAATGGTCATGTAAACAGCACACTCATTTCATAGATCGGAGTAGGGTCTAGAAATCCGATAAAAGTTGGATTTTAGCTCAGTAATCAGATTTCCCAGTGCATGTAAACTATTACTCTGATTTCTTTCGTCTCTCTCAATCAGTGCATGTGCGAAAACAGACGGCAGTACCGGAAATAAACAAGCAGCGTTTAACACAGCAACCGCGACATGCGACAAATATTCTTTATCTTCTAGATGATTTATGTTCATATTTTCAAGTAAAATGACTCAATGTTTAAAAAAAGTCACAGGTTTTACATTATGTTCTTCTCCTGCAAGTTTATTGGCTGGTTGTAAAGCAGAAATCCGATTACTGCCTGACTCATGTAGACCTGGAGTTTCCGCCTTATCTGATTACTCAAGTGCATGTAAACATGTTGATCAGATTACTGACAAAATCTGATGTTCTGCAATCATCGGATTATTAAGTGCATGTAAACACACTCAATGTTTTTACATACTACATATTTTTTTAAAAAGTGAGGAAAATTCCATTTTGAATGACAGGATTTAAATGGTGCAAAGCAGCTGCTGACTCGCTTTTAAGGATGGGAAAATCTAATAATTTGATCATTTGATTTTGATTATTAGAGAAAAAAAAGAGCTGGAACCAATAAATATACTTGAAAAATAACATATTTAAAAAATGTAATATATATCAATATTGTTCTGCTGCCAAGTAACAAATTACAATTATGTTGCTGCTAAATAACTGAAACATTACAGTTCAGGGTGGGTATCATTATTAATCAGTAATAATACTGATATCTACAGTCATTAAACTGCATTATGAGTCTTGATGTACTGATTATCAGTACAATTCAGTACAGTGTGGTTTATGTAATACTTTATATTATATAAAATGTCACTGCTGTCACATCAAAATCTGTAAATCTGAAAATGACAGCTGCTGTTTACAGTGTTTGAACAGTGTATTGCATTAGAAACAGATTTATAATGTATGGAAATGTGCTATAATGTGATTATGGTACATTATCTGCTGGTTGTATTTCACTGAGGTGACAACAGATCAAATGTCAACAATGCAAAACACATAAAAGTGAACAGAAACACACTGTTATTACTCAGGAGGCCGAGAGACCACCACTCAGAGAGCTGCCTTTACAGCACAATAAACAAATTAGCACAGAGATCAATTCAGAGTATTGATTTAGTATCAGGTTAAAATGAACACTGTTCTGTCTCCCATTCACTTTTCCCTCATCTCCAATTCTCTCACTTCAGAGAGACAGAGAAAGAGAAAGAGAGAGACAGAGAGAGAGAAATCGGAGTGACAAAGAGAAAGAAATCAGAGAGAGAGAGGGAGAGGGAGAAAAATCAAAGAGAGAAAGAGAGAAATAAAGAGAAAAATCAGAGAGAGAGAGAGAGAGAGAGAGAGAGAGAGAGAGAGAGAGAGACTTAAGAAGGAGAATGGAAATAAAAAGAAAGAGAATAGAGGATAATAGACAGAGACAGTGAGGAAAGAGAGCAAGAAAGAAAAATAGAATACATTAAAAAGAAGTAAAAAAGATGAAAGTGAGATCAGAAGAGTCAAAAAAGGAGAGAGACAGAAAGAGAAAAAAAAAGAAACAGGCTGGATGGATGGACGAACAGACAGACAGACGAACGGACTGACGGACGGACAGACGGACGGACAGACGGACGGACGGACGGACGGACAGACAGACAGACAGATACTTGATTGATCCCGAAGGAAATTTAGAGAGAAAGAAAGAGAGAGTGTGCAATGGAGGGAGTGGGGAGGGAGAGAGTGAAGGGGAGAGAAAGAGAATGGAAAGAAATAGAGAGAGAGAGAGAGAAGAGAATAATAGAAACAGAACAAGGAAAAAGAGCAAGAAAGAAAAACAATATATTAAAAGGAAGAATAAGAGACAAAGAAGGGAGAGAAAGTAAAGAAAGAGAGGAGAGAAAAGAGAAAGAGAAGAGAAAGGGGCAAGAAAGAGAGAGAGAAAGAGAGAGATAGAGAGAGAGGACAGAGTAAAGGAGAGAGAAAGAGAGAGGGAAGCAAAGTAAGAGAAATTAAGAGAGAGACAAAGACAAAAACGCTGGTGGTCTGCGGCAATCTGAACACAAAGGAAATGAAAGAGAGAAAGGGAGAAAGAGAGAGCGAGAGAGCGAGAGAGAGAGAGAGAGAGACAGAGAGAGAGAGAGGGGGAGAGAAAGTGAGAGAGAGAGAGGGAGAGAGCGAGAGAGAGGGAGAGAGAGTGAGAGAGAGTGAGAGAGAGAGGGAGAGGAAATGTCTAAAGTCTGAGTCCTGACAGGTTTTCTATGAGACAATTACTGCCCAGAGGCCACTTAGGTCATTACTGCTGAGCAAGCAGCCCCCACCCCCCCCCCGGTAAAACCCCCCGGTGGTGTCTGAGAGAGAGAGAGAGAGAGAGAGAGAGAGAGAGAGAGAGAGAGAGATAGAGTGCAGGATGTGTGCTGTGTGGTGAGTCGTCTCTGTGCTGCTCTCCGCTGTCGCTCTGATCCAGTTCTGTGTGCTGAACTCCATGAACCTCATTATTGAGTTTGCTTTAATTGGAAACTGTAGTGAACAAAACTGCAAACTGTAACAGCCGGTCAGCGCTACAGTTCTGCTGATGGTCACCATTCAAAACGAGGCTGGTCACCAGGGCTGCACGATGTATAATTTCTTAATCATTACTGTGATATTCGCTGCTGTGATACTGATACCACAACAGGCTGCAATTAGCCTCTAATCAATCACATTTTATAATATTTATCGAACAATGAAATTTGTGTATTGCTGCCCCCCACCGCCGAACGTGAAATATGACATTTTCCATCATCTTGATAAAGTTGTTACGTGGAGATCACAAGATAATTAACTTGTTATCTCCAGAAAACAATCCAGAAAATTGTAACACAAGCTCATGGCCTCTCTGGACTTCCACAGTAAAGCCATTCAGAGTGGTCTAAAATAAAATCATTCACTGCAGATGATGTTAAAATATTACTACTTCTCCACCACGAATGTATTTTAAAAATCTAGTCAGAATTGTTCACAGTGGTGGTGGGAACCAGACATCCACCTCTAAAAGCTCCCTCACAAAAAGTTATTACATGAAATGTCTATGAATACACTGCCTGATGTCTAAGAGACTGTTTTATGATAGTTTTGAGAAGATTTTGGCCTAAAACGTTTTTTTAATCCATTGTTGGTGGACTGATACTTGCAGAGTGCTGTGAGGCAAAACAGCCCCCACTATTACCACTACCATCATTCCATATTAAACTCAGAAGACGTGTAGATTCACTGGTGGTTTTGGATATTAAATAAAATGGCTATATTTGTATTGTAGTCATGGTGACCCCTGGTTCCTATCACCACCACTGAAAAGAAATCTGAACCATTTCATACCAAACCACACTGAATATCTCTGTTTACATCTTGAACACTCAATTATACAGAATTTTTTAAAAATAGTGGAATTCTAATGTTTTTTGCTCCACCCCCACCTATCATCAAAAGAAAAAGTCACACTACACTCTCAGAAACAAAGCTACAAACTGGCAGTGCCCCTCTCGTCACTGGGGTGGTACCCTCAAGTGTACATCTCAGCACCTTTAGTCAGGGAACATAACAGTCCCATAATCCATTAAAATTCCATTTTCTAAGTTGTATTGACTCCACACACCCCGTCTGGTCTCCAGGCTTTTTATTAATACTGTTCAGTAATAAAACATTAGGTTATGAAAATATGTACTTTTCCCCTGGAAAAACGTATTTTAGGTACACAGTTGGACCTTAAAACCACTGTTGTACCTTTGAGAGAACATTTACATTGTTTGTACCTTGATGAACAAAAAACATACCTGCACAGAACCTTTATTTCTAATAGTGTACGGAAGGAACATGCGTTATGATTTAAGATTCAAACTGACTTTACATCATGAAGAAAAGGACCGTAATACATTGAAACGACATCAAACTAAGACAATAGTGGTTTTCGCAATTTTTTTTGAAATACTCACATTTGTGGGTTTCTTTGGTTGCTTGTGCAGCAATCTTTGGCTTTCTCCCCCCCCCCAACCAACATTCTGTTTGGAGCGTGCCTCTGAAAAACCTCCATTTGGAGGGCCACGTAGCCCTAACACTTCGCCCTACCCCTCTATCTCGACACCCTACCCGTAGACGTGAACGTGCAAAACTGAGGGTAGGACTAAGTGGTAGGGGTGAGGGGTGAAATAATACTGGGCCTTAGTCTAGTTAGGATGTTTCTGTAATACTGTTTTCTTGTGTGTAGTTAATGAGTAAGATTATGAACTGTTATCCTGTATTAACCTCTGTCCCATATTCAGCCCTAAGTGAAACCGTCATGGTGACTAAGCAGATGAAATAAGATGTCAGAGTTAAGAAGTTTCTGTACAGCCCCCGGAGTATATCTGCTGGCGAAACCTGGTTCTAGTGAAATTCTCAGGACTTGGACAGAACGTCAGTTCAGATTGAACTCAATCAGATCAAACAGATGAGAGTGAAGTTTCTGTTCTGTCAGAAGGCGGCCAAAACCCGACACGCTCTCTGATGGCTTTGAACAGATGGGCAACACCCTTCGCTGAGCTTCGGAACCTGCGCCTATCTCACCCACTGAGATCCCACGGCAATGCTGCGCTGCACGGAAATCTGAATGAACTCCAATCTCACTGTTGCACCCGATGAACTTCAGATAGTTGCTATGTGACGGAGTGCAGACTGCCCGCAAACAAAAACAGTGAGATCATGCAGCTCATCAGCTTGGTCTTTTGTTAGCGGTTTCGCTAACCTTCCTCGAGCTAATTAGTTTAACACTTTCTTTGCTAAGTTCTGCTACAAGCTAATAGACAAATTCTGTCCAAAATGCATGTAAAAATGGCCATTATTATAACTCCAGACTGTGATCTACAGCTATACTGGGCATCTGCATTACACAAGCAGCTACTAGCAAGATGAGGTGAGGAGGCGACAACGAGTAGCAGGTTTTTTAATAGAAGACCTGCGTTGGCTCAGTTTAGCCTCAGTGAGCTAACGTCTGAACATAATGTACACAGATTTAGTGAATAACTTTCATTTCAGTAGTGGGCATAATACTGGTTCATCCAGTATACCCTTAAGATTCTTATTGAGGTCTGAGTTTTGTCATCACTGTTACACCTGTAGGGTGAGGCAGCAGCCCCAGATTTCAGGGTTGGTGAGCTGCAACTGCTAAAAATAAAAAAAAGTCTGATCTAAGCCTGGTGTGAACATAGTAAAGACATATCTGCTTGTTTTAGAGTCTGTATGTTTATGTTTTATTCATACATTTTAAAAACCTGCAGTAGCTGCACTGTTTACATTAACAATGTATTTTCATTACAGTGAGCCGAAGCGCTTCTCTCGCCCCCTGCCGGCCACTTTGTGGGCACATCACTAAAACACACGCAGGTTGAGGTGCAAAAAGGGACAGTGTGTGCAGAGCTAAAGGCCATTTCTGAGGCCCAAAGCTGCCTGTTATTGTTTATTAACCCTTGCGAGTCGCCAGCGATGCTGGTGTGATCAAATAACGTGACTGGTTCAATACGTCACAACCCAAAAACAAGGAGTGCGTTTACATGCACTCAATCTGATCATAATCGGATTTCTGCAGTTATCTGATTATTCAAATAGTCATGTAAACAGCGTACTCCGGTTTCTTAGATCAGAGTAAAGTCTAGAAATCCAATTAAGAAATCCGATAAAGAGAGCTGGATTTTAGCTCAGTAATCAGATTTCTCAGTGCATGTAAACTCTGATTTCTTTTGGATTTCTCAGTCTGCGCATGTGCAAAAACAGACAGCGGTACTGGAAATAAGTGAGCAGCACTGCTGCGAGACACAGCAAAACACTTTTGGAGCGACGCTAAAACCAACTACATGCTTGATGAAATGAGGGATTTATATATTCTTCCTCTTCTACATGATGCATGTTCATATTTTCAGGTTAAATGGCACTATGTTTTTAAAAAAAAAAGCTGGCGGCATGAAGTTTTAGTTTTACATTACATTTGGCTGGTTGCAAGGCAGTAATCTGATTACTGTCTGACTCATGTAGACCTGGGGTCTGTGCATGTAAGTACATGTAAACACGTTTATCCAATTATTGACAAAATCTGATTTTCTGTTGTCATTTTTTCGTCATATGAAGAAACAGAAACAATGTAATTTTTCAAATCTGATTTTGTGTTTTGTGTGTTTTTTGGGTCCAGTATGTTGAAGCGATATGTAAAGGTAAAATATATCATCAGGTCACATACGTGATGTTGTGCTGAAAAAATTATGCCAAACATTGGCATGGACCACATTTTTAATGTGGTATATAAAGACATAATCAAAAGTATTCAAAAGGCCAAAACAGCCCAAGCCTGACAAGAGTTAAACTAAAAAAAGAACGTAATGATGTCGTGTGATTTGAATACATTCTTTAAATCAGCCGTTAAATCTCCTCCTCTGGGTGTGTTCAAGTGCGTTCACTGTGGGCGTCACACAATCAGTTACCGTATCACACATCAACAATCTGACTGGATGTCTCTCGACTCATTTACATAAAGGTTAGAGAGAAAAGAGTGAGCATGGAAATCAGCATGTACATCAGCGGTTTAAGGTCAGTTATGCACGTCCTTCGCCACGTTATGATGCGCTCTGTTTGATGTAAACCAATAAAAAAATTTTTTATCATTTTGCATGATGTCAAGTCATGTATGTACTGCTTAAAATTTCAGCATCCCAACTTAAAACCCCTTCCCACATCACTGCAAATAAACGCAGAGAATGCAACACACAGTGAAAACACATCAATTCCCTCACTTCCCACGAAGTGAGCTGCAGGTCATTTAGTCCAGTTTGCTGCTGAAGGAGCGGACTTCATAATTTAATGACGTAATGAGTCATCTACATTGAAATAAAGGTTCTGTGCAGGTACATTTTTCGTTCATCAAGGTACAAACAACGCAAATGTTCCCTCAAAGGTACAACAGTGGTTTTAAGGTCCAATTGTGAAGTTTTTCCAGGTGAAAAGTACATATTTGTATCTTTTCATAACCTAATGTTTCAAAACAGAACAATAAAATAAAAAGCCTGGAGACGAGACGGGGTGTCTGGAGTCAATACAACTTGGAAATATAATTTCAATGGATTATGGTACAATTATGTTCCCTGACTAAAGGTACTGAAATGTACCCTTGAGGGTGCCACCCCAGTGACGAGAGGGTAGTGATGTGTAATATACTGAATTATATTTATTTTTTTAAAGAGGAAGGCACAGTCTGTCTTGCACGTTGAGACAGAGGAAGATTTGGGTGGCAGACAGTCAGCTGTGTGGTGTGCATCGTGAGGAGAGGAGCTAAGGGCGTCTGGGCCGCGGGCATATGGACATGGCAGGTGGCTACTTATGCCAGGCCTGGTGGTGGTCCACCCAGTGGGCACAAAACAAAGGGCATTTTCCCTGGTACGGCCAATCATAACACACAGCCTCGCAGAGGCTTCCAAGTGCTGTTCACCAGCTACAGCTGACTGTTTAAATCAGCCACCAAAGCAATGATGCCGCATTCACATCACCATTTCTGCAGGTAGAACTGGAGCTTTCTGTAATCTGCTGTGTTTCCTGTCACTGTATAAAAGATGCAGACGGTTTTCTTTATTGTTGGACCTTTTTTTATCTGGGTGAACATGCAAGCTCACTCATCTGAGAGCTAATTATTATTATTATTATTATTATATATATATATATTTTTAATTATTTTATAATTTTTTATCAGAATAGCAGTACACCACAACTGACTTGTGTCCCCTTTCATGTTTTCTTGTTCAAGATGGTAGTTTTGAAAAATCTATGAATTAATATCATGTTCTTTACACAGAAACACGAAGAAATTATGGTATTAAATGGCCCATATTGTGGAAAAGTTCTCTAAATAAAACAGTTTTCTTTGGTACATAAACTGCTAAACTTTCAAAACATAGGCCCAATCCATTTCTTATTTTTACCCCTACCTCTTGTTTTCGAGTGTCTCATTGCCCCTTGGAACTGAGATACAAGGGGTAGTGGTTGAAATCTTCCCTAGGAAATGGGACCCTCAAACAAAAAAGAACATTACTTCATTAACAGCTACTAGCGGTGCTCTGTAGGCAACCCTGCCAGTCTGCAGTGATAACAGACGAGGGTAAAGTTCAGCAACCTCACTGCTGGGCTTCAGTTACATTTAGGGAATCATACACCTTCAAAGAGGGGCAATTATTTATTATCGCCCAGCCCTAATTCTTTGATGATATGAAGCTGAAGTCAGCTATTCACCAGCTTCTTGCTCAAATTTTCACGTTCCACCTTAAATGGAGTAGCAGTTCTGACTGAGGAAATGCCAGCATGTTAACTACCATTTAAGGTGGAACGGGAAATTTAGCTAGCTAGCTAACTACTAGCGATTTTTATGCTTGTTATGAAGAAAAGGACATTAAAAACAACATTAAACTAAGATAATACAGTGGTTAATGTAAGTTTTGAACTGAGAAAATTCTCACATTTGTGGGATTTTCTTTGGTTGCTTGCGCAATCATCTTGCCAGTTTTCCTTTTTTTCTTATAACACTCCATTTAAAAGGCCACGTAGCCCTAACACTTCGCACTCCTCTATCTCAACAAAAATCGGGACACCCTACCCCTAGACATGAGGGGTGAAATGGGATTGGGCCATACCGTTCACTCCTCAGCCCATACAGTCCATATCTGGAAACTAAGCTACAAAAACAGCCTGTTTAATTCTAAAGGATGAAGAGAGGTTTGAAAATGGTCAGAAATAGTAAAAACACTCTTAAGACTATAAATGGAAAAAAAAAATGACTGCAAGCAAAATGTAGGAAATGGGTCCCTAACAGGAAACAGCAGCATAAATAGCTTTTTTGCATCAGCCTTAAACGGGAACTCCACTGATTGGGTTAAGCTTCTATTACTTGTTAGCTACATTAGCATGATAGCTTTAAAGATTAAAAGATAAGTATGTCTTGGCTAATCAGCTACAGCTTTGGGCTAAGGGGAAAACCATGTAAATCTGACTTCTTGCCAAAGTATCGTTTTAATATACAACAACAGAATCTGTGTTGGCAGTGAACAGAACTAATGTCTTTAACAGACTCACCAACCTCATTTCAGTTAGACAATTACAAACAAATCTGTTCCCACCCGCCCACTTTCAGCTCATTACCAAAACGCCTCCGCAAGTGTGTCAGAGGTTACACTTTAACAACCAGGGCTCAAACTACATACAGCTAATAAAATCATATTTCATAACTTAATCCTGCACTGTATCGCTTTACGTACACAAAGTACATCCACCAAAACCCTCCGCTGACATCTGAGCCTGCGGAACAGCCGGGGGGGTTTCTGAAATGACAGCGAGCGGCTGGGGGGGGATGGGGGCAGAGGTTAATCCAGGATACGTGGGGAACAGACGCGACAGCCAAGAGCGTTTCACCATGAGAAGCCGACCTGACCTGCTCACTCTCCAGCTCAGCTGCACTAATATAAGAGGCAGCTCAGTACAGAACGTATAGAAAGCGTGACTCAGTCTCACAGAGTCAGTTATGATCCAGGAGGCTGATCAGTGGGCGACTGGACGGGGCAGCTTTTCTGAATAAAGCGCGTCATCGTTTGGCCTGAACGCAGCGCTGTGGGACTGAATGAAAGTTCAAATCAAGAATAACATGAGCGGAGCTGAGACGTTGCCGTCTGGTCTGCTGAGAAGACGAACATTAAAGCCTGAGGAAGACTAACGACCGCAGAGAGAGAGAGAGAGAGAGAGAGAGAGAGAGAGAAAGAAAGAGGGAGAGAGAGAGAGAGAGAGAGAGAGTGTGAGAGTGAGAGAGACTAACAGAGCGAAATAAACAACACATCTGTCAGACAGCAGATTCTCTCCAGCTCATTCACTCTTTCTTTCAGTCTCTTGCTCCTCACTCTCTTACTTTCTTTCTCAGTTCTTTCTCTATCATATGGATCTTCCTGTTTTCTCTCTCATTCTCTCACTTTCGTCTTCTTTCTCTCTGAAAGACATCACTCTAAAGACAGATACTTCAATGCTTTTTAGTTTTTTACTCATTTCTGATTCAGACCTGGTCAAAACTGGGTACCGGGGGGCATCCTGAGTGGTGGCCCTGGTCAGTGAGCGCCCTGGGGGTCACCATGTCTGGCTCATCTCCCAAAACGGCGTTCTGCCTGAGCCACACACATGCAGCTGCACTCCTGCCTTTTAAACTCTCCGAGCTATTAGAGGGAGCCCAGAGGGACAGCGCTGCTTATTAGCCGCCCTGCCAGTCCAAAACACTCAGCCTGGGAACAAAACGGCTAAATTTAGCTCCACAATGAGAGGAAAAAAAGACACTGTAGATAAACAGAAAGCTTGAACAGAGGAAATTAACCCAACTTTTAAAACTTTTAAACTGCAGGAAATCTTTAATATCAGTTTAGAAACACAATTAAAAGTTGGAGCCGTTTTACTTCATTTACACTTTAACAGATTTAACAAGAAAAGGGAAGAAACGTGACTCTGCAATCGTCTTCATTCGCGCTCTCGGACAAACACAAGAGTGAGTGACGATGCAGCACATTAACGTGTTACTAACGAGGTAATTAACTGCCATCAAAGAGTCTATTAATGACATCCCTGTGGATGGAGATCAGGAGAAAACCCACAATCAGACGGACAGCATACAGATAGAGCCGCGGGAGGTGCAGGCGCATTCTGGTGTCTGACGGAGGAGCCAGCGGGAGGCGGACGCCACAGCTGGCGTTAAATGAACATTAGCTTTAGCTTTAGCACTGGAGTGTCAAGGTGAAGAACACCTGAACCAAACTGAACTAAAAGCAGGTCACCACACAAGAAATTAATCACTTTCAGTATAAAGTAAACTAGAGTAACAGATCTATTTAAAGATATCTCACTTTTTAATGCAAGAATATTTTTTTTTTTATTATTTTTGAAATGTGTTGCCAGATCTCACCCCAGTTGAACAGCTATGGGTTTACATGGTGAAACTTTCATGAAACTAGTCGCATGCTGTGAGTTGCCTGCAACATTGTTTCTGTGCAACTTGACAGTCAAACAACGAAATATAAAAACAAGGGTGCGTGCTGATGCATCAGGAGCTCGCAAATTCGATCCCAGGTGATGCTACAGCCATCCCTGTAGTCCCAGAGACCACCATTGGCCATCGCTCTCCCCTGATGACCCAGCACATTGTTAGCCAGCGCAGGTGTCTGTTAGTTGACATAACACAACTGGCAGTTAGCGTCCTCCTAGTGCATTCAGTAGTCCAATGACCTTGCGTTAGCAGCCGTTCGAAAAGATGTGGTGGCTAACTTTACATGACTTGTGTTTGCCTTCGTGTCCTCTTCTGTAAGAATTTTCTACTTTTCAGCCTCTCAATAGACAGCTTCTGTTTTATTTTCTTGCCCACTGATCTGGTAAAATCAGTCGACTGAAAGTATGCCTTTTGATGAGATTACGTGATGCCTTATTACTTTTGATTGTCTTTTTGATGAAACTTGTCTTGAAGTTGAGATGCCTGCAACTATTGCAGCTGAGTTTCAAATGAGTTGCAGGATGCTTTACATTATGCAACACCGGTGCAGTTTTAATGTAGGTAATGCAGGTTTAATATAGGTCTGTAATTCTGTAATATATGAGAGCTTGAAATATATTGGATTAAAGAAGTATCCTGTATTATACACAAGAAATTTGAACATTTTACACCAGCCAGCAGGCACTCGCAAAAGAATATACAAGCAACAGGTTCAGCTTCAATAAAGGAAATAGTAAAAACACAGCTTTTACAGCTATAAGATTAGCTAGCCAGTTGGCACAAATTAAAAATTAAAATAGTGGTGGAATACTTCACCACAGTCAGAATCTTTATTTGGCATGGAGCAGAGGCAGAAGGAATTTCTTTTGTGCAGGTGTCAACAAGAAATTAAATAAAATCAATACTTAAAAATATACTATTCATATACATAAAATAGACAATACACAAACAATCTGTGAGTATTATAAAGGATGCACAATGGGAATTAAGTCTAGTTACAAAGAAATACTAAATTACATAGATACAGAATGTGTGAGTAGCAAATATGTATGTAAATATATCTCTATAATGTGTATTTCCAACAAATTGCATGTGTGCACTGACTAAAGTGGAGAAAAGACAGTACCTATGTAGAATAAAGTGTTATAAAGTGTTGCTGTAGCAATGGATAAACAATACTGATGAGGAACAGCACATCACAGTTTGTATTTATGTGGGTAATATGAGTAACGCTGACAAACTGCAACAGTTTATCAAGCATCGATATTCTTTCAATGAGGCATCATGTAATTATTTACCCATTTTACACAGCAGTTCAAGTCACACAAGCCATTTATAGAAGACAAATGTTCATCAAACACAGCATAAAGCATAAGCCTGATGAGATGCATCTAGGAATAAACATCAGTCTTATTGAAACCAGCTACAACATATTCAAGCACACATAAACACGACTCTTTCTGTGTCTCTTTCTGAAACAAAATATGTGTAAATATTATAAACATGCACATTACAAAGGCCCAGAATCATCCAAACAAGCCAAAACAGCCCAGAGCTTACAGGGCAATTTCTGTCTCTGACCCCCAAACATCTGTGAGGGTGTGTATGTGTCACTTCCTGTTTTTTTTTCCATGACTGATACAGCAAAATATAGTCTGATTCACAAGTGGCCTTAGCCTGCAGCAGAAAAAGCAAAGCTTTATCTTCTGACCAGAGAAAAGTCCTGCACAATGTCTATATCACAGTACCCACATTTAGAGTTAATTACTCATTAAACCTAATGAGAAACTGTAGAACATGACTCACATCACAATACCTGTCATTTTTAGATGTGAAGCACCTCATGGACCTGGCTTACAGTTAACTAACTAAGCAACCAACGAAACAACTAACTATCTAAGTAATAGGCTAACTATCCAACCAACAAGCTAATTATCTAACCAACTAACAAACTAACCAACTATCTAAAAAACTAATAAGCTATCTATCTAACCAACTAATGAGCTATCTAACCATTTAGCAAAATAACTAACTAAACAATTAACTATACAATTAACCATCTAACTAACCATCTAACTATTCAACTAACCAACCATCTAACCAATTATCAAAACAACTACCTAAACAATAAACCAACTATCCAACTAATGAACTAACTAACCAACTAACTAATCAACTGAAAACTGACCAACTAACTAACAGACCAACTAGCTAACCAACTAAACTAACCAACAAACTAACCAACTAAAAAGCAAACTCACTAAAGGGCAAACTAGCCAACTAATTAACTAACTAACCAACTGACTACCCAACAAACTAATCAACTAAAAACTAACCAACTAACTAACCAACCAACTAATGAGTTAAACATCTAACCAACTAACCAACTTGCTTGTGCACTAAGTCACGCTTAGCAGGCTGAAGATTCTTTGCAAGAGGGTGGCTATTAACACCCTAATAGCTTTTGGTGCTTTGCATGAATGACACTGCATGTCCTTGTTTTTGCTATACGTCAATTATTTGTTTGAATTCAACTAACAATTATTAATTAACTAATAAATGTTAGCCAACTAGTAATTATTTTATAATTCATTAACCTATTCACTATTATTTAACTCATTCACCTTCTGTAGTAGTGTTCTTTAAAGCTTGTCCACCCTAGCAAAACTAGCTATGATAAAGCACACTTCTGGGCAGAGCAAAGATTGATTCATTCATTGCATCATCATAATTCAATGCATCACTTTTTTCAATATAACTAAATATGGTCAGGTCAGAACTGAACTGAAAGCTTAAGTTATAAAAAAAGCTCTTTTTCATTTAAGGCAGAGTAGATTTCCTTGATTTGCCAACCAAAAAGACATATTTTAAAAGGTCTTACAATGCGAGTGAAGGCCAAAAGTAAAGAATTAAGCAGAATAAAGTGCACAGATCCTCTGGAGTGTGTATGTATATACACAAACACATGTGTGAACTGTCTGCCCTGCCTTGTAGGACATGTGGAGAAATGGAGACTGAAATCACTGCACTCAGCAATCCGTCCAGCTTAATAGCATTAGCATCTGTGCTCCACGCTGAGCGTCCAAATTCTCTCCTCTTCTTCTCCCTCTCTGTCTCTCTCTCTTTCCCTGTTCCCAAAAATCCCTCATTTGTTAAACACACTGCCAAACACGCCGGCCTACGAAAGCTTCCATAGCCTCACTTAGGCCCTGTAGGCCATGCTTAGGTAAAAACAGCGATTGAGACACTCCATGAAAAGAGTGCTGACATTCTTCTAGTCGTCTCAAGGCTGGTTCTCCATTCCTCTGTGATGGAGCTCTCCGGTCTAATTATAAAGAACATAACTCTTCTTTTACCACTAATGCTTCCTCTCCATCTGCTGCTCGAGTAAGCACTTTATTGCAGGGCTGCAATTACTCGACAAAGCTGATTATTAGTTGACATTAAAACTCTCTGTAATGCTCTATAATGTTCATATGATCCACACAGTCATTCTGACAGACTGTAACACACTACAGGAAGTGTAGGGGGCGATATGGCTCTCCAGGCTGCACCAAACAAATCTGTTTCAAAGCTAATGTTGCTAAGATGTACAGGCTTCACAGAATGCTGGCATGATTGATTGGCTAAGCAGAAAGTTCACCAGCTTCTGCTGTTTTAGTGTTGCTAGCTACCTAGTTTACATCACAGCCTGGCTTAAATTGCTTGAAAGGATTTGCTGACAATATTTTTCCTGTTGTACTTGCCACATGTACCAACATGATAAAAAACAGGACGCAGCACAACATATTGTCTCTAGTTATATCATTAAAGCTACTCAGTGATAGTGACAAATGGATGATTGAAGATCTCAACAAAAAAGGATGAGCCACACAAAATCTTTAAAGTTAGGAGATGACTCGGTCACAGATGACCGCAGTAACTGTAAGGCAGGGTGAGATTACACAGCAATAATAACTATCCTAAGGGGGATAGGTTGTTGATGGTGTTTTTTTACAGCTCTGGGTGTTAGCATTTCCTCTATGTTGGATGAGTGAGTGAAGACATCCTTGATAATGATTTTTCAGCTGTGAATGACATAACACTCTTTCATAAGCACTGTTTAATACATAAAGCATGTTGTGCAGGGCTTTTTAGGTGTTATACATGTTGCTACACAGACAACAACGAAAAGATGCAACTGAGTCTGTTCTACAGTTTCTCATCAGGTTGAATGAATAACTGATTCTAAATGTAGGTATTGTGATATAAACTGAGTCTGTTCTACAGTTTCTCATCAGGTTGAATGAATAACCGGCTCTAAATGTAGGTATTGTGATATAAACTGAGTCTGTTCTACAGTTTCTCATTAGGCTGAATGAATAACTGGCTCTAAATGTAGGTATTGTGATATAAACTGAGTCTGTTCTACAGTTTCTCATTAGGCTGAATGAATAACTGACTCTAAATGTAGGTATTGTGATATAAACTGAGTCTGTTCTACAGTTTCTCATTAGGTTGAATGGGGTTTTGTTCTGTAAAGCTTGTTCAAGCTAGCAACAGCTGAAAGAACATATCTACGGGCAGGGGGCACGGACAGGTCAATTGCAAACTGACTGGAGGTCAATATGTCCATGGAATTTCCAACAAAAAGTGGCAAAAAGTGGACAAAAGAGCCAGACTTCTTAATATGCACTTCTATTATTAATATGCATCTATTGGAGCATGGAGGAATGACAAAGGGTGTAGGTGGGAGAGAAGGAAACAAAGAAAATAACTTCAGAACATCTGGGGTAAATGCAGCCAACCTGGCAACACGTGCTACAGTGCAGATTTTACTGCTACCTCGAGGACAGTGTTCACCTGGAGATCCAATGTTGTGGAGATAAGTTGCCAGATTGGAAATGTTTCACTCTTGGATAAGGGAATAAAACCTCGCTTTGCCAAAACTGGAGGCTTATAGGCCTTGAACAGAGCCCCAGGTAAAGGTTGCCAGAGTGAGGACATTTAATCCTTTGGTTAAGGGCGAGTTGCCAGATGCAGCTAAAAAATACACAAAATACACATTTTTTTAGCTACACATTCAACAAAAAAAAAAATAAAAAAATAAAAAATATCCTCGGTTTCCAAAACAGGGCTGTTGATGCGAACAACACAACCTGGCACGATCCACAAGAGTCAGAAATGTAGGTCACAGAGGAGAAAAAAAAGGAGTGTGAAGAAAAGGAAGGAAAAAAGACAGACAGAGGGACGGAAAATGGAAGGAAAAAAATCAGTCAATAAATAGCAATAGAGATAGAGAGGAGTGTGTGTGCAGACCGGAGGGTTTCATGACCGTTTGATTCCAACGAGCTGCACTTTATAAGGCAAAAGTACGAAAAGTGTGTCAAGGTTGGTTTGGTAACACAGTGATGAGTCACACACGCGTGCATAAACTGACCACCATAAAAGAACCTGTGTGATTTCAACAAAGATCAACAACGTTAACCAGTTAACTGCATGCGACTCATTCATCTAAACAAACACCGACACGGTTCAGTGCAAAATAAAGACCACCTTGCATTTATTTGATTTCCAGCATCAGGAAAAAATAGGAAATATATATAAATCAGTAACTATAGCTAATGTTGTCTGGCTAACTAGCTTGTTTACTTTGATTACTTGTTTATGTTTCAGCTGCGTGTGTATGGTCGGTTGCTAGGTAACAGACATGACAGTTGATTGTCGACTTCGATTGAGTAAGTTAAGATGAGATAAGATGCTGTAAGATAAGATTCCTAAATCAAGATCAGATTTGCTTCTGTAATACGAATTTGTGAAAAATCTTATCTTGACCTGTCAGATCTTAACTTAAGACTAAAAGAAGTTTCTCTAATAAGGCCCCAGGTTTCTGGAGATTTTAGGTCATGTTGTGTGATGTATTGTGTCTCCTAAACACTGAATAATTTGTACTTAACAGATGTTTTGACTGGAATTGAAATAAATGAAGAGTGCCTTTGACTTCTGTACAGTACTGTACAAGGTACAAAAACCAATAGATGTGTGTTAGAACTAGTAGAGGGTAAAGCAGGCCTCTGTCACTCCTGCATCTCTGTTCTCCAGACTTAAACACATTCCCTCTCCCTCCCTCTCTCTCTCTCTCTCTCTCTCCCTCTCTCTCTCTCTCTCTCTCTCTCTCTCTCTCTCTCTCTCTCTCTCTCTCTCTTTCTCTCTCTCTTTCCCCCTCTCTCTCTGGGTAATTCAAAACAAATGTTTTCATAAAACCCGCCGCCTTGAATCAGCATTATTCATCTTCGCTCGTTTTGTAGCGCTTACCCTGCCGACTCCAAAGCGAGGGTGCAGCTGGTTCGCATTGTGGCTGAATGCGAGCCCCACACACACAGTGGCTGAATGCAAACGCCCTACACACTACAAACCCTCCACACACACACTTCAGTCACCGAGGACCCGCGGCATCAATCGGCCAATCCGCTCACCCGCCGCAGGACTATAATCAGCTTCTGTTTATTCATCTGCCGTTGGTGAACGTATCAATGCTTTGGCTTGGACTGTATGGGGAAAGTCTTTTTCTGTGGTGGGGAAACTTATTTTTTCTGAGGGAAGAGTCAAAAAGACTTGCTCATGTAGCTCCTTTAGGCCCATTTTTCCTCTGTTTGATCTGTACATCAGAATGATCGAGATACCCGATACTCACAGTGTTCAGAGACCAGCAGAAAACACAGATTTAACAGAAAATCACACAGAAGCCTCAAGGTCTAAATCTAATATCAGCTGTTTGAGTGCTCAGTGTGTCTCTCTTTACCTTTATTCCAGCTTCCATTCTTTTCAGGAGACTCACTTTCAGTTTCTCAAAGAAATCTGCAGACACACCTCCAAAGTTCAGTCTTAGAAGTTGGTTGATCATTTTCTGAAGAAATCAAACACATTCAGTGATGTTGAGGTCTGGACTCTGGGGTGGTCAGTCCATTGTTCAGCTTCTTTGTTTCCTTTTCTCAGTGAGTCTTCTTGACAGCTACACATCCTTTCAGACCCATAGCGCTGAGTTGTCTTCTTACAGTGGATGGATGGACAGAAACACCTGTGGACGTTTTCAGATCTGAAGCAGCTTGATTTTCTCCTCTCACTCAAAGATGAAAGCTTTAAGTGCTGTTTATATGATCACGACAGCTTTGGGGTCTTCCAGTTGGTTGTTAGGAGCCCCATTTTCTCTGTAGCTTTGAATAAATTTTAGGGTCCCAGTTCTGGAGTTTGTTGTTATATTTCTGGTCTTATCTAGCTGTTAAGGCACTTTAAGTTACCTAAATGCTTGTTATGAGCTTCAACTGTCTATTTTTAATCTAGAAAGCTGCTATGGAATCTAAATATTTACCACCCTTAGCTTTGTGCTAACATAACAGTGAAAATCCCATTATCACTATGGTTGGGGGGAAAGGTCAACTCTCAGATGCATCGTGATGCGGACGTGGATGATTCTGATTCGATTCATAAATGTCAAAAATCATTTTTCTAAATATTTAATTTATAATGCAATGTTGACAGAACGCAAAAGGCGGAACTTGGAAGCGCGGAAGTGCAGCGCCCGGACAGTCTGTGGCGGCACATAAAAACACAACCGGATGAGCGAGAAATCCGAACGGCACCCTCTGAATTAAAAGCCAGGTTAGGTCAGGAGTCACAACCCAAATGATAAAAAGAGCCATTTTGTCCTTTCAACAAAAATCAAACCACCTTGGGAGCCACAACTTTTAATGTCCAGTATGTCTCATTATGTGATAATGTTCTAGTATAGGTTAAATATATAAACAAAACGCAGATTTACTTTGCTCTGCTTTAAGCTTTAGCTATAGCCGCTTTCCTCCCATCTCCGCCAGAAAACTTTTCTTCAAAAGTAGAAGAGTTTCTTGTAAAACGTGTCTCAATGTTCGACTGTTTTACGAGGCTGAAGTTGCTTCTTATTCGCCAGCTTCTTGTTCGAATTTTCCTGTTCCACCTTAAATTCTGCCTGAGGCACCAGAATGTAAATGCAGCACTATTTAAGGTGGAACTGGACAATTCAAATGAGATGCTGACTTCAGCTTTGCGACTTTTTAGTGTTTGACAGTCTCTCATTGCAGATTTAACGTACCAGAAAACCAACTGCAGTGCTTATAAATGCAAATAAGTCCATTCATCTCTGAATGTATGTCTTAAATCTCTCTCTTTGTCGTTTCGGTAGCTACTAGCTAGGCAAGACTGTCTGCGTTGCTATGTGACCTGCAGTCTGCACACCAACCTTCAGGGTTATAGGGTGGTGAATTAGCAGCGTTTAAGACCATCTATTGTTAAAAACAGTGTTAGAATGATCAACAGAGCTTTACTTTGCTGCAAATGAGGATTATTTTATTTTTATCAGGACAGTAAAAGAGCCGTATGTTGCTGACCCCTGAGCTGGTGTATGGAGGCACTTTGGCTTCTATGAAGTTGAAGGGGAAAAAGGACCTGGACAAGAGCCACACTATATGCATGTTGTGTCACACTAAACTAAAATATTTTGGAAACCACAAACATGAGAAACCATATTACATGTTTCCACCCATTTTCCATCTGTTTGTAGTTGCTGCCAACCAGAGGACCATCGAGCAAGCGATGTTAAAGCTTCCACCCAACTCAGAAGCGAATTACAAATTCTATCGCAACTTTTATTGCCAAGGATTTGCCTCTGTACTCAGTTCTTGAGAATCAGGGCTTTCGCGCTGTGTTGCACACTTTGGAGCCGAGATACAGCGTCCCGCCTTGAAGATATTTTACTGACACAGCGACCCCCCCACTCTCTACAATGAGACCAAAACCAACGTTATGGAATCATGGATAGCTGTAACATGTGCTGCATGGACACTCATTACTCACAGAATCTTATGTCACCGTAACTGCGCATTTTATCGCAGATGAGTGGCAGCCTGCATCAAGATGCAATATTATATCTGTTTAGTAATGTCAACGCTGGTGTTGACACTGATACAATATGGTCTTTATCCTAATCATGATGGCTGCATTTAGTGATGTACCAACTCATATCAACAACAAGATCTGATTGTTCGATCTTTGATTTACCTTTAAATGAAACTGAGCAGAGTGTGATCCAATAAAAAGACAGAAAAAAAATGAGCATCACTCGAGCAGGCAACACAAAGAAAAACCACAAGGAAATTTGACAAGGCAGAAATGGTAAAATAATGACAAAATTAGCCCAGAAAGCTCAATTTCAGTATCAGATATCACGTTTCTCTCAGAGAGTCTGCAGTCAGCAAAAATAAAATAACATAATTAACAACTTAATCTTCATTATAAAAATAGTACAGCGCTTTCTCACAGCACTTAATGATTCATAAAATGAAGCTGGTGTTTAGAGAATACTTCCACAACTGGATTTACTGTTTGGGGAAAAAACAGAATCTGAGGCTTTGAAGAGAGAGAGAGCGAGAGAGAGGGAGAGAAAGAGGGAGAGAGAGAGAGAGAGAGAGAGAGACAGAGAGGGAGAGAGAGAGGGACAGAGAGAGAGGGAGGGAGAGAGAGAGAGAGGGAGACAGAGAGGGACAGAGGGAGGGAGAAAGATGGAGAAAAGTAGGGGATGAGAAAGAAAGGTAGAAAGGTAGGGAGAGGGAGGGAGGTAGGGAGAGAAGGGAGGTAGGGAGAGAGAAAGAGAGAAAGAAAGGTAGAGAGGGAGTGAAAGAGGGAGAGAGAGACAGTGAGAGAGAGAGAAAGAGAGATAAAGGTATAGAGAGAGAAAGAGGGAGACTGAAAAAAAGAGAGAGATACAGGGACAAAGACAGAAAGAGGGAGAGAGAGAAAAAGAGAGAGAGGAACAGAGGGAGAAAAAGAAAGCAGGAGATTCAGATACAGACAAAGAAAGAGAGGAAATAAGAGAGAGAAAAGAGGAGAAAAGAACAAAGGAGAAAAGAAAGAAAGATAGAAGGGACCAAATTAGACAAACAGAACGAAAGACAGAGAGAGAAGAAAAAGAAAGAAAGAGAGAAACATGAAAAGAGAGAGAAAAGAGAAAGAGAGAGACAGAGCAAAACTAGAACAGTCTCACTGTCGGTTATAGTGCTTAGATGCAGAAAGGCTAATATAACCATATTTCATAAAAAAGCTATTATGAATCATAATCAACTGATCTGACCTGTACAGAACTACTGACGCAGAATTACAACCTCCAGATGTAGAACACACACACACACACACACACACACACACACACAACTAAATATCTAAATAGCAGAGCAAATAAATGAGCACTGCAGGAATTAGGATACAGCACATTTATTAAAGCTAAAGGGACTAAACGCTAACCAGGACATTTAGCTTTTGTTTTCATTTCTCTTTATCAACAATTGTGAACTCAATTACATTAAGGCCACCTACTGTTGACAAAGGCTTGTATACTCTCCATAGAAAAGCCCTGACCAATACAATGGGATGCTCTGGATGCTCTGGAATGGGATGCTAGGGATACAGGGAAAGAGCTGGGTGATATATCGTGTAGCTCAGTATATCGCTATTTGTGTCACACAGCAATACTGATTTCTTTGTTTTAGTGGCACTGATAGATAAATGCCTTCAAATGACACAGCTTGTATAACCTCCATAGAAAAGCACTGACCAGTAGAATGGGACACTCTGGAACAGCTGAACATGAGCTTAAGAAAAACAGCCTTATCTCAGTTTCAGTGATTTGTCAGGTGATGATGAGCAGAGGAAAACGGGTTTGTGCAATTAATAAAGGAATAAACTTTGTCATACAGAGTAAAAAACCTCTGTGTCTGCACTTCACGCTGCTGACTGTTACACTGAATGCAGTTTTTGCTTTAAAGTTGCTCCTACAGCCGCTTTCAGAGGAACAGTTTTATTTTCTGCTGCAAAAATGATCAGCGACAGAGAGCGAGTGTCAGTGGTTTCACCTTTAATGGTGCCTGAGGCACCAGAATGTAACTGCTGCACTATTTATGGTGGAACGGGACAATTTGAATGATAATCTGACTTTAGTCTCGTGACTTTTTAGTGTTTGACAGTTTCTCGCTGCAGATTAAACATATCAGAAAACCAGCTGGAGTGATTTTAAAGGCAAATAAGAAAATGTCTACAGTGGCACTACCGATCATGATGACCTGGCACGTCCCCCTGCCGGGATGTGCGCGTGTTTAGCTTTTTGCCATTTTAACTAGTTTATCGTCCATATATTGTTTTAACAACTCCACCTAACATGGTTCATCTAGCGTTTTGGTTTAGTCATTTTCACATATCCATCACTTTTTCACCCTGTAGATGTTAGCTGACTTTATTGTACCCTGACAGCTTTAAAGGAGTTTTCCCACAAATCATTTATATCCTTTATTTAGTTTGGACTCCACACTGTTGTGTGTTTAGTTCTCCAACAGTTCTGGACACATCCTCGAATTTCAGTCTTGCAACTACGACAAAGATAAAGTGACACACCTTCCTGTATTGAGTTGAAGTGATACGAACGCCTGTATTTCTGAGGCAACAGCAGAACTTGTTCTACTCAACGTTTACGCACTTCCGTTTCATGTGACACTTGTCTATACCAAGCGTGAGCTAGAGGGGTATAAATCCCCCCAGCATTAGGCTGTGGAACAGTGGAACTGTGTTCTGTGGAGTGATGGATACCTTTGGGGTGAGTTGGTGTGATCCAGAACTGACCATCCAACATCAGTACCTGACCTCACTGGTCTGTTCACGCCTAGGTCAGCGGTCAGTCGAGTTTGGGAGTGTGGAGATTATTATTTATTTCTTTTTTATATATAAACATCCTGAACTGGACCAAAAAGTGGTAGGGCGTCGCCCTTGTGCTTATAAAAGTGTTGGGCCGAATGCCCTCTCGCCCCCGTGGATCCAGCAGCCACAAGTTGAACTGTACCTTTAAATGCATAATTTGCAGCTTTAGCTGTTCGGTGAAAGGCCTCAGTGCGTTTGAGTGATGGTGCCTGTGAGCTCAGCGGAGGGAGTGGGTGATGGAGCACGCTTCTGACTCTTTCATTTCCTGAAATCTGCTGCTTTAACCAGCTGCACTGAGCGCTAAAACGTTTACAAAAAATGATGTGTGTCTTTCCCTCCCTCCATCTCTCTCTACTTTCTTTCCTTCCTCTCCCTGCCAGCGCTGTATGACACAGCCCTGATGATCGCTCTTTGAATTTGTGGGGTGTGTGATGTGGTAAAGCTGCTATGGGGGTCCCCCCTTTCACTCCTTTGTGTGGTTAGAAGAGGAATCTTCCTTCCACATGTAAGATCTTTATTTCTTTTTTCGTGTCAGAGTGATGAATTCAGCGTTTAGCATGCTGTGACCCCACCCTGACGGGCTGACTGACAGGTGGACTCCGATTTCGGAAATATGGAATCAGTTGTTCTTTGTGGGTGAGAGAACCCTTATGCCCCCCTCTTTTGTTTGAAATACCATAAAATGACTAGCAGAAAAGACCCCATAAAATGAACAGAAGAAATTCCCCCATTATATGAATCAAAAGCTATAAAACAAACCAAATAAATAATCCCAGATCATACAAATCCCGTGCTAAATGAATCACAGAAATGTTCCCAGGTTATTAATCCTGTGCTATAATACAAACTGGAGAACTAACCCCTGGACATTGGTATAATCCCTTGCTATAAAATGAAAAATAATAGAAATTAACATTAAACCTGAGCTATAAAACAAGTAATAAAAATGACCCCAGATTATACTAATCCTGAGTTATTAAACGAGTCATAGAAATGAGCCCAGATTATATCAATCCTATGCTATAAAACAGGAAATAAAATGGACCCCAGATTATATTAATCCCATGCTATAAAACAAGTAATAGAAATGATCCCAGGTTATATTAATCCCGAGCTATTCAACTTGAATTGCAATGAAACCAAGTTATATAAATCCCGTGCTATAAAACGAGTAATAGAAATTCCCCCAGGTTATATTAATCCCGAGCTATAAAACAGTGAGAGAAATGTCCCCAGGTTATATTAATCCTGAGCTATAAAACGAGTAATAGAAATGACCCCAGGTTATATTAATCCCGTGCTATAACACGAGTAATAGAAACGACCCAACGAATGTATTACTCCCGTGCTATAACACAAGTAATAGAAATGGCCCCAGGTTCTATTAATCCCGTGTTATAAAACAAGTAATAGAAATATCCCCAAGTTATATTAATCCCTTGCTATAAGACAAGTAATAGAAATGACCCCAGGTTATATTAATCCCATGCTGTAAAACAAGTAATAGAAATGACCCCAGGTTATAATAATCCCATGCTGTAAAACAAGTAATAGAAATGACCCCAGGTTATATTAATTCCATGCTATAAAACAAGTAACAGAAATGACTCCAGGTTGTGCTAATCCCAAGCTATAAAATGAGCTGTAGAAATAATCAGTTATATTAGTCCTGTGCTACAAAATTAGCTGCAGAAATGACCCCAGAACATATTAATCCCATGGAATAAAACAAACAGTAGAAATAGCCCCAGGTTACATTAATCTCATGCTATAAATTACAGAAAAAAACCCAGGTAATATCAATCCCGTAACATAAACAAACAACAGAAATAACCCTAGTTCATATTAATCCCGTGAAATAAAATGACTTGAAGAAAAAAACCTAGTTTATATTAATCCTGTGATATAAAACGAGTTGTAGAAATAACTCCAGTTTATATTAATCCTGTGCTATGTCCCAGATTATACTACCCAGTGCTATAAAATGAATCAAAGTAATGACTTCAAATTATCAGCAAAACAGTATTCATCTGCATATCAGTGAATTTGATATATTTCCTCATTTGATATTACCATAAATGATGTACTCAAATACACGTGCAAGAAATTGATAAACTAAATTTATTGCTAAACAACAATTACTCTAAACCTTAGAATCACTGAAAGCTTCCACACAGCAGCAGTACAGGCTCCTGTTTAGAAACCAAACTTTAACGCCTCACGAGAGTCAGACAGCTTCACCCTCCTGACACGAGAGCACGAACTAACAGGATTCAGCTCGGCTTACGGCTGCTCTGAGCCCGCTGCCCAAACTGAATTATGAAATAAAGCACTCTACCACTCACTCAAGGGCGTAGCGCCTTATCGACAAGAACCGAGACACGCACATACACCTCTCCTGGCAGCATTAGACAACAGTGCCAATACATTAATGCATCTCTCCTTCATAATTTATGAAGAAATCTCATAAAATAAACACAGGCCAAGCCTCCAGTCAATATCTACGCAACAGTGGAGAGCGAATCTCGCAGGTTTGGACGAGGAAAGTCAAACATTAACAAAAAACGGAGCTCTCCAGAATTTAAAATGAGGACACAAGAAGCAGAGAGAGAATTTAGACCCAAACAATGTAAGCGCTTAAATGATAATTCTGTAAAAAATGTAATGTACAGAGTTTCTACCCCAAAAGTAGACAGACAGTCAGGACATGTTTGGCATCTGAAGTTTGCTTCTTTAGTTTTGGACTGGAAAGCTAATGTAGCTAATAAGTGACCGCAAATCCTAAATTTAGTCCATGTTTATAGACAACAGTGAATCATACAGTGTCAGAAACCATATAATCAAGTCTATTAGAGATTAATAAACAACTCCACATGCTTTCAGACGAATGTAATGATTGAGGTCTGATGTTGACAGCTTCCACACACAAATACGTTTGGTCAACGTAAAGAATTAAATCTGATACACAAAAGTTTGTAATAACTCAAATTTATTACTGTTGTTATTTTAATCAATAAAATATATACAGTGTAGACACTATAATATCAACTATTCAGAATTTTAAGATGTTTTAATCACATTTAATATACTTAACAAACACCAAGAAGTCACTAAACGATAAATAATATAATGTAATTACCTATTTTGTAATTTTGAAAGTCTTTAATCTGGATATTAATTTTATTAGAACTTTATTCCGAGTGTTAATTTTACCAGAACCTCATTCGGAATATTCATCTTTCTAGAACTTCATTCTAAATTATTCATTCTATTATTTTCTTTAGAACTTTATTCTAGAAATTAATTTTATTAGAATTCTATTCTAGATATTAATTTTGTAAGTCTTCATTCTGGATATTAATTTTATTAGAACTTCATTCGGGATAATAATTTAATCAGAATTTCATTCTGCATTGTAATTTTATTAGAACGTCATTCTGAATATTAATTTAATTAGAACTTTATTCTGGATATTAATTTTATTTGAACTTCATTCTAAATATTAAATTTATCACAATTTCATTCTAGATTATAATTTTATTAGAACTTTATTCTAGAAATTAATTTTATCACAATTTCATTCTAGATTATAATTTTATTAGAACTTTATTCTAGAAATTAATTTTATTAAAACATCATTCCACATATTCTTTTTATTAAAACTTTATTCTGGATATTAATTTTATTAGTACTTGATTAGTGGTGTTACACAGCTTTCTCAGTCATGCACATCATGTTTCATCATGTACACATTTCTTTATTTTTACAGCTAATTATTGAAACCTATAAAGTTGTAGAGCACTAGCAGCATATTAAAATCACCTGATATATGTGTCTGGTTTTATATTAATAAAAACAGTGATACCAAACTTTTGAACAGTGGTGTAATTCTGAAATATGGCATAAGAGACAAAGCTGATGGGTTAATTCAGGACCTATTAGAGTCACATATGAAAAAAAAAGATCAATAAAATACTGCAGTGATGCTAACAAGAGCTCATGTCGTGAGTGAGTGTGAGTTAAAAAGCATCTGAAAGGCTGGGTGTTTGGTGTAGTTTAATGAGGGATGAGAGTCTTGGCCTCAAAGATAAAAAAGTGGAACTTCAATCCTGACTGTACAAAACCCAGACACACATATGGAGGAGTGCAGGAATGCTAAAGGCCATAAATTACGTTTAATTGCTCTGGTCGGCCATAGCTGGACGCCTACTGCGGGGGGGTTAAAAAAAAAAAACCTGGACATGAATCACAGATATGATGTGTTAGATCTCCAGCCAAACTCACTCCTCCCTTATAAAGCTGATGATGCGTTTCACCAAACCTCATCACAACCTGCACTCACTCACTCACCTACACAGAGAACAATGCTCAGGAACATCACTGAGATCAGAACCAGCCTACTGTTCTAAAATACACATTAACCTACTGTTCTGAGATCACCACTAACTCACTGGTCTGAGATCAGCACCAACCAACTGTTCTGAGATCAGCACCAACCTACTGGTCTGAGATTAGCAACAAACCTACTGGACTGAGATTAGCAACAAACCTACTGGTCTGAGATCAGCACCAACCTACTGGTCTGAGATCAGCACTAACCACTTGTTCTGAGATCAGCACTAATCTACTGTTCTGAGATCAGCACCAACCAACTGTTTCGAGATCAGCACTAATCTACTGTTCTGGGATCAGCATCAACCAATTGTTCTGAGATCAGCACCAACCTACTGATTTGATCTACTCAGACTGAACTGCAGTGTCAACTGTAAATCTCCATTGGAAATTCATTTTAGTCTAGGATTAGACTTAATTTGTGTCTGTGAAACTGGCTCTACAGACCACTGATGACAATACTGAATGTTCCTGCCCACTAGATGCCAACGAGGCTGAGGTTGTGCCCATTGTAAAACCATCAGGCAGATGCATGTATGACCACTCAAACCTCCTTAGCTTCAGGAAAAACACTGGAGTGACTGTTTAGTTTTTGTGCTGAAGTCTTCATCAGCTCAGTCCTGCTAAGTGTATTTTGAACATGCTGTACTTTTCACCTTATATCTGTTTAAAGCAAATCGAAAAGATTATCAATATTTCAAAAGAGTGCACACAGGCCCAGATGAAATACACATTATTTGAAACGTCCTTAGATAACCTCTGTTGCTATGGCAACAGACGTGCTCAAATTATAAATTAGATTATTTTCGATGGAGGATTTTGTCAGTCCTGATGTAATCGTCTCTGGAGGTCACGTTTGACTTCTTCGATAAAGGCCATCGCGAAGAGCAGCCCAGCTGGCTGAGAGCCAGCGTGGCCAAGCTCTGGGTTTTTATTTTTTTTTTGGGGGATGTCTTCACAGCCTGTGAGAATACTGCCAAAGCCAAAAGGGAGATGGCAACTGCTGCCTAAAATCTCCCAACAGGCACCCCATTTATTACTTTGTAAGCTGTCGCTATTGTACAGCTACACATACACCAAAGCCTAAGTTAGGTGATTAACTGAGATTCCTACTCTGTGAAAATGTCTCCTGGCCAAGTGGATGAAGTGGACAAGGCAAAATTAAGGCTCAATCCCATTTCTTATTTTCACCCCTACTCTTTGTTTTCAAGGGTCACCTTGCCCACTGGAACTGAGTCACAAGGGATAGTGGTTGAAATCTTCCCTATGAAATGGGACCCTCAAATAGAAAAGAACATTACTTCATGCATTACTTCAGGCTACTAGCGTTTATTTATTATCCTCCACCCCTAATTCTTCAGTAATATGAAGCTGAAGTCAGCTATTCACCAGATTCTTGTTCGAATTTTCCTGTTCCCAAGATTTCAGCATACTACTACTGATTATGTTTTTTATGAAGAAAAGGACCATAATACATTGCAACGACATTAAACTAAGATAATACAATGGTTATCATATTTTAATAATGGAGAAAATACACACATTTGTGGGTTTCTTTGGTCACTTGCTCAGCCATCTTGCTTTTTCCTCATAACACTCTGTTCAGAGTGTGCCCCTGAAAAACCTCCATTTGCAGGGCCATGTAGCCCTAACACGTCTCTCTACCCCTCTATCTCATCAAAAATCGGGAAACCCTACCCCTAGGCGTAAACGCGCAAAGCAGAGAGGTAGGGCTAAGTGGTAGGGGCAAGGGGTGAAATGGGATTGGGCCCAAGTATACACTTGGGTTGGGCCGATGTCCCTTTTAAACACCTTCAATCCTTCTTCCAATAAATATAAAGTTTACAAAGTAAATCAGTAGTAAGTAGTAGTAAGTAGTAAGCGTCTCTAAGAGACAAACAGATTTATAATGCTTTTTTACCATCTCGTCCTTCATTATTCCAAAATCAAAAAGGATCAAAAATAGCAGTTCACTCACACGGTAATCAGTTAAGCATACCCAATTTTCAAATCACCATTCAATGAAGGTCAAGTCATCTAACAATCACTACATGTGGAACAGCGCTGGTAACTATGAGAGAGAGGAGTTTTTTAGCCTTGGTTTAGCTTAGCATAATAACTCTGAGCACCTGCTCATCACAGCACTAAAGCACAGACAAATATTAATGATAATTATTTCAATCTGAAAGAGTGAACTCAAGCAAATGTCATTGAAGGGACAGAAAGGCAAAATTAAACCTGTTCTGTGGTGTTTGGATCTGTAGCTAACGTAACGTTAGCTTAGCGGGCAGCTACAGACTCCACACACCACAGTACAGGTCTGATTTGAACTAACTGCTGCCCTGCTGAAACAAGTGTAGATGATAAAGACTAATGACTGAGAAAGCAAAAGTTGAGTGACTGGTACTGGAGTGACAGAAAGTCTATATTGAACCTGGTGTTTCTGGGACTGTAGCATTTTGGCTAAGCTAACAATATCAGTTAGCAGTATCAGTTAGTGCCACATACCACAGCACAGTCTTGCTTCCAGCTAACTGACGCTAAAATTACCCACATTTAGAGGATAACTAACAGCACAGAGTCGAGTGACTGGTGTTAGAGTGAAAACAAAAATCAAAACTGTTCTGTGGTGTTTGGAACTGTAGCATTTTGGCTTAGCTAACGGTAGCTTAGTTAGCAGGCCAAACGTCCCACACAACACAGCACAAGCTCGGTTCCAGCTGACTGATACTAAAATGACCTCCATTTAGAGGACATGTGAGTAGAGTGACTGGGGTTTCACTGGAATGAATGCTGAAATCGTGTTGTGTGGTGAGTGCAGCTCTTAGCTGTTGCTGAGCCGCTATAATGTTTAGTTTTTTAAGATTTTCTGCATCTCTTTCTATCAGCCCAACCTATTGGTGAACTCACACGACTCTCAAAAATAAATGTGTGAAATGTGTTCATTTGGAGATCCAGACAGGCAACAGAAATGTGAGAGAGAAATAATTTTTTAAATGTCATCACTATTTTCAAATATCACAGTGTACCTTATTACCATTATACCGCCCCACCATAGTATACACAGCTCGCAAAGTGAGGAACCTGAGAGTAAAGTCCACTCTCAGTGATCAACATTAGAAAGGTCTGGAAGAAAAGGATAAAGGGGGACCAGCTAGTAATGTGCATGTGACACCAAGAGCACATACCTAGAACATTTCCCACAGGAACCTCCTCAAGCTCCTCCAGCTCACGACCCATCAGCAGGTACAGATGCTCCAGCGTGCAGCAGGCCAAATGGGGCACGGAGGGCAAAGGGTCGGCCGCAGAACATCCGTCAGGCAGCTGGGAGGATTAGAGGCTTTTACAAGAGGGCAAATCCAGAGGCAAAAAGGCACCAACACAACAAGTAACACAACAAAACACAGAACTAGAAGGGAAGGCTTGTGAATTAAGCTGGCTTGACAAAGTTGGTGATATGCTATCATAAGTGGTTGCTAAAGTGTTGTCAGGCTTTTGCTATGGTATCCCAGGTGGTTGCCAATGAGTTGCTGGGCCATTGCTATGGTATCTCAAGTAGGCCTTTCCTATGTTATCAACATAAATGCTAATAAAAAGCAGAAATTGGAAGTCTTAAATTATATAAATGCAAAACAGCTAACATCTTCATGGAATGCATGCCTGGCCACTCTTCATGTGATTGTCAGAAAAGGCCCCTTATTAACAAAGAGAGCCATTTGCGCCTGTTAGCATCTTGTGGCATGTTTTGCATTTTTAACACATTTCTAAAAGCATTAAAAATCTAAAACATTTTCAAAACCGTTTCACATATACATGTCAGCAAACAGTTAATCCCATACGTCTGAAAAACTAGTTGAACAACCAATTTTTGAAAATCTCTGCATAAATCAATTATTGAGATGTAAACAAAGTCATTCAGAATGAAATGCTCCACTGTAGAGAATGTTTTAGGCCAAAATCTTCACAGAACTATCGAAAAACAATGTCTCAGGCATCAGGCACTGCATTCATAACCATTTCATGTAATAATTTTCTGTGAGGGAGCTTTTAGAGGTGGACATCTGGTTCCTATCACCACCACTGTGAACAATTCTGACTCTGTAACTTTCTCTAGAACGGAGCATTTCACACCAAACCACTCTGAATGACTTTGTTTACATCTTAACCATTTAATTATGCAGGAATTTTGAAAAAAGTTCACTATTTTAACTATTATAAGACATCTGGTCAGATCAGTACACAACAGCGTCTTCATTCTGTTCTCAAATAACCTCTTCTCTTTACAAATCTACCACATATCCTGTATCTTCACATTGCCTCGGCTTCTGTGCTGCCTCTGAGCTTTCACGCCGGATTACTTCAGAATACAAAGCAGGAGGTTTCAGAGAGGCATTTTATGAGTGCTGTATTAATGAGCATTAAGGAACAGCTTGTGTGGTTTGTTATGAGTGGGGTCAGGATGCAGGAGAAAACATGATGACGGTTAACTCTGCTAAACATCACCAGATGAAATCATTTCCTATCTGAACTACCATCTGTCTTTGATACCTGGTAGGGCTGTACAATATGGACAACATGCTACTACTGCAATTATGCTGCATACTGCAAGACCCACTGATATATTAAAATGCACTAGTGGATCAATAACACAATGAAATGCATTATTTAACCCAAATATTTTTTGTTGGATTACATGAACATCTTGATTCATCAAAGCACCTACAGTGAAGGTGGAGGAAAATATATATATATATATATATATATATATATATATATATATATATATATATATATATGTGTATTTTTCTTTTCTTTTTTCCAATTTTCTCCTTAATTTAGACGTGTCCAATTCCACCCACTAGTTGGGACTCCCCCAAGCACACAATACCACCGCATCTTTTCGAACTGTCACTAAAGCAGCGTCACTGGCCAGCTGACCACGCTCGGAAAAAAGCACCAACTGCCAGTTCTGTAACGTCAGTTAAAAGATGCCTGTGCTGGGTGATGGGGAGAGAGAGAGAGGCCATGAATGGCTGTCACCGGAGATTGTCTTTGCGATCTCCTGATGATAGGCCACTCGTTAGCCCTATATATTCATATTTTCACAAAAAATCCAATTTACTCACTTACCCCTTACCCCAAATGTATTCATTTAGCCAGGCCATGTCTGACGCCTGAAGTTTGCTTCTTGAGATTTGCACTGGAGCTACGAGGCTACTGTAGTATTCTGCCTACAACAACACACACTTGTCTCAAACTGTGAGGGGTTGTTAAGTAATATCTTCTAAACTTAATTAAGTGGATTCTGAGATATGGTTAACTCTAAACATGGACAAAAGCTAAGGCTAAGGTCACATGGCTAAAACAGCAGTAAAGCTTTAATTTTGTCTCTACTAAAAGGTGTTTTGTTGCAATGGAACTAAAAAGGTGCCCAACAGACAGTATTATTCAGTTTCCCCCACCTAAGATGCCTACATTGCTAATAATAAATGGACACCTATATGGGACAAACAGCTACATGCAAATGTCATCAGTCTAAGTCAGTGGTCACCAACCCTGGTCCTGGCAATTTACTTCCCTGTGGAGGCCTGTTTCAAATAAGGATGTGCACAGGCTTGAGTACTCTGCTGACCATTCAAGACGCCAGAGTTCGAATTCTAAAATCACTATTCAGGCATTTTTAGTATTCAGTTTTTCAATAATGCTTATTCAAGATTACATCTCGTTATAGGAAGACAGAGACAATATGCATACCAACAATTCAGTGAAAAATTTTATTTGCTGTTATGTTAAACTTGCTCTGAAACATGGCAGCCTGAATGTGAGCACATTGACAAGGACGTGATTAAGAAAGAAGACTTCGAGAAGTTGCATCACTAACTAAACTAACCACTCTAGCTGAAGTTAGCTACTTCCAGAAACAGAGGAAATGTATTTCTTAGGCAAATAAGATGTTGGCATATCATCCACTGTGGAGAAAATAAGATGAGCATCCATCAGTTCATCTAAAAAGGCAGCCTCGGTCACTCAACCAACATGAAAACCTCCAGATTTCCAAGTTTTTTGGATAACAAAACATGCTTTCAAGTTTATTCCTCTATTTGCTGCTATATTTTTGTGCAGTCAGTGCGGTCACCTAAAAAAGTAAGCCTACAGCCCTACATCAGTGTTTTTTTTCCCCTTTCATAAACTCTTATGAATACTTGAACATTAAAATTAGCCGGAAAGCAAATCTCTAGTTTCAACCACAATCTGCCACACCAGCTCCCGGCTAATTAACTTCTTCAGAAATCCTTGACTGGTTGGACCAGATGCATCAGTGTGAGTTAAAATGGGGTGGGGGACAAGGCAGATTAGAACTAAACTCTTCAGGAAAGTAGATCTCCAGGAGGAGGGCTGGTGACCACTAGTCTAAGTGATTTCCATTATCCTCCATTCACTGTTAGCCAGATTCACATGAAAAAAGGCTGGTCAGAAGGTCTCACCGTTCTGAGGGCAAGCGCAGGGTCGTATTTGGGTCCAAGCACAAATACTCTTTGGCCCCTGCGGACTACGCCACTGTAGATGCGTGCGAACGCTATGAAGTGCTCCTTCTCCTCCTCTTCTGCTGTGGGCTTCACCGTCAGAGCTTCTGTTTGTGCACACAGTGCATCAGTATCTGCAGGCATACAGTGAGAAAAAGAGCAATAAGAGGAGTGCAAAGATTCTTTAGAAAATGATTTCAAAATCATGAAATCTTAAGTTTTCACAATAATTGGATTTGATTATTTTGGTGTGAGTCTGGTACCAAGTTCAACACAGACTCTCAGGGCAGCTCTACAGAAAGTGAAAGGCAGCATCAGTGGTAATGCGTAGGTCTTCAAAACTTCTTTTTTAAAAAAAAACATCTTGTTTAAAAGGGTTTGCACCCCCTCTAGTGAGAATGGAAAATATAGCTATACTTATCAATTTTCCCAACTTGTTTATTGTTCCAGTCCTTTTCTTAGCGTAATTCAAAATTATTTGCTGCTTGCCTGTGTTGGTGCTGTTGGCTGAAGTCACAGTCTGAGCGCCCCCAGCGTTGGCTGACTCAGGGTTTTCTGCGCTCTGACTGGCCGCTTGTTTCTCTGCATGTCTCTGTCTGGCCATCTCCCGGCGCTGGGCGATCTCCTCCTGAGTCAAAGGCCTGCAGGGGAAAACCACATTACCCACATTGCACTGGGTTCAGCCATGGCCACATAGAGAGATCACTAATGCTGCTTTCAAGTGGTCTTGGTTTCATCTGACAAACTAGTTTCCCACCAGAAGGCACCACATGAGCACCCTTCAAAGTCAGATGATGAACTTGGCAGAGTTGATGTGAACACATCAGCACTGAGAAAAGAAGTGATCAGAACAACTAAACAACACTGTACAAACATAACAGATGGTAAAGTGCATTTAAAACGTGCAATTAAATTCCGTTTTATTTCTGCTACAGTTTCAATTTCAAAATACTTGTGAAATAAAACACCAGCAAGCCAATAAACAACAACAGCTATTTGTTTTGTTTACCTCTCACATAAACTACAAAACTACCACCACCAGAAAGCCGCACTAGCCAGACCTGTACCCTACTAGAACAACCAGCATAGACACCGGACACCAGTAAAACCAGCATATGATGTGTTCTGACTACTGGTATGCTGGTCAATAAGCACGACCATGCCGGGTGACCAGTTAAACCAGCACCAGACCAGCACTAGACCAGCATAATTCGTTCAGATCAGTATAATACCACGCTAATATGCTAGTAAATCTAGCACTTACGTACATTAATACTGGACTAATGTTAATATACTACTTCTATACAATACAAATGTTTTACTATGCTAACTAATCTAGCACGTCTGTATATTAATGCTGTGCTAATATCATGGCTAATCTAGTCTAATACTTAATATCATTCCAATATGCTAACTAATCTAGCACTTCAGCATTATAATATTCTAATGGTATTCTAATGCTAGCTAGATTTATACTATAATGCTATATTACCATGCTAATCTAACACTATATTATATAACACTTATTAATTATAGTATATTATACTAAAATACTAACAAATCATGCACTTCTGTGATGTAATACTGCACTCAAACAAGATGGTTCTTCAAGGGTTCTTTAGTAAAAGGTAATGGTTGTAATGGTTCTATATAACACTAAAAAGGGTCCTTCTATTGTTCCAACACCCTTAAAAATGATTCTTCAAGGGTTTTTATTAAAGAAAATGGTTCTATATAGAACCATGAACACTCTGAGAACCCTTTGCATGATTAAAGAGTTCTTTGTATTGTGAAAGGTTATTTTATTGGTACAAGCTTGACATCATAACAATAGCAGAACCCTTTTTGATTCTATATAGCACCAAAAAGGGTTCTGCTATTGTTATGGTGTCAAGCTTGTACTAATTAAAGAACACTTTTTGGTGCTATATAGAACCATCTACAGCATATTCTCCATCAGTCTGAAGAGTGTTTTCACAATACAAAGAACCCTACAATCATACAAAGTGATCTTAGAGTGTTCAAGATCCTATACAGAACCATTTTCTTTACTAAAGAACACTTGAAGAACCCTCCATTTTTAGGTGTGAAGCATTTTATGTGTGAACATTCTCCATCAGTCTGAAGAACATTTCACCATGCAAAGGTCCATTTAAGCATGAAATGGTTCTATATAGAATGCATAGTTCTAAACAGAACCATTCCCTTTACTAAAGAAGCCTTTGAGAACCATCTTTTTTAAGGATGTGTATCAGTATGCTAACTGAATGCGCATTCCTGCATTCTATCACCATTATCTTTACGTCTCATTCAGTGGGGGGAACAGTCTTAAAGTGTGAAGTGAGATGCAGATGATGTGGCAAAAGCTGTGTCAAGTCCCAATCTACTACTCTGATTTGCGTGGGAACGTACAACGAGAATATTCTCGCAAATTGAGCATAGATAATTGAATTGAACGGCACAGGAGTGAATCTCCGTGGAGGCGTAATGATGTAAAATAATACAGTAATGAGGGTGAATCGCAAAAACAGCTGCATAAGCAGTTTCAGAGCAAACCATTTTCACAGACTCCCAGCTTCAAAACGTCGAGCAGAACTGAATTAATTGGAGTTTTTTGCTTCAGGCGTTTCTTAAAGGAAACATATGAAGCAAAAACAGCCAAGAATATGTCAAAACTACTCTTAAAAGAACAAGGAGAGAACAGGAGAGAAATGCATAAAGCTACAAAGACTTACATACTGCATCCTCAGAGATTAAACATACTAGTAACAAGTTTACACATTCTCAGTATTTGCAATATACTGTCACTGCTGGAAACAATTTCATATTTCTTAAATGGTAACTTGAAAGGTGAAGGATTAAGCGAAATAAAAATAGTTCTTTACTTTTAATGTAAGTTAATGCAAAATGATTTTACTCCTCTTCATTTCTGATCATTTCTATCAACATAAAATAATGTTCACCCAATGTAAATGGCTGCAGGAAGTCTATAGGTCTATTTTTCCACACCTCCAAATTTTAGTCTAAGAAGTTGGTTGAATTGTTTTATCTGATGGGGACAGTTTTGGTGGTCTACCAGGTCTTGCCCAGTTATTAGGAACTCTCTGTCTTTGTAGCTGCGAACCTTTTTCTGAAATTCAGTTTTGTTGAGATAGTGAAGGCAACCAGGAGCTTTTGCTCTTTATCTAAAAACACAGCTAGAAGATTGAATCCATGAGTGGATAAGTGCATGCCAGGCTTCCCGGCCAATAACAGCTCTTTCTGTATCGTAAAGATATTCTTAAACATTGCTGCTGTGGGTCAGAAAGGTGAAGTGGGACGTTTACAGGGTTTTAGCAGTTTGTAAAATGAAATTCAATGACTAAATATTTTTAACCTCTGCAAACGAGAAAAATATTAACTTTTCCACTGCAGTGACACAAATTCAAATATGGCTTATATTAATGTCTGTATATCTGATGCGGACAGCTTTGGTAACCTACTAGGTCTTTCCTAGTTATTAGGAACTCAATTAGGAACTCAATTGTCTCTGTAGCTTCTAACCTTTTCCTGAACTCCAGTTTTGGAAACTCCTGTTTTTTTCAGTTTTGTTGATCTTCTAAATACGACATTCTTCTTATTACAATTTCTATTATCAGAATAAAAAAAAAAAAAAAAAAACCACAAAATATAAAATGTGCCATAAGTTTCGCACAGGCCACGTTTTATGTTTTACTCATGTTAAATTCAGTAAATAAACAGTAACTGTGCATTAAAATGTGCAGAAGTGTGTTCTCTGTATAGGATGTATTCACTTATTTACACTTAGAAAATCAACAAAACATGTTATTTGACCAGGGTTGCACAAACTTTTGCACATGGCTGTATATGATGACTGGATTAATCATCAAAGTGATCACTAGCACGAGATTACTCGATTACTAACAGAATCAAAAGTGACAGCTCTAAAAGAACATGGTTAAAGACTGACCTGCATAGTTCTGAACAACATGATTCACTTTTTGCTAATTTCTTAAATTGTTTAGGATGGTTGAGATGTAAGAGTCATTCAGAGTGGTTTGGTGTGAAACGCACTGCTCCAGAGAAACTTACCAAGTCAGAATTGTTCACAGTGGAGGTGATAGGAACCAGACATCCACCTCTAAAAGCTCCGTCACAGAAAGTTATTACCTGAAATGGTTATGAATACACTGCCTGATGTCTGAGACATCGTTTTACGATAGTTTTGCGAAGATTTTGGCCTAAAATATGTTTGTATAATCCATTAATGGAGGTGAGGCGAAATAGTCCCCAAAGAAAACATATATTTTTCCATCATATTTTTACCATCATAAACATTCCATATGAAACTCAGAATACATATGTAGGTTCACTGGTTGTTTTGTATAGTAAACAAAATGTTTATTTGTGTTGTAGTCGTAGCGAGCCCTGGTTCCTATAACCACCACTGTAAAGAAATCTGAACCATTTCACACCAAACCACTCTGAATGACTCTGTTTACATCTCAAACACTCAATTATGCAGAAAAATCTGTGGAATTTACCCTTTAACAAATACACAGTGCTGTCCTGACACAAACTCTTGAGCAGGTTTGATCATTTTTTTTGACTGAATGTTGTTTACTGAAAACTAACATGCATATACAATTTTTTTTAAGTTATTATTAACCATTATATCCTCAGGAGTGCATTAGGACTGAATGTCTGCATCCAATAAGAGTTTAAAAGCAGCTTTCAGTTCCAAATTCCAGCTATATTTAAACAGTCATTTTCACTCAAATGATGGATTGTGCTGAGGAGTTGACAGATGAACGTCGGTTCTAGACCATAAACAAATCATAAAGTGGGATCTACTGCTTAAAGCTGAATCCAAAGAGAGCAGAGGCAGCCAGGAGCTTTTGCTCTTTATCTAAAAACGCAGCTAGAAGACTAACTGTTTCAGATTCATGAGTGGATAAGTGCATGTTAGGCTTCCCAGCCAATAACATCTCTCTCTGTATCAAAAAGATATTCTGCAAACATTGCTGCTGTGTGTCAGAAAGGTGAAGTGGGACGTTTACAAGGTCTAAGCAGTTTGTAAAATGATTTTCAATGCTTTTTAATACTTTTTAACCTCCACAAATTATATATTGAAAATAATGAAATATTCACTTTTCCACTGCACAGTGACACAAACTCAAATATGGCTTATATTAATGTCTGTATGTGCGTGTTTTATTCAACAGATTTGTTGAAATTGGTTGATATTAGTAGTGGGGGGTATACCAGCTAAAATCCTTCCTCCCGTATGAGCTTTGTCAAAACTGTTCTACTGGCAGTGTGGAAATTCATGCAGATAGCAGGGCGTACAAACAGTGCTATCCACACTAAAGTTATCCTGTTTAGCTGAGTGTTTGAGCCAGGGATGTTTTAGTCATGTTTCAGCCAGGTTTCAGCCCACTTTGGTTTCGAAGCAGCGGACAGCAACTGCCACACTTCCTCTCGTACCACCCGATGGGCAGCCTGACTCAGTCAGTCGCATCAGACGACGCTGTGATTTTAGAACCTCGTGCACAAAACAAGCAGTGGACCGGCTGGTACTTAAGCATGACTGTCTGTAATATATGATAAATTCCAGCAGTGTCTGATGGTCAGAGGGGCATGGAAAGGATGAACATATAAGACAATTGACGTGAGAAACTGCATGAAAATGAAGTTGGCTTCTTATTCGATTTTCCAGTTCCACCTTAAATGGTGCAGTAGTTACATTGAGGTGCCAGTACGTGGAATATAAAATTTTAACAAAAGACTGCCCAAAAAGAGTGAGTCTTGTAGAAGTTCAGGTGTGAAACAACATTTAGCACCATTTCTGTCCAAATTCTTTAGCGTGAGATGAGGCAGTACTGAAACA
Source organism: Colossoma macropomum (assembly GCF_904425465.1). Classification (NCBI taxonomy): domain Eukaryota; kingdom Metazoa; phylum Chordata; class Actinopteri; order Characiformes; family Serrasalmidae; genus Colossoma; species Colossoma macropomum. The sequence continues at coordinate 22,875,583 of NW_023494799.1, read as the reverse complement.
TCCCTGACTCAGCCATTCAGGTAAATGAGGTAACATTTGTATGTGTGTGCATATTTTATATATATATATATATATATACACACACACACATATATATATATATATATATATATATATATATATATATATATATATATATATATATATATATATACACACACACACGCAATATTATTTGTGGCATATCCATAAAACTAATACCTTACAAATAATTAATAAACACACAAACACATTCCAAATGTGGAAAAGTTGGGACGGGGCAATAAAAGTCATGTAAAGTTGTGTGACGCTAAGAAAAACACCGGGTGGTTGATTGGCAACAGGTCAGTAACATAACAGGGTATAAAAAAAAGCATCTCAGAGAGGCCGAGTCTTTCAGAAGTAAAGATGGGGAGGGGTTCACCACTCTGTAAAAGACTGCATGAGCAAATTCAAAAACAGTTCATCGCTGCATCCATAAATGCAAGTTAAAACTCTAAACTGCGAAGAAAAAACCATATATAAACAGGATCCAGAAATGCTGCCACCTTTTCTGGGCCTGAGCTCATTTAAAATGGACTGAGGGGAAGCAAAGTGGAAAAGTGTCCTGTGGTCCGACGAATCAACATTTGATATTCTTTTTGGATGTCATGGACACTGCTAAAGACCACTCAGCTTGTTACCAGCGAATAGTTCAAAAAACAGTATTCATGATGGTATAGGGATCCATTAGTGCACATCATAGGGGTGACATGCACATCTGTGAAGGCACCATTAATGCTGAATAATATATATGCTTTGGCTACATATGCTGCCATCCAGACGACGTTTTTAAGGAAAGGCCTTGCTTATTTCAGCAAGACAATGCCAAACCACATTCTGCGTGTGTAATGACAGCATGGCTTCGTATTAAAAGAGCCTGGGTGCTAAGCTGGCCTGCCTGCAGTCCAGACCTGTCACCACTGAAAACATCTGGAGGGTTATGAAATGAAAAATACAACAAAGGAGACTCTGAACTGATGAGCAGCTGAAATCCTATATCAAACAAGAATGAGAAAACATTTCACTTTCAAAAGTACAGCAATTGGTTTCCTCCATTCCCGAATGCTTACAGAGTGTTGTTAAAAGAAGAGGTGATGAAACACAGTGGTAAACATGCCCCCGTCCCAACTTTTTTGGAATGTGGTGTTGGCATCAAATTCAAAATGGGCATATATTTTTCAAAAAACAATAAAATTTCTCAGTTTCAACATTTGATATTTTGTCTTTGTAGTATTTTCCTTTAAAAATATGGTTTACATGATTTGCATCTCATTGCATCCTATTTTTATTTACATTCTGCACAGCGTCCCAACTTGTTTGGAAATGGGGTTATACATTAGCCAAGCTACACTGAAAAACTAAAGCAGGAAACTTCAGACAAGTCTAGTCTGATCAAATACATTTGAGTTAAATGGGCATTCCAGCACAAAACTAACATTCAAAACAATATTTATCCTGTTATGCAATATCCAGTAATGCTGCACTTATCCCTCAGCATTGTTGGTCTGATGGACTTCACTATTTTGTGCATTTGCCCCCCAATGTTCTTTCACTATGCCCAGCATGCATTACACAAATACGTCGCACATCCATTGGAAAGCCTTTCAAGAAGTAGGTTTTTCTAAGTCACCAGAAAATGTAATTCTAAAGACTGTTGTGGCACCACTGTAGGAAGTGAGGAGGCATGTTCACAACAGATTTAGTGACTGTGACATTCTTCATTTAGGATGGAGTGACCCTTTAACTGGGAAACTGTGTAATTTAGATTTTCTGCCAAACTGTCACTTTAAAGCCAAATCAAGCTGGGCATTACCATCACTGCTGACACACAGTCATGTGCCATGTGGTGACTAAAAACCGCCTGACTCGGTCACTGGTTTCCACGGGGAAAGCAACAACATGCCAGTCTGATGAACTTTAGTGTTGTGTTCATAAGAGATGGCAGGAACTGAAGTACTGCTGAATAGTGTTCCTGATGTTTGATGCTGTAAACAAAGCTTGCGGTGGTGATGCAAGAAAACAGCCATGAAGAAAAGCTAATTACATATTCTGCTTCCGTACACTTGATCAGAATACAGGACTAAGCATGTGGGAAACTGACTGGGGAAAGCATTCTGTTCAGAATAAACATACACACTTCTGTTGCTTAATTTAAAAGGGCCCATTTTACGGAAAACTGAATTTTCCATGGATCTGATGAAGTTCTGAATCGTGCCACTTACTTCCCACTCCACACAGTCCATACATGGAAACTAAGCTACAAATGCAAGCTGTTTCTAATTAACTGTTTTTTATGATGTCACAAAACCCAATACATTTAAATATACATGCCTATTAAGCCAGTTTAAAACTTCACTCATTCATGTTTAAGTTGTAAGGAGTGTTTCACCCTGGACTTTTATTCTTATTTAAAAAAAAAAAAAACAGTCTCATTTACATATGAGAGCTCATTTACATATGTCAGTCTTAAAGGCACAGTAACAAAAACAGTCTGTTCAAAAAAGTGAATGTTGATAAAAAGAGAGCTCTTTTACTACCCTGTTGCGTCTCCATAGCAGAATTAGATTTTTGGGTAAAAATAAAATAATCCTTCTTTGCAGTAAAATAAAGCTCTGCTGATCGTTCTAACACAGTTTTAACAATAAATGGTCTTAAACGCTGGAGTTAATGTAGAACTGCTAATTCACCCTTTAACCCTGAAGATTAGAGTGCAGACTCGCCTAGCTAGTAGTTAACGAAAAGGCACAGAGAGAGATTTAAGATGCACATCGATAATTGCAAGACTTGTTTGTATTTATAATCACTCCAGCTGGTTTCCTGATACATTTAATCTGCAATGAGAAACTGTCAAACACTAAAAAGTCAGCTTCTTGTTTCAATTGTCCCATTCCACCTTAAATGGTGCAACAGTTACATTCTGGTGCCTCAAGTACCATTTAAGGTGGAATGGGGAAATTTGAACAAGAAGCTGGAGAATGAGTAGCTGACCTCAGCTTAATAAGAAATCGAACATTGAGAGACATTTTACAAGAAACTGTTCTACTTTTGAGGAAAAGTTTCCTGCTGGAGATGCGAGAAAAGTGGCTATAGCTGAACTAAAGCTTAAAGCAGAGCAAAGTAAGTCTGTGTTTTTGTTTATATTATATTTCTTAGTCTATACTAGTACACTGGCACATTTTAAGACATATGTTCAGCCAAGATGGTAAAACGATACTTCAACAAAATAGACATAAAATGTTGTGGCTCCCAAGGTGGTTTGATTTTTGTTGAAAGGACGAAATGGCTCTTCTTACAATTGGACTGCTGACCCCTGATCTAGGCCAAAAAAATGAAATACAAAAAAAATGAAGGACATGGGCCCTTTTTAAGTTGTCTTTTTCTATACTGAGTCTGCACTTCTGACTTTTCTCTACCAAAAATATCCGAAAATGCCAAAAAGTGACCAAAATAGGTAAAAAATTATAAATATGGTAAAACTATAGAGGATAGTTTTTTTCATTCCAAAAAAACAAGACTGTATAAACAGAAATAATTTTATTAAATTCAAATCATAAAAAACATCTCATCTTCTACTCACAAACACAAATGTGACAGACTGAAAGTTCACCTTCCACATAATTTCTCTACTTGTTTCAATGAGCTACAAGTCCAAAATAGTACACATATAATTAGACGTTTTGTTATGGCCAGCAGCTGCTACTCTTCAGGGTTAATAACACGGCTTGTATAAGTTCTAAAACTGTTTAATATATGTAATTGTTTTATGTGGAACGACAACCCACAGACACATCATCACACAGCAAAACGTTCTTGTAAAACAGATTTTACAGCAGCACATCTTTCACCCAGTCCTGTGCTTAACTGCGGTATGTTTTACTAGTTGGTAGAAGAAGACCACTCTTTTGCGTAAACATGCCTAAATCATGTCACACTTCTGTTTATGTCATGTTTTTCATTTCTTCGGATCCCTCTTTTTCCCGGCACATGCTCGAACTGGCTTGTTTTTCTTTTTCCGAGTTCTAATCTGTCACTTATTCGCAATTATGGAAACTCTATGAGCTTCTTTTACAGGCTCGGCCTCTGCGGTCATGAAGTAATGGCTCTTTCAAAACCACAAGCAGCTTTCTTTCCTAACACAGCTGAAAGAGTGCAGGTCAAAAAAATATACATTTATTTACATAAATATGCACATGCATATACATATATTCATAGATGTATATGTCAAAATACTTTTCATGTCATTGTTGTCATAGCAGAGATTTTAAAACTTAATTTTTTACCCATTTTAACAACACCAGCTGCCCTTTACAATGTGTGCACGTCATGACCAATAGCAATGATTCAACATTACTTGGAATAAGATCTTGCTACATTAGCATTAACGTTAAAAACATATTTTTCTTCTCCTATAAAGTTTGGAGATGTGAGGGTGATGTATTGTTTCTAAGCACATTTCATCAGTGTTTTGGCAGACTGGATTTATGTTGGCAGTTATTTTCCATTTTGGAGGAACTCGTGTGAGCACAGTTTGACTGATGAAGGCTCTTGATCATCTGAATAAAAACTAAACATTTTTTCAGCTTCCCTAATGTTGTAACATGCTATTACAATATTAAACATAATTATAGTATCACAACAATGGATTTAGCATATTTTAATGGATCAGGTATTGGCAATATTAAGCCATCCAGTTTTAATCCTTCCAGTGATCCAGTTTCAATCCTTGTTTTTAGTTTTCTATTTACACCACTGTCATAGAGGTGATGTAATCACACATTAGCCACAATCTACAGCAGTCAGGCATGTTTTCAGAGGATAACAAAGAGATGTAAATATCTACAGTGTGGAACTATTTAAAAGTGGCATATGGGCGAGTGGCTGTTAGGCTTGAACCCTCAGGATGCCACCAGCAGCACATACAATATATACAGTGGTGTGAAAAAGTGTTTGCCCCCTTCCTGATTTCTTATTCTTTTGCATGTTTGTCACACTTAAATGTTTCAGATCACCAAACAAATTTAAATATTAGACAAAGATAACACAAGTAAACACAAAATGCTGTTTATAAGTGAAGGTCTTTATTATTAAGGGAAAAAGAAATCCAAACCTACAGGGCAAACTGGGCAAAAATGGCCTGCATGGCAGAGTTCCAAGACAAAAACCACTGCTGAGCAAAAAGAACATAAAGGCTCGTCTCAGTTTTGCCAGAAAAAATCTTGATGATCCCCAAGACTTTTGGGAGAATACTCTGTGGACGAGACAAAAGTTGAACTTTTTGGAAGGTGTATGTCCCATTACATCTGGCGTAGAAGTAACACAGCATTTCAGAAAAGGAACATCATACCAACAGTAAAATATGGTTGTGGTAGTGTGATGGTCTGGGGCTGTTTTGCTGCTTCAGGACCTGGAAGTAAATGGAACCATGAATTCTGCTGTCTACCAAAAAATCCTGAAGGAGAATGTCCGGCCATCTGTTTGTGACCTCAAGCTGAAGCGCACTTGGGTTCTGCAGCAGGACAATGATCCAAAACTCACCAGCAAGTCCACCTCTGAATGGCTTAAGAAAAACAAAATTAAGACTTTGGAGTGTCCTAATCAAAGTCCTGACCTGAATCCGATTGAGATGCTGTGATGCATGACCTTAAAAAGGCGGTTCATGCTCGGAAACCCTCCAATGTGGCTGAATTACAACAATTCTGCAAAGATGAGTGGGCCTAAATTCCTCCACAGCGCTGTAAAAGACTCATTGCCAGTTATCGCAAACGCTTGATCGCAGTTGTTGCTGCTAAGAGTAGCCCAATCAGTTATTAGGTTTAGGGGGCAATCACTTTTTCACACAGGGCCCTGTAGGTTTGGATTTCTTTATCCCTTAATAATAAAGATCTTCATTTATAAGCTGCATTTTGTGTTTACTTGTGTTATCTTTGTCTAATATTTAAATTTGTTTGGTGATCTGAAACATTTAAGTGTGACAAACATGCAAAAGAATAAGAAATCAGGAAGGGGGCAAACACTTTTTCACACCACTGAACTCCGACCATATTTTCAGTCACGAGTTCTCTATCGGTTAGAAACAAGACTGTTGCAGAAATGTTCTGCTGTGCCACTTCTGATTTTACACTAGCGAGAGAAAGGAGCTGAAACTGCAAAGTATAAAATCATACTGTAATCACCAAACTATAACAGTTATACAACATAAGTAGTCCACAAAAACAAGAATACATCCTACGGTGCACAAATTAAAAATGACATTATTTTATTGCACAATATTAGTAACTGGTAACCAAACATTTGTGTTGATAAATCAAACTCAATCATAAGAACATTAAAAAAGAAGAAAATCATATCAGACCGGAATGTCACATTATGTATGAGATCTTACTGCAGTATTACTGGCATGTCCTACATTATCTATATCAAGTTATTCTTAAGGTTAAAGCACTTAGATGGGATCGGACCAGAATCGAACGATTCTCCACACTGAAGCACTCAGATCCGATCAGACAGGTATTGAACAATTCTCAACATTAAAGCCCTCGGATCCAATCGGATCAGTAAAAAATGAGTCTCGACATTAAATCACTCCGATTAGATTGGGCAGGCATTGAAGAATTCTCAACATTAAAGCACTCCGGTCTGAGTATCGAACAATTCTCAACATTAAAGCACTCCAATCCGATCAGACCAGTATCAAACGATTCTTGACATTAAAGCACTGACATCCAATCGGCCCGGTATCAAACGATTCTCAATGTTAAAGCACTCAGATCAGATCAAACGATTCTCACCATTAAAGCACTCAGATCCGATCGGACCAGTATACAACGATTCTCAACATTAAAGCCCTCCGATCCAATCGGACCAGTATCAAACAATTCTCTACATTAAAGCACTGACATCCAACTGGACCGGTATCAAATGATTCTTGATATTTAAGTATGTAGATCGGATCGGAGCAGTATCGAACGATTCTCAACATTAAGGCACTCAGATCAGATCGGACCGGCATCGAGCGATTCTCAACATTAAAGCACTCCGATCCTATCGGACCAGTATTAAACGATTCTTTACATTAAAGCACTGACATCCAATTGGATCGGTATCAAACGATTCTCGATATTTAAGTACTTAGATCGGATCAGACCGGTTTTGAGCGATTCTCAATGTTTAAGCATTCAGATCAAATCAGACCGGTATAAAACGGTATTCAACATTAAAGCACTCAGATCGGTTCGAACTGGTATCAAAAGACTCTCTACATTAAAGTACTCAGATCAGATCAGACCAGTATCAAACACTTCTCTACATTAAGGTACTCAAATCGGACCGCTTTTGCATGATTCACAAAATTTAAGCTCTTAGATCAAATCGGACTGGTATCTAACGATTCACATCACTTAAGGACTTAGATTGAATCGGACCGGTATGGAACAATTCTTAACATTAAAGTGCTCATATCAGATCGGACCAGTATAAAACGATTCTCAAAATGAACATACTCAGGTTTGATCGGACTGAAAGATTCTTAACATTTATCAGAAGGGTTTCAAATGATTCTCCACATTAAAGTTCCTGGATCAGATAGAACTGGTATAGAATGATTCTCAGCAGTAACATACTTCAACTCAGCAGTAACATACTGGCTTCAAACAGTTTACATAACACTAGATTGCTTGAAATTAAGATTTTATCGGCTTTTCTAACACATTCAACAAACATTCACCGCTGTGCTCTAACAACACCAGCCAGAAGTCATTAAATTTGTTGTTTATGTAAGAACCTATAAATTCATTTTCTGCTTTCTATTGTATGTCTTTACTTGTATACTCCTCAACTCAACTGAAAACATGTATAAAACAAAACAGTAAACGTGCATATCCGGCTGGGGGGAAATAACTGTGATAAGCTCAAATAATTACGATCAGGCGAGTGTGTAATAATTATGAAAGGCCTAGTCTGCATTATGAAAATGTCTGTGCGTTTACACAAGAGAGAGACATGGTGCAGTTCAGAGAGCTGTTTCTAACACCAGCTCGGTCCATATAGGTATTCATCATGTCGTGACAACTGAGGACATCTATAAGTGTGTGCATGTTGTATAAGGACAGTGGAGGCAGTTTTCTGCCTGCCGACTGCCCAGTGCCATTAATAAAAACCAGCAGCTCCGTCAGCCAATCAGGCGGGAGAACACACAAGTGCCCGGCGACAAGCCGCAGTGCGAGGTTGACAACACTCCCACGCGCCGACACACATACACTGACCCACATTGATCATCGCTATGGCAACCCCAGAGTCGACGCAATGTGTTCGTCTCGCAGGTTCTCGCAGAGTTCATTGAGCTGAATGAAGGGAGGGAGGGAAAGAGAGACAGAGAGAGAGAGAGACAGAGAGAGAGAGAGAGAGAGAGAGAGAGACATGCCAATGGACTTGACCTGAAAATGCATTCCTTTACTGAACAGATTCATTGCTTTATACTAACTAAGCATGTCCAGAAGCAGAAGCACTCTCTCAGCTCGTTCGCAAAGTTTTTTTTTCTTTCATCCTCTGACACTGAAATTAATTCCAGTCACCTTTTCCACACAAATCAAGTGGAGAGTTACAAAGGCACTGTGTGTTGCTAAAAGAACTGCAGCCGGTTGCACCAGCTGAACGTAAGTTCAATCGTAAGTTGAGGTGTAAAGTCCATCCTAAACCTTACGTTGAGAGTAGTTAGTTTAAAACTAGCGACACACAGAATTTCGGTTGCACCACAGACACTTATCCTAACTAGTAGTGCGTAAAGTGATCGTAGATCAAAACACTGTCCAAAGAATCATGTTTTCACTCTGCAGCCAATCAGTAATGCTACCCGACATAAACAGTAAACATTACACACATGATCTCACATGATCGCTCACATTTCTCTCTTTTTGTGCCACATTTACTTCGTTTAAGGCGTGTCAGTCATATAAGCTATAATGCATAAAGAGACTGTTCTGCTGTTGGAATATCTCCGATGTTCAAACTGGGCTCTCGTGCACAGTATTTTAACTGCACTTTATCAACGAATGGTCAGTAACGTTAGCTGTGGCTAATGTAATCGCTGTTTGAATCTCCTGAATGACAAAAAGGTAATGTTAGCTGCATTAGTTATATTTTTAAAATAATATGTTTTGTATTCTATGATAAGGTCAGCATCACACACAACCTGAGCACTGATGGAGCTGCTCTTATTGCTCTGCATGCAGTTGGCTTGTATACTTTAGAGTCACCCACAAGGTTTTGGAAGGACGCTGTAGCAAAATATCTCAGTGCCAGACACAAAGTAGGACTCAGGGCTCTGTTACTGTCTATGTTGTGCAAATCTGTGGCTGGGAGGTCTGTAATCTTTTCTATCTCCAATTGACGAAAATGGGTGCAATCTATCCTGCAGAACTGATTGCCAACCAAAATCGAGATGTATTTCTTTTTCTTGCGAGCTTTCCCATCGATCAAATCGACCAGCCATTTTAACTGATTTCTTACGGCAGAAATTACACCTTCTATAGTGTGTGTGTAAATTTTAAGTTAGAACTTAAAGCTGCATTGAAACTATGTTACTTGGTGCAACAGGTTAAATTCTAGTAGCTCATAAACTTGAATGTAGAGGCAGTTTCCGTTCAAACTAGGCTATGATTGAACTTGCGCTCTGGTGGCTGTAGAACACCCCAGGCTTTAATTGATAGTCTAACATACACAGTCCCCCCCCCCATATAGCAAATACAGATGATCAGCTGAGACAAGCTTGGCATCTGAAGTTCAGTGGTGAACCATGATTATTAGAGCTGGGCCTTCAGTTCAGCCACAAGGTCAAAAACGAGGAAAAATAAACATCTCTACGATCATGCTAATTTCTCAGCTTCACAAAACTGGTCCCTACCACTATAAATCAAAACATGATTGGTTGATTCCAGGGTCATTCCTGATTATGTTAGCGGTTAATCTGACATGTTAGGACTTCAATTCAGCTCCTGAAGACCTAACCAATGGGAGAGCTCGATTCTTTAATGATGCAGAATCTTTAATAATGATTATATTAAAGAAAAATGAGCTAAAATTTCAGACATGTATTTTTTTTTATCTTTATTTCACAGAAATCATTGGGCCCTCTCTGAAGGCCTAGACGACCTTACGGGTTCCCCACTGCTCAAGTTTGCTTCTTTCATTTTGGACTGGAGCAACAAGGCTAAGGTTCAAATATTTGAATATTGTTATTGTTATTCAACAGTAACTTTTACAGTATAGATTGAAATGTTACAAAGTAGACAAAAAAAGGTAAGATAATGGTTTACTCTTAATTTAAAGAATGTTGGGAAACAAAAGTTTTATTTTTTACACTAATATCTCATCACAAAATAACTATATGTAGCTATCTGATCTGCAAGATTTGGTCACCACTTCTCCAGTATGGAGAATCCTGGATATTAATTTAATTATAAGTGCGTTCTTGTTGTAAACATCTTTCTTATTTAATATCTCAATTTAACGTATTGAAATTTTCTTAATTTTTACAGCTTCCTGCTTATTGTTTGACACCTAAAGTATATGAATATCATTTAAGAATTACAGGTTAGCAATATGATGATATCTTATCATTATTGCAATAAAGTTTATTATCATGATACACAATATGCTTTTTCTGAGCATATCATGGATTGCATGTTTAATTAAAAAGATAATATAATTAGTCTGGTTTAGCTTTCTGGTTCATACGTTACGTGATATGATATTTTTGCATTTGTCCACCCCAAATTAGAATCAATTCATATGTTTTTGCACCAAAATCAGCTTTATGATTGACAAGCGATTCTCAAGTTTTGAAAGGTAGTGTAGCTAATACCCCACCAATCGGCACGATGCTAACTGCGTGCCTAAATCACCTCTCACTTGCCTCAAACCGTGTGGAGTTGTTTGGTAAACTCTTTGATTCTGTGGTTTCACTGTATGACACACTTATCTATAAGCATAAGGCAAATTGGCTGCTACTGTTTTTTGCTTTGCTAATGTATTTTTGTCCATGTTACAGATAACAATGTGTCAAACAGTGTCAGAAACCACATAATCAAGTCTATTAGAGGTTACAGTGTCTGGAGCTAATAGTTAAACGATGAACGCTAATAAGTGTACCTATGTACCTAAGCTACCAGTAGTTGTTAGGTACATTAGCCTCATAGCTCCAGTGCAAAACTAAAGAAACAAATTTCAGACACAGAACATGAACTACATTTTCAGCTACATTTGGGATAAGAGAGGGAAACCGCACAGACTTTTCACTGAACACTCGGCTTAAATTATGACTCAAGTTGGCAAAAAAACAACATGTGAAAAGCTCAAAAACACTTCAAAAGCACTTCCGTTCAGGGAAATCCAGTTAACCACAACAAGTTGATTAACAGTATGAGCACATGTTACCTCTGAAACTGCTAAGCAATTCCCTGAAAAAAAGAAAAATTATAGACTGAATAACAAGCATCATGTCTTCAAAAGTCTGTCTTAAGTGCAAAAGTTAGAGATGTTCCTTCTGAATGTAGGTCAAGAAATAAGACGTGTGGCTGCTGTAGATATAGTAGTTACTTGTTCACCGAAAAAAAAGAGAGATGCAGGCCTGACTGCATCTTAACCTGTGTTGAATGAATGAATGAATGAATGAATGAATGAATTGCTATAAGCAGTATAAGGATGTGTTTACGTATTATATTGTGAGTAACCTACTAATTAACTTAACAATTAACTGAATTTTTAAAATTCTAAAAATGAACTTAGCTAAACAATAACCATGCAGCCTACCAAAAATTTAACAACACTTAACTGGGAATCAAAAAGATTAACTAGAAAATCTCTGAAAAGACTTAAAAAAACATCAGCGCTACCAAACAATTAAAATATGAATCACATTCTTTTGTGTACTTAGTCTTGATTATTGATCTTTTTGTTCCATTTTAAAAATATAAGAACATGTTTCCAATTCAAATTTCATCACTGCCATTAAGTGAGAGCAAGTGTCTGCATGCTCCAACCAATGAGTGTTTATCATATACAACCCTGTTTCCAAAAGAAAATTGGGGTGCTGTGCATAATGTAAATAAAAACAGAATGCAATAATGTGCAAATCATTTCAACTCTAGATTTATTTGAAAATAGCACAAAGACAACATATCAAGTGTTGAAGAAATTTGATTGGTTTTATATGTACATGCCCATTTTGAATTTAACGCCAGCAACTTGTTTCAAAAAAGCTGGGACAGGGGCTGCAAAAGACTGGTAAAGTTATGTGACTCTTTGGGCAGAACAAAAAGTACTGGTAAAATAAATAAATAAATAAATAAATAAATAACGCACTGCAAATCACCTGGTTAATACCAATCCTACGGTGAAACATGGTGGTAGCAGTATCATGCTATGTGAGTGCATCTCAGCGGCAGGGAGAGGGAAGCCGGTAAGGATTAAGGGACGGATGAACGCAGCCAAATACATTAACATTCCTCCAGAGTGCACGAAAACTTAGACAGGGGCGACAGATCACCTTTCAACATGACAATGACCTGAAGCATACGGCCAAAACAACACTGGAGTGGTAAGTCTCTGAATGTCCTTGAGTGGCCCAGCCAGACTTAAACCCCATTGCATATCTGTGGAGAGACCTAAAGAAGGCAGTTCACTGAAGGTCGCCATTCAATCTGACACAGCGTGGGAGGGTCCGCCATGAAGAATGGGATAAATTGTCCAAATTCAGGTGTAAAGTTTGTAGAGACGTATCCAAGAAGATCATTCAATCATTCTTACACTCCATAATCCCAACACTGAAAACAGCTAATGCTAGCTAAGTCAGCTAAATGTCCTGCTAGTTTATACTGTTACAAGTGAATGGCAAGACTTGTCCTCTCTTCTCATCTAAACAGTAAAAGCAAAATAGTCCCATCTAGTGGACTGAAGAAGCAACTGTTCAAAGGTAAACACTTTCATCAGCTTAAATCACATAACTGCACTGACATTTTATGAAAAATACCTCAAACGTGTATCATCAGTTTAAAAAAAAAAAATAATAAATTACTATCGTACACATTTTATTGAAGTAGCAACTGTAGAATGTCAAAGCGTTTGCAGTCAATACAGGATTGATGAACAGAACGGCACCATCACTTATATGACGTCCATCGTACATCATCAATATTGAAAAATGGTTATCACAAATGTTTTATCATCCAGGGCTACTTAGAGCTAACTCAAACTCAGAAGAGCGAAACCAACAACCAGTCCCATCCCTCAATCCCACTAAGAGATGAAACCCAGACCCATCTCTCCAGAGTCCAACATTACCTCCCTGACCTGCCGTTGTGCCTGTGTGTGGATTAGTGGCTAGCCGGTGGTTAGCCCTGCAGCACGCCGCTCCATTAACCACAACATTCTTGATTGAGGGAAGCAGTATGATGATATTGAGCGAACAAACAGAAGTGTATTACCTCGCTTTTTTCCATTCATTATCACTCCTCCTGCTTCATAAATGGGCCAAGCAGGCCTGAGGGAAATGCCCCTGGTCTCTAAAGGCCCACGTCATTTGAAAGCTGATGGATG
>NW_023494799.1:22691972-22856972 GCF_904425465.1 Colossoma macropomum | reverse complement strand
CAGTTTGCCGAAGACCCTTTCGTGCTCCAGCATGACTGAGCCCCTGTGCACAAACTAAGCTCCATGACGAATTTGGTGTGGAGGAACTCCACAGCCTGCACAGAGCCCTGACCTCAACCCCACCGGACACCTTTGGGATGAACTGGAACAGCGACTGTGAGCCTTCTTGCTTATTTGACTGAATGGGCACAAATTCCTACAGACGCACTCCAAAATCTTGTGGAAAGCTTCCCAGAGGAGTAAAGGATGTTATAGCTGCAAAGTGAGGGGTAAACTAATGAGTTGTCCATGAGTAAATGTTTTAGAACAGGATGCCCAACAAGCTCATACAGATATGATGGTCCATACAGTTTTGGCCACATGTATGTGATGTACATGAGAATGTCTGTGTATACACACAAACACCCATTCACACAAAGAGCAAGAGGAAATTCTCGATAGATCTGCACTGGGGGAGAAAGACGGCACCATCTGCAGTTGTCTGTGTTTGTGTGAGTGAACGCGGCGACCCCTCAGCCTGAAGGAAACAAAGAAAGCATGCAGCTCATCTTGGGTCAAATGGGGTGTGAGTCTACTGCACTGCAGCTGACCTTACACAGAGCGCCATCTAGTGCATACTAGTGATGTAACTGAATACATTATTCAGAATGAAGAGATAATGCATTCTGAACAGATACAAATTCAGATACAAACTAGTGACGCTGCTCCAGAGCCTCCCGTTCTATTGGTTAATGCTTTTCTACGGAGATTATACAAGCTGCCTGGGCCACATTTGGCCAGCAATGGGTGCACCTTAAAGTGGCTAAATTAGAAAGGAAACAAGATAGACAGATATAAGATAATCCATTTGCACAAGGAAGAGGAAAGTCAAATGAGTTCAAAGATGATTAAAAACTACAGAAAAAATGGAAATGAAACATTCTATAAAATGCACATACATCCAGTCTATAGATGTCTGGAGAACAATGGGGAAATCAATTTCCTCTTACCTAATACTGATGCATTCAATCCAGCCAACCAGGGCCTTCTAAAGCAGCTGTGACAGACGGCAGTTGAAACTAGGCTCTACACGAAGGTAGATCTCCAGGATCAGGGTTATAGACCACTGCTATGAAGCGCTTTATCCAACAAATCAAACAGAAGTTCACGCTCACTCTTAGTCACAGTGCAAATACACGTGTTCCCTAAAATTGTATGATATACTGTTATCTATAAACATGATCTCTATAAATTCAAGCTTCATGATGGCTGTTGGTACGTTTTATTTTTTATTTTTATTTTTTTTTAGCAGTGTGAGGATTTTGTACTAGTACTTTTTAGCTCAAATAGCACAAAACCTTAAGTAGAACCAAACATGTCTTAGCTGATCAACTTCATTTGAAGTAAGGGGAGGATTATGTGAATGCTATTTTTCACAGAGTCATCACTTTGAGGCAGCAAAAGTATAGCTGGTGTCACCAGAATCAGCAGCAGAAGTTTTAGTTTGAGAGAATGAGGAGAGAACGCTTACAATTAAACATAATTTAGGTTGGATAGAGCACGGAGTTCAAACAAAAGAGCAAAGGCAAACACAAAACAAGCAGGTCTCCGCCAATACGATCAATGCTTGTGCAGTCACTATAGACATTTTTCTCAATGGATGATAGAGTAAGCAGTGACTCAATGAGGAATGACAGTGAGGGTTGAAGCAATGGGGGATGACACAGCGAAAAAAGATGCAGTGAAAAACAATGCAGTGAAGGTTGACGTAGTGAAGAATAATGTAGTGAAAAACATCACGGAAAAATGACAGTGAGAGGTGATGCAGTGCGAAATGACAGTGAGGAGTGATGCAAGGAAGAATAATGTAGTAAAAAATTTCGTAGTGGGAGTGATGCGGGTAAAAATGATGCAGTGAAAACGGCTAAGCGAGAGGTGATGCAGTGAACAATGATGCAATGAAAGATGACAGCAGGGTGTGACATGTTGCCAAATGATGTAGTGAGGAATGACACAGTGTGGAGTGAAGGAGTGACAGCGAGGGCATAATACAGTGAAGAACGACCCAGTGAAGCACAATGATGCAAAGGATAATGCAGTGAGAGAGCACAGCATGCAATGCCCCGGTGAGGGATAACACACTGGTGAGGGACGACGCAGCTAGAGATGATGCACTGTAGAATGTTGCAACAAGGGCTGACGCACTGGCAAGAGATGGCGCTACATGGGATGATGGCCCAAGGGAGGATTCACTGAGAATATCACAAATGAGGGATGACGCACTGCAGAATGTCAACACGAAAGATGACACTGCAAGGGATGATGCACTGCAGAATGACGACGCGAGGAATGATGCCATGAAGGATAATGCACATAAGAATGTTGCAACAAGGGCTGATGCACTGGCGAGGGATGACGCCACGAGGGAGGATTCACTGAGAATGCCACAAGCAAAGTATGTTACACTGCAACATGACGTAGCGAGAGATGACACACTCTAGAATTTTGACGCGAAAAATTACACTGCAAGGGATGACGCACGGCAGAATGTCGGCGCAAGGGATGACATCGCGAGGAACGATGCACTGCAGAATGTTGCAACGAGGGTTCAATTGAATGCCACAGCGAGAATGGCACACTGCATGTGGTATTAGGGGAATGACCCTCTGCAGAACGTCACAGCGAGGAATGATGGCGCAAGGGATGACACACTGCAGAATGTTACAGTGAGGGGAAACGCCACAAGGGATGATGAAATGCAGAATGTCACTGCAAGGGGATGACGCAGCAAGGGATGGCACAGTACGGAATGTTACAGTGAGGGATGATGCAGCAAAGGAAGGTGCAGCGAGGGATGAAGCAGAATGGAATGAGGCACAAAGGGATTATGCAGTGAGGGACTACCCAGTACGAAATGCTGCCATGACAGATGACGAAGTGAGGGACTACCCAGTACGAAATGCTGCCATGACAGATGACGAAGTGAGGAACTTCTGGACCTAAAACTACCCAGCCTGGGTTAATTATGAACTTTCTGGACTCAAAATTGGACAGCCTGAGCTAATTCCTAACAATTAAATTTGTGAAAAGAACAGAAACTCTCAAAGCCCTTTAGCGTCTTTCTCACCAGCTCGTTCGTCTACCTGAAGCTAACACCAATTTAAAATCCTGTTTTAAAACCCTGAGTTAAAAATACCTCATGCACTGTAGAAAGCTCATTTTGTCTTTTTTTATGGTTAAAACACACAAGAAGGAACCCACAACGCCAAAGGTTATAGCTTACTGACTCACATTACAAAGAACGCCTCAGACACTTCACTGCTAAAGCCTGAGGAAATATAAAACAAAGCACAAACACAGCACACAGTCACCGAGACATGCCAATACAGCATCAGGGAAGACCCACACACACACACAGAACAGAGGGAAGGGAGGGTCTCAGGCTGTTGGAGGTCAAGCATGGTTTGGCATGAACAGAGATGTTGAGATCACACTCAGAGTGGGCACTGAAACACATTCTCATTTCAGTGGCTCAGAAACACACGTGTGTTCACATTCACACTAATAAATAGAGAACAGTGCAATATTATACCACAGTTAGTTGGGCAAGCTGACATTTTAACGTTTTCAGGGATAAGAGATTCAGTAAACTACGTACTTGATACTGCCTTCATTTGCTTTCATATCCAAATACCCAGTTACCTCTGGAAAATGGTGTAATCCAGTTGTGTGCAGAGTTAAATTTTGCCAATCGTGTTGTTTGCTGATAATATGTTGTAGTGCAAGGAGTCATTCAAAATGTCTGTAAAGCAGGAGTATGAGATGTAGTGAGTAATAAACTTCATTCCCTTGTGAAAAATAGTTTCTGTGGGTTGATTTGGACATTTTGTAGTTTATAGGTCTTGTCTTAGGAAAACCAGAGCACTGTCATTTATAGAAAACAGTAACTAGGCTGTCATGAAAAATCCACACGAGTGGAAAGGCCACTCACTCATCTGCAACGAGGGATGTGTATGTATACAACAGTAGTTTTACTTATAATACAAGAAAAAGCACACACATATAGGTAACTCCGGCTTCATGACATGACTCCAACTTCTCACTGAGGAGTAAGAGTAAATATAATAATAATAATAATAATAATAATAATAATAATAACAACAACAACAACAATAATAATAATAATAATAACAACAATAATAATAATAATGATGATAATACTACTACTACTACTAATAATAATAATAGCTTAAGAATAAAATGACTGAGGAAATGTGTTTACTTTTAACACACACACACACACCATCACAGAACACCTCACTGCAGAAATGCCTGAAACATTTCTTAAATCTTATCAGTAGCATTTATATTATACTAATATTAATACTTATTTACATAACTTGAAAAACTGCACTGCAAACACACTGAAACAATTGCTGTCATAGCAAGTAACATTACATGCTATTCCTTGGAATCCTGGTCAATCTGGCATCCCTGAGAAGGTTGTTAAGAATGTTTGAATGTGTCAGTGATGAACAGCATCTTTTAGCTGAACTGAAAACAGCTTTTTGGTCAACTCTCATCAGTAAGCAACAAGATTCTGACCAAGTTTTTTAAGTCGCTAACAAATGAGCTAACGTGCTCAGCTGTATTTGTCTTATTGGATGGCTCACTAGCCAGTTTCTTATTCATATTTTCCACTTCAGCTTAAATGGTGCAGGCACATGCTGTATCATTTAAGGTGGAACAGAAAATTTGAATAACAAGGTGAATGGGCTAACCAACTTCAGCCTCATCATTATCGCCTCAAATTAGAACTCTAAGGAGCCTTAACAGTCCGACCTCTGACTACTGCCAAGATATCACCATGGCTTGACAGGAAAGGACTGTTTCAGAGACATAATAAAAGCCTAATCATAAATTGCTGTTTTTGTGCAAACAGAGAAAACTGATATGATGCCACTGCTTGCTACCGGTGATAGCCGCTGCTGGACTGACAAAGTAGCGCATGTTTTCACAAAAACAAAAAACGAACGGACCAACTGCCCCTTGAATTGATAGATGATTCGAAATCCCTTCTTTGCAATTACACTCATATGCCATTTGGTCAGAAATGCTTACCATACAGGTCCACAACACAAATTTTCCTGCAAAACTGATCGGCCCCTCTCTATCAATCAGTGGAAAGGGCCCACCATGGGACCACTACTGACCAGACATTATTTAGGCGGTGGTCCATTTTTTATCACAGCAGCATCACTGACATGGTAGTGCTTGTAGTGCCAGGTGTTTTTTAGATAGGATTTTTTCATAGCTTAAACCTCCTCATGAAAAAAATACTACCAGCATCAAAACTACAAGGCTGAAGTCAGCTTTTTATGCAGCAGCTTCTTGTTCAAATTTTCCTGTTCCACCTCAAATAGTGGCTGTTACTACTGTAATGCCTCAGGCACCAGAATGTAACTACTGCACCATAAAAAGAGGAATGGGAAAATCTAAACAAGAAGCTGGTGAACAGGAAGCCAAATTCTGCCTCGTATTAAAACTACAGATAGGATAGTCTGACAGTCTAAATGTCTTTATCAGAAAATACTACCAGCATTAAAAGAAACCAGAGTTGTAAAGAAATCAGAGCTATGCTAACAGGTAGCTAGAGCTAGCAGAATCTGTGTGCTTCGCTTGTGCTTTTCACGCTAGTTCTCTGCAAGTAAAGTGAACGTAGCAGAGACCTTTGACTCTTTTAAGGATCTTGGGGAAACCCTCCGCATCACAGTATCTAGTATCCAGCCAGATTAGTATCTAAATTGCACTCGAAGCATGGATAGAAAGAGAAAACCTGCGATCAGCGGTGCTAAAAAGGTAAGCCAGGCTTTGCTGGCTGACATTGAAAAATGTGCTGAGACAGCAGGCTTATTTAAGCAGTATGCAGGTGATGAGTGGCGAAAAGGCAGAAACATCGAAGAGGAGGAATGAACAGGGAGCAGGTGCTTTGTCATGCTTGTGCTGTGAACTAGCTGAGTAAACTAGCTGAATTAACTAACTAAAATGTTTCTGTTAACCTTGGGGATTCAGTGCTATATTTTAAATAATTCAGACAATAAAAGGAGGCTATCAAGTCAAATTTGGAGTCAGGTGATTAGACTGTTTTTTTTTTTTTTTCGACAAACATTGATCGATGTTGTGTTAGTTCAAATTTGTTATATCAAATTAAGGCCGCTTGACAGCAAATTCCCGGGCTGCTTTTTGTTGTGTGGTACTGGTACGAGTGTATCAGACACAGTGCCTGCATACATAAGTGTTAAGTAGAAGTCATAAGCAGACAGGTACTAACACATAAGCTAATGACTGACTCACCTCTGTCTGTTCTGAGGGAGGGCCTTGGAGTCCACAGCGAACATCTTTGACACAAATACTATGAC
Organism: Colossoma macropomum; assembly: GCF_904425465.1. Lineage (NCBI taxonomy): Eukaryota > Metazoa > Chordata > Actinopteri > Characiformes > Serrasalmidae > Colossoma > Colossoma macropomum. The sequence continues at coordinate 22,850,574 of NW_023494799.1, read as the reverse complement.
TGGAGCTGTTTCTTCACTCGCGCACTCCAAGAACGCTGTGGACACAGAAACGACAGGGGGAGTTAAACAACTCTGAGACAGTTCTTAGCAACAATCATACACTTACTATGTGCTTTTACGAGTGTATAAGTGTAAGGTCAATGCCTAAAGAACACTGAACAAGCACAGGTCACAAAGAAGACATATTTAGACCAATTATAGAGTTTTTAATAAGACTGTTAGATATGACAATATGTATTGTTATCATGATAGATTATCTCACCATACAACACGCAGATTGTGAGCAGATTGTATATCGTCAGTATTGTTGAACACTGGCCAACTGCATGTTTCATTATAAAGAGATGAAAATTAGCCCAGCTTAATTGGATTTAGTGCCTAATATTGAATAAAAATCATTGTATTCACAGTTTTTGACATTAAATTTTTAAAATTTAGCACTTTTTTTTAGCACTTTTTTCCCTGATCAGATGCCTGCAAAATAAATATTGTGACATCGTGTATCGTGAAGGTTTACTTCTGTATCGCGATGTTATATTTTTGCCATATCATCTACCTCTAGTCTGCAAACAACAATATAATAACTGCATAAACTGCACAGTAATAAGTAGCTGATTGTACGGCAGGCAATCATGTCATCATTTATGTATGTATTTATGTATGTATTTATGTTCTATCAATTGTCTGCCTCTTCCTGCTGTTCCTTACCTAAGCTGTTATTTATTGTTGCGCATAACATTTAGCTTTAATATGAGACTGTTTAGCTGTTTCAGCTTGTTTGGGACTCTGTACTGTATCTTACATTTTACCCACTCTTGCTTATATACACATTTCAGACAGTGGCTGTAAAGGAGGAAGATATTTTAAAATGACACTCAGACCAACATGGAAAAATGAAACCATTAATACATCTGCTGTAAACATGTTGTAAACATCCTAAACAATTGCTGTGGTGCTCTTTAGAGTGTAATTTTCCAGTTTAATGACAAACAAAAAACAAAAACCTTCTGATGATGTATCTGATGAAAAACACAAAAATTATACACGTCTGTCAAACCAAGGCTTAGTGATACATTTCTGCACTATAGAGTATTACATAATATGGCAAATAACATCTTAAATGTTAGTTTAGGGCCAAAACACCTCTTTTAACTTTTTAAAGTAAAATTTTCAATTTCCTGAGGCTGCTGAATTTCAGCTTAAACTTGCCAGCTCCTTCTATCATCCTTCAACAAGGCTAGCTACAAAAAAAACCCTTTCACACAGACGAGGCACCAGCACAGTCTTCCAAAATAGCCCTGAATATTTCACAGAAATCTAAGTCTTTATAAAAGGAGAACATGACAGGAGGCCACTGCCGCAGGCCGATGAAGGCCAAGGTCCACAAAGATCAAACGGGTGGAGCGTGTTTATTTATACTGTACAATATATGAGCCGCTCTGAGCCACATGTCAAAGTATTCAGACCCCTGGAGGTTTTCCAGATTTTTTTCTGCATTGCATAACATTTTTCATAACTAAATATATTTGTACAAATCTTATAGGGTAAAAACCGTCAAGCAAAGGCAGAACTGATTTAATGGTTATACCCGGGCTCTGAGAAAATGCTCAACAGCTAATTTCTCTTCACACCTTGTCTTGTTTCAAAACAAAACATGCTCTGTGGAGAACTACTGGCAAAGAACTGAGTATGAAAAAGGCAAAAAAAAAACTGAGCAAAAAAAACATTATTTCCACATCTGCTGTTTTTACCAATGTACAGGAAACTGCCCCAACCAAGGAAAGAGATGGTCTGTTAAAAAAACAAGTTACATTATCAACACAAAACCAATTCTTGGGCTTTAATGTGAGGGTCTTTATCACACTATTTTAAAGGGCCCATATGTAAATCTAAATTTCATCACTTTCTTTTAAACAACAAAGTTTAATGTAGCATGCAAACATTGTTAAAGTTAAAACTGTACTGTTCACTCCTCAATCCATACAATGCATACATGGAAATTAAACTCCAAAAACCTGCTGTGAATTTGTTGTTTTTGTGATGTGACAACGTCCACCTCTTCAGCCTACAGCAGTTTAGCCCTGCTCACTAAATTATAAGGAGTGTTTCAGCTCTGTTTTTCGTCAACCGGACGAGAGGGTCTGGCTCACAATCTCCGTTCTAGTTCATCCCAAAGGTGTTCGATGGGGTAAAGGTCAGGGCTCTGTATGGGTCAGTCAAGTTCTTCCACACCAAACTCACCCAGCCATGCCTTTATGGACCTTGCTTTGTGCACTGGGGCTCAGTCATGCTGGAACAGAAAAGGTTGGAAGCATACAATTGTCTAAAATGTCTTGGTCTGCTGAAGCATTAAGATTTCCCTTCACTGGAACAAAGGGGCTCTAGGTCAACCCCTGAAAAACAACTCCATAGAATTATCCCTCCTCTACCAAACTTTACAGCTGGCACAGTACAGTCAGGCAGATAACGTTCTCCTGGCATTCGTTAAAGCCAGACTCGTCCATCAGACAGACAGATAGAGAAGCGCGATTCGTCACTCCACAAAATACGTTTCCATGGCTCCAGAGTCCAGTGGCAACGTATTTACACCACTCCATCCAACGCTTGGCATTGAGCATTTTGATCTTAGGCTTGTGTGCAGCTGCTCAGCCATGGAAACCCATTTTGTCAAGTTCCTAACGTGCAGTTCTTTTGCTGATGTTGCTTCCAGAGGCAATGTGGAACTCTTTAGTGAGTGACTCAACAGAGGACAAGCACTGTGCGCTGTTGTTGCTCCTAGATGCTTACATTTCACAATAATAGCACTTACAGTTGATGGGGCAGACCTAGCAGGACAGAAATTTCACAAACTGACTTGTGGCAGAGGTGGCATCCTATGACAGTGCCATGTTCAAAGTCACTGAGCTCATCACATATATGACCTATTCTACTGCCAGTGTTTGTCTATCAAGTGCAAGGCTATGTGCTAAATTGTATCCACTTGTTAGCAATGGGTGTGGCTGAAACACCTGAACTCAATAATTAGGAGGGGTGTCCCAATACCTTTGTCCACATAGTGTATCAGACTTAAAGAAAATTTCTGATTTTTCAAAATTTTCTTCATCATTTGATGGTTAAGATATAAACAAAGTTATTCAGACTGGTTTAATGCTCCATTCTAAAGAAATTTACTGAGGCAGAATTGAAAACAGAGGTGGTGATGGGAACGAGATGTCAGACAGATTTAATAACTTTATAAGGTTACTCACATAGGTTATCATATGAAATTGTTAAGAATGCTGCCTGAGATATTGTTTTGTAATAGGTTTTAGAGCTACTTTCAATTGTCAGAAAATAATTGTCTAAATAATCTAGATAATTGTCTAAAATGTCTTTGTGTGCTGTAGCATTAACATCACCCTTCAAACCCTGAAAAACAGCCCCAGCCCATTATCCCTCCTCCACCAAACTTTACTGCTGGCACTGAGCATTCCGGTAGGTAGCGTTCTCCTGGCATCCACCAAACCCAGACCACGTGACAGCATGGTTTACACCACTCTAGCTGTCGCCCCCAGCTCAGTAAGTTTGCACAGTCTACTGTTTCACAGCTGAGCTATTGTTGCTCTTTCATTTCACAACAACAGCACTTACAGTTGACTAGGACACCTTTAGCAAGGCAAAAGTTTCATGAACGGACTTGTGGCAACCAATAGTGCCACATTTAAAGTCACTGAGCTCTCCAATAGAACTGATTCTACTGCTAATGTTTGTATATTGAGATTGCATAGCTTTGTGTCTGGCTTTATACACCTGTTAGCAATGGATGTGGCTAAAACACCTGAACTCAATTATTAGAGGCTTTTGGCCACATTGTGTAGTTAACTGTTACTACATTTATATACGCCTCACATTCTGGACCCCTCAAGTCTGAGTCTGCATTCCAGCATTTATCTGTTCGTTTCAATGTTACGAAATCACAAAAACATGGCAAAAATATAAAGGATGTTATTTCCCTTTCACAAAACAAGACTGTTCCCCATCTCACCTTGTTTGAGTTGTTGTGTTTTATCAGGCAGTGAGTCGAACCTGCGTGTGCCGACACTCATCAGCCTCTCCACCCTCTCAGCACTGATTTCAGATGGAGATGGCAGTTTCTCGCACACCATCGCTTAGCAGAGTTAAGGCAAAAACTCAAACATGGAATAATTCACGCTCTGAATGGTGTGACAACATTACAGAATTAAAACTGTCAGGAAGATTTCATACAAAACAGGATGTTCCCTTAATCACCTAGTAGTGCTAAGTTAACAGAACAGGACTTGCTTTGAAGATGTTATGTTACTACAGGCAACAATAATATATAGAACCATGTCCACTTAAAAACACATGTAGATGTTTATATGGTTCTTTGCCTGGTTCTTCTCAAAGACTAAGAACCTGTTGTATAAGTTTCTTTAAAGAGCTTTTCAAAAATGGTTCTATATGGCACCATAAAGGGTTCCACTAAGATCAACCTTTTTGCTAATATTCAGAACCCTTTCTGGTACTACATACACTCATAAAAAAGATGATTCTTCAAGGGTTCTTTAGTAAAGAAAACGGTTCTATATAGAACCATGAACATTCACCCTTTGCATGATTAAGTGTTCTTCAGATTGATAGAGAATTGAAAATGGTTCTATATAGCACCCACAAGGGCTCTTCTATCGTTAGAGTATCAAGCTTGTAACAATACAAGAACCCTTTGGGTGCTATATAGAACTCGTTTCAAAAAGGTTTTTTATAGAACCATCTGTAGCACATCCATGCAGATTTTGCTTCAATCTGAAGAACCCTTTCATGATGCAAAGAACGCTTTAATCATGCAAAGGGTGAATGTTCATGGTTCTATATAGAACCATTTTCTTTACTAAAGAACCCTTAAAGAACCATCTTTTTTAAGAGTGTAGTGTACAATCTCAAAATGAAGATATTTTATGATCTGGACTTGTGGTTTAAAGAGGAATTCCACTGATTTTTCTCACAAAATATTACATGAAATGGTTATGAATACACTTCCCGATGTCTGAGATGCAAGTTTTGAGAAGTTTTGGCCTAAAACGTATTTTTAAATTGATTCATGGTGGGGAGGTACATGCAGAGTGTTCTAAGGAATGACTCTGCTTACACCTTCAACACTGAATTGAGCAGAAATTGAAAATTTGGTCAAATTTGGTTTAGTCATTTAATCATTTTGAACTGGTGAAGCTGGATGAGGAGCCAAACATCAAGACACAAAAACAAAACAATCTTCTTTACCACAAGCCCATAAAATCAAACATTCTTCTATAACCACATGAAATCCCCTCAAACTAAAACTCTCTGAATGACAGGCTGGTGTACACCACACTATTGACATACGCACTATAAATAGTAGTTGTGCAGCTATGAATGGATCTGAGGGATTGATTAGTTAGAGAAACCGGTCGTTGGGGAGAGCAGCAGTCTATGGAACACCTGGTGGAACTGCAATTATTAGCTGTTTCTCTCTCTTCAGACTTGCAGTGATTGAGTTTCTTAATTATAATGGGCTTGAACGGCGCCTCCCTCTCTCAGCTGCTGGAGTCGAGTCAGGTGATGAGGAGGTGGGGGGTGATGTTTCTAAGTATGGAGTAGAAACCACAGGACGTTTTTCATAATGGAAACTAACCCTTCTACACACAAAACAGAGATACTAAAATAATGCCACGTAGGAAGCAGGGGTGGTATGAAGAACAGAATATGAGATATCAAATCAGGAATAGTTAGACAGTTTTAACTCTGCAGTGTTGCCCAAAAATTTTTTTACAATTTTACACTAATGCCCACCCACCTTAGCCAAAGCCTCAAGACATATTTCGTCCCCTTGGAATTATAAGGTTCTATCTGACATTTTTGTCAAAATTGAGTTATTCACATATTTATATTCTGTGACAACTTCTTAACATCATGTGAGGTGTTTAAGTTATGTGTATTTTTGGACTCTTTATCTAGAAAACAAAAAGGTTCTATCAACAAAATCACACTTTAACTTAGTTCTATAAGGTCCTATTTGTGATCCAACCAGCACTTTGAATACACACAAGGACCAATCAGAATCTGCTTCTTCGTCATGTCCCCGCTCCGCTCAGAGATTGCAGGAAAAGTTTATAAAACTTTATGAAACATGAAAACATGGCTGAAACTCTGCCTGTCCTCTTACTTTAGAAAGTCTTATTGTCTTAAATGTTATAAACATTAAGCCTTAAAGGTAATTAAATAGTAAACATTTGAATTTATCCATCTTGTCTTTTTCTTCTTTTTTCCAAAATTTTGGTGCATTAGTCACATTTCTGATATAAAACAAAACCTCAAGACCTTTTCCCCAAAAACTCATTTACAAATCTGATAAGATTTTGATATTGCATATTTAGAATACTATTAGAGTGGCTTTCATGTTCAAGTATGAAAGAGACATGTTCCACGCATCAGTTTTGTTATTTGGGATGAAAAATCTTTGAAGCTCAATATTTCAAAACTGTTCAGAATGCAGACAGAACCTTATAACTCCAAGGGGACGACATGGTGTCTAGTTTTGGATTTGAGCTATGAGGCTAATATAACTACTAAGAAACAGTAGCATTTACCCCACCAATCAGCACTGTGCTGGCTGCATAAATCATCACACACTTACCTCAAACTGTGTGGAGTTATTCAGAAATCTCTAATTGATTACATGGTTTCCAACAATGTATGTCATTTTGTTACCTATGAACATTGATTAACCATGTAAAATCTCAGGCTTATTATATTCTAAGGTGTAGCATTCAGTAACTACAGGGACTTCAATGCTAACTGGTTACAGAAGTGCGTAATAAAACTTTGGACGCACCAATGGACGATGGCCTTTTAAGGGGTTAAAGTATGGCATATAGCTACAAATTGTAGTAGCAGCAAACCTGAGTATTGGTCAGGATTTTGTTTAATTTAAAGATTTTCTGGACTTGTGGTTTAATTTTGAGATCTGATGGTTTTGAACTGATAAAGTAACAAGTCCTGCAAGTGCAGAAAATGAAATGTCTTCAATATAAAACTACAAATCCAGATGCTTTAATTCTTTCAAAGCAGTAGTGCTGTCTTGGTCACTCGGTTTAAGGTGGACATCTGAGGTTATTGGAAACTGAACTTATTTTTTCTATCATTCCTGAATATCAACAACACCTTTAAACAAAATAAAACATTCCTTTCTCTGCATCTTTAAATAATATCTGTGCGGTTAAGTATCTAATTGATCTTTCCATGATGGCATAACTGGGTATTATTTTCAAAAATTCAAACATCTCCTAAAGGCAGAGCAGAATGTTATTATTACTATGTTTCCATTAATCCAATAAAAATGGATGTGTGTTGTTTGGTTTATGTTCAGTGATTTTGAATGAGCTTTAGAGAAGAAGAGACTTGCTAACGTATGAACAATTAATATTATTTTTAGGCTATTTATTACTTTATGATATATTTTTCAAAATTTATTATAAAATAATACTGCTTGTTCATATATATAATGTATAAGGAATGATAATGAATGTACAATGAACTACAAAATGTTTCAGTATTCTCTGTTTATGTTTTCATTTTTATATTGTGAAAAATCAGTTGTGACTCTGACTCGACTACTTAAAAGTCTAAGTCTTGACTTGGACACAACTCTGATGGTGTTGACTACAGCACTCCAGATTAGTGATCTGGATGACTGAACAGCTACACAGACACAATGTACCTTTAAAATGCTTTCTCTGTAGTGTAACTGCAGTCTAACCATGGACTGACACCACAAGGCTCAGGCTGAGAACATCTTCAGTGGTATTATCATCATATAATGACCACATCTGGTGAAAAGGATACACAGCACTGCTTGCGAGACTGGCAGCCACTGGCTGCAGATGGCGCTCAGGAGCACTTTGGGGTCCGAGTGTCGTAGGTCACGTGCCATCACTTTTAAGCCCAAAGACGCCACCATCTTCTCCACTTTTTCTTTGTCTCTGGAAATATCAAAAGAAGTGGCAGTTACTAATCCACAGACTCAAGCCTTTTCTTACTTTCTGTAACCTTTAGCAGTATCATGTTTAGTCGTATGCGAAAAAATCTCAGGTCAAATAACATGTTTTGTTGATTTTCTACATGAAAATAAGTGGACACATCCTCTACAGAGAACACAATTAAATGCCATTGTCTTGCTGAGTTTAACATATTGTGAAAAAAAAAAACAAAAAACAAAATATAAAATGTGTTATGAGTGTATTGAAATGAGCAGAGCTGAAATGATTCTGAAAGTCAAATAAAACCAAGAACATTAATATTAAAATTAATATTCAGAATGATGTTCTAATATTAATATCCAGAACGTTTTGGTTTTGAAAAATGGTAATCAAATCTCAAGGCAGATAACTTCACAAATATAGAAACCAACCAAATATTATCCATCATTTAATTACTTATGGGTCTACCTAAAACACTTTAAAACACATTCATATTGAATAAACAACTAAAACACAGCTTTTGGTGTCTACTTTATAATATTTACATCTGCACTGTACATTAGTACTGCACATAAAATCACAAAAATGATTAACATTAACAAGTGATCTCCAACTTTTGAACAGTTGTGTACAAAAATATCAAGTCATGAATATCATGCGTGTGTTTCAAACTAATTACCTTCTAGTGACCACAGCATCATATAAACTCCAGATATTATCCAGGACCAGCTGGACAAACAGAGGCTTCTTTCCTTTTGACTGGAAGGAGAAAAGATCAGCAGATATAGGATGTAATAATTGTGAATTACAGTGTCTGTGTCTTACATTTATGTATCTTTACTGAATTATACTGCAACTGTATTATATTAATGTAGCATTAATGGATTACAGCATAACCATAGTACATTAATGTGTCATTACTGAATTACATTATTAGTGTAACTGAATCAGATTAATGCAACATTAATGAATTTCAGCGTAACCGTATTACATTAATGTACAATTACTGAATTAGTGTAGCTGAATAAGATTAATGTAGCATTACTGAATTACAGTGTAACTGAATTAGATTAATTTAACATTACTGAATTACAGTGTAACCATCTCTCACTGATGTAACATTACTGAATTAATGTAACCCTATTAATGTAACATTACTGAATTACAGTGTAACTAAATTACATTGACGCAACATTACGGAATTATAGTGTAACTGTGTTACATTATTGTAAAATTACTGAATTACAATATGAGTGCATTACATTAAAGTAACATTATTATATCACAATGTAACAAAGCTGACAATGACTATAATGAAATACAAGTGGATTTTATATGATGTTTAATTTTTTAAAAAAGCATTCAATGATGGTCTTTAATGCTGACACAGTCATTCTGACAGACAGTAATACACTACAGGAAGTTTAGGGGGCGATACTGATTCTACTGTTTCCTTTTAAAAGCGCTCTTTAATGTTCATATGATCCACAAAGTCATTTTGACAGACTGTAATACACTACAGGAAGTGTAGGGGGCGATATGGCTTCTACTGTTTCATTTAAAAAGTGCTCTATAATGTTCATATGACCCACACAGTCTTAAAAAGTGCTTTGATTGTTTTGTTGCACCATAAAAGAAGAAATGACTCTCGCACAGACAGAACTTTGATGACATCAACAGCAAAGAGTAAGAGACTGAAGACGACATAATAAATTAGGTGATTAATTTAATAATATTTGACAAGTTAGTTAATTTTATAAATATCCACAAGCAACACTGTAACTTAACCTACTATTCCAAAACAACAGTCAGCTAAAATTTCAAGTCAGAGATCAGCATTCTGTGTATGGACTCTTACTGTAGCTACGCAGTTGGTTAATGTGCACAGGAGCTTTCTAGCATGGCCTTACATGACGGAATGAGGTCAGCTTCCAACAAACGTCCCACTTACTCCCCTCATCTGAGTATGAAATGACTTAAAAGGCTGCACTGGGCCGTGAGCGGTGTTAGCCCACAGAATCAATGTTTTTGACTAGAGGTCATATCTCCCGTCTGCATAATGATGGAGCTCATCTCTGTAAAACGACATCTGGCCGGCAGAGCAGAATGATCGGACTGATTGATCGGTCTGGGAGAAATGACAACTGACTGTCTCCCTCATCATGCGGATCGATGGCAAGCTCTGAAACCCCCGAGCCCAGTGATCTGTGTGCACTCAATCGTGTATTTTGCATTAAAGGGCCCATATTCAACTTTTTTTATTCTCTGCAGTTGACTTAACGTTTGTGTGCTTTATTGTGCCAAAAACTGGTGTAATTCATTTTTCACTGTCATTTTCCAACCTCTTTTTATTGCTTAGAATTAATTAGGCTGTTTTGTTTCTGTGCCTACAAAACTGATATGTGAATAAGCACTGTTCTGATTGGCTGCCCTGTACTGAGCATTTTTCAAACAGCTGTCTAGGCTGGAAGATGGATGTGGGAAAAAACAAACTTCAGTCGCTCCTTTCGAATGTGTGGATCCTTTGGAAGGCTGCAATGATCCATTTGATTCCTGACAGCCAGGAACCACACAACATTTATTTGTTTTGCTGAACCTTCCACTCCAATAACTGCTTCAAACTACAAACTGTCTGCAGGAACAACACTCTGCATCACTTTAACAGAGCTAAGCTGTTGAAGACTGAATGGGAGGGGCTAAAGCACTGAAGCCTGAATGGGTGGGGCCAAAAGGCTGTACTCTGAATAGGCGGGGCTAAACTGCTGCAGGCCGAATAGGCAGGGTCAATTATCTGCGAGTGGAACAGATGGAGCTAAAGTGCTGTAGGCTGAAAGAGTGGGACTAACTGCTGGAGACTAAATGGGCGGGGCTTACCACTGGAGACCTAATGGATGGGGATTACCGTTGAATGCTGAATAGTCGGTGCTTGCCGCTGAAGGCTGAATGGGCTGTCCTACACAACTAAGCTGCAAAAACGGCTGGTTTTGTCATGCTTGTGACATCACAGCGATAAGCCCCGCCTATTCAGCCTTCAGAACAATAATCTTCCTTACATTCTGTTAATGTACTATTTAATGCTCACTACAGCTTACTTTTATTTTTACAGTAAAGCACCTAATCATTTTTATAGACAGTATCGACTTAATATGTACGCTTTGAAACTTTAAAAATGTTTACACAGAGCATTAAAAAAAAAGGTTTTCCATAATAAGAGCCCTTTAAACCCATATTGTGTAACTTACAGTTTAACTAGCAGTGTTACCCACTGATTCTCAAAGGTAATGACTATTTGATGCCCTGCATTATCAATTACTGCACCCCATCAGGAGTGCAAGCATGAGCTTTCTGCATCACCATGTTTACAGAAAACAACAGAATAAACAGCCTAATTAGGGCATCGGCAGAGTCTCCTGCCATTAACTGCTGGTAGTTGTTTCTAAAGCTCTACAGATTAATTTAAGGAGAAAAACATAATGTCTCACTCATCACTTTCAGCTCCACCTCTGCTCTTCTAACATCACAAATAGTGCCATAAAAGCATTTATACACTTAAAGGTCATTCTGGAACATTGTTTTATTGTGTCTAATTGTAAATCTTCACAATTCGCACTTGCCACATTTTATATATCTATCAATCCCCCACTTATATTTTACTTCTTTACTTACATGTTTGCCTTAATATGAGCTACTGCCAAGATAAACTCTGTATCAGTGGCATTTTCTTTGCCCAATAAACCTGATTCTGATTCAGATACACTCATTTAAGGAGCTTTTCAGATCTGAAAACATCCACAGGTGTTTCTGTCCATCCTTCCACTGTGAGAAGACAACTCAGCGCTATGGGTCTGAAAGGATTTGTAGCTGTTAAGAAGACCTCACTGAGAAAAGGAGACGGACACATCAAACAAAGAAGCTGAACAATGGACTGACCACCCCAGAGTCCAGACCTCAACATCACTGAATGTGTGATTACTTCAGAAAATGATCAACCAACTTCTAAGACTGAACTTTGGAGGTGTTTCTGCAGATTTCTTTGAGAAACTGAAAGTGAGTCTCCTGAAAAGAATGGAAGCTGGAATAAAGGTGAAGGGTGGACAAAATAAATACCGAAACAAACTGATATATTTAGTTGAGGCCTCTGTGTAATTTTCTGCAGAATATATGTTCTCTGCTTTTTTGCCCTGCATTGTCTTGTCACTGTCTGAACAGAACCTTCAATCTCCATTTATGTGAATTTTTTATGTTGTGCTAAAATTTCACAAAGAATGGAGCTCTATACATACACACCCACGCACGCACGCCGCACACACACGCACGCACGCACACACACGCACGCACGCGCACGCACACGCACACGCACGCACACACACGCACACACGCACGCACACACATATATATGTGTATAACTGGTGAGTGTAAATTTGTCTAGCTCTGTAAAGAGTGGTACAAAAAAAGACAACTAATTAGATTTTTTAAAATTAGAATTTGATTTTTCTTACATTATAAGGTGTGTTCCACTATAATATAAAGGATCCATTTTCAAACCAAAGCTTTATGGGTGTGAATTTCGCTGATATCAATAAATATTGGCCCATTTTAACAGTTAACTGATCTACTCTCTCTAGTATAAACAACTGGAACCGCCGGCGGTCAGAACTGAAACAGGAAAAAGATGAAGCAGAAAAATGAATGTCATGAATGTCCTTATCGCTTACAGAAGCGAGTTAACGTGGATGTTCAGCCAAGCGGTCAGCGCTGTATCCAGGTCTATTATGTCCAGTTCATTTGGCCGTGGAGAGGGACATACTGCAGTCTGAGTGGGATGCTAATGAGAGCTCCTGAGCGCTCCTGTCCTCTTGAGGCCGTACATGGAGGTTTTAGGAGAGAAAGTGCTGGCCATTAGCATAGCTGAGTCTGAACAGCAGCATGTATGAATGTCCTAAATGGCACTTGAAAGGCTGGACAGCTAAATGGAGTATCCCTGCTGTCACAACACACTTTAGTCCACTCATTCCACACCCACACAGAAAGGGAACCTAAGAACCGCAGCCTGACCGTAGCGAGCTATAGCTCAGCCAACGCAGATTGATTTTCAATACTGGTATATTGCCAGTATGTCATTTATTCACCAGTATTATTGACAGTTTTGCTTCCCTTAAACTGCAAAAGGCTTGTATGTGTGATCATGATTAAATTTTTCATGACTACACTAACTGACAGCACTAAATGACATTAGTTTCACAGTAGTTACTGAACAATCTCTTAAGAATCTTAAGAACAAATCTTAAGATTAATAACTAAACAACAGAACTGCAGTTTCCTGCAGTGCCAGACATGACCCTGTAACGAGTCTGGGGTTACAGTGGGTGGGAATGTAGACTTGGACGGAAACTATGACATTTTTAAAACAAATCCAAGCCATCGTGAAGCCTAAAGCCCTAGGGGGCGCTGGTGAGCTCGTCAGCACTGTCTGATCATTAAGAAGCCTTTTGTTAGCTCATTGACGTAATGTAAGTTTGCATGGCTAAAAAGCCCCCCCAAATAAGTATGCAGATGCCGAGTCAGCTGTGCGGACAACATATTACATGCAGTAAAAATAAACATTATCAAGTGTAAGGGAATACACTAGCTAGCTTGTTTTGCTTGTGTTGTTGATTGTACTAACTGTAATCAAGCACCAAATGCTTAACAAGTCGTCCACAGTCATGTACTCACATCACAAGCTGATGTCTAGTCCTCAAGACAATTTAAGGGGTTAAAAATATTTGTAAATACATGTTTCTGTAATCACTTAATTATTCAGCTCTATAATGCTTTATAACTTTCACATAATCCACTCTGTCTTTCTGAGAGGTTGTAGTACAGTACAGGAATTGTAGGGGGCGATATGGTTTGTATTGTTTTGTTGCACCATAAAAGAACAACCTGTTTCTCAGATGAAAAGTTGAGTAACTGTGGTGAACTCTGAGGAAACTAAACATATTATGGCTTGACTCTCCGATTAATAAAGTGGTAGTCGGTGGATCAATCTCTAATAGAAATAATCGTTAGCTGCAGTCCTATTCAGCATCATAACTGACTACCAGCAAGTACAAGTTACAGAAAAATGCTACACAAAGCGCTCCTGAAGTCCAAGCACTGTACCTGTGCTCCTTTCATGATCTTCTTGGCTTTGGCATTAAGGTAGAAATCCCCCCACAGGGTCTTCTGTAAAACTTCAGAGCGAATGCCCATCTTCTGACAGTAGATCTGCGCAAACTGATGGATGCTGGAACAACAGAGCCAAGAAAAAGAGGCATTCAAATATCCTATTAGTCTATTTACCCCACATATTCAGTTTTGCATAATAAGATATGAACATTAATCGTATATCGGATTTTATGCAAGAGAATTAAAATGACAGACCACATATAAATGTCCCTGTTCCCCAATGACATTATACCAATATCTCCCCCAATACATCAACTCTTCTAAAACAGATCAGTGTTTAACATACCATATGCTTTTCCTTGGTTGATTCTGTAAGATCTTCTGGGATGAAGTCAGCATCAGCATCATTCAACTGCAAGCTATCCACAGAACATACGGTGGACAATTTCCTAAAGACCCCTACCTTGTACATCCATTCATAAGCCATTTTATCAGAAACACCTACCTTTAAAATGCACTTTGTAGGTTTATGATTGGAGGCAGAAGCCAATCTGTTTATGCAAAAGTTATCAGCCCTCCTCTACCCCATTCATCAATGGAAGGGGCTATCACAGGACCACCGTTGACCAGAATTTAGAGCCAGGGTGCCTAAAGGGTTTCCCCGCCCCCATCACACCAAGACCCCCTAATCTGGAAAATCTAGGGTACAGTATGGCTAAATCTGTGCATCAACAAATTAGCTATCAGTGTCACACATGCTACCAGGACAGTGTCACTGCTGTCCTGAGAATGGTCAGGAGAATGGTCCACAACCCTAAACCCTGGGACTAAACAGCTGTGTAGCCTTAAGAAAACCACTTATCAGTGAGGCTAACCGGCAAAAACGGCTTCAATTTGCTAGGGAGCATAAAGATTGGACTCTGGGGCAATGGAAGGAGGTCATGTGGCCTTATGAGTCCAGATTTACCCTGTTCCAGAGTGATGGGCGCATCAGGATAAGAAGAGAGGCAGCTGAAGTGATGCACCCATCATGCCTAGTGCCTACCGTACAAGCCTGAGGGGGCAGTGCTATGATCTGGGGTTGCTGCAGTTGGTCAGGTCTAGGTTCAGCAACGTTATGTGCCCAAAGAATGAGGTCAGCTGACTACCTGAATATAATGAATGACCAGGTTATTCCATCAATGGATTTTTTCTTCCCTGATGGCACGGGCATATTCCAAGATGACCATGCCAGGATTCATCGGGCTCAAATTGTGAAAGAGTGGTTCAGGGAGCATGAGACATCATTTTCACACATGGATTTGCCACCACAGAGTCCAGACCTGAACCTCATTGAAAATCTTTGGGACTGACTTTGCGCAGTGGTCCAAATCTCCCATCATCAATACCAGATCTTGGGGAAAAATTAATGCAACTCTGGACAGAAATAAATGTTGCGACATTACAGAAGCTTGTTGAAATGACACCACAACAAACGCATGCCGTAATCAAAACTAAAGGCGGTCCAACGAAATATTAGAGTGTGTGACCTTTTTTTGGCCAGGCAGTGTGTGTGTGTGTGTGTGTGTGTGTGTGTGTGTGTGTGTGTGTGTGTGTGTATATATATATATATATATATATATATATATATATATATATATATATACGCACATATACATACATACATACATACATACATATACATATATATATATATATATATATATATATATATATATATACACATATATATATATATATACATACACATATATATATATATATATATCCAGCAAGTGGAGATATACAATAGGCAGTTCCATTTCCAACTGGCCACTCAAAGTATTTTTCCCTTGTTAAGTCACAACAACAATAACAAAAATGCTTGCTCTGATTATATGGTACAGTGCTATAGGTATGAATACAGAGATAAATATAGCAATGTCGTATATAGCATCAGTCCATCCCTAGAAAACGGGGCACATATGATGCATTAGGCTGCACTGCTTACACAATACTGGCAGACGGCCTCAAAAACACCTTAGTCATCACTTAAGTGGCTTACTTAAAGTTTGCAAAATGATGATGCTTCACTTACAACTATCTCCTCCTGCTCTCTATAAGAGCCAAACTGTTACAACCACTGAAGAGAACAATTAGTTCACTCATTTGAGGTCACCGCTGGTAACCCTAACGCTGTTGGGATAGCATCACTTTAGCACTGTACTGACACATAAGAGCAGACTCTCATCAAACATATTCACACGTCCTTGCTTTGGAACATCAGTTTTGAAACTGCAATCCACTGACTACAGGCACTTCACTTCTGAGTGCTTTCACAGTGTCCAACTAAAAGCTTCAAACTTGACACCAAAAAGCAAAAAGCTTCCAGCCAAAAGTGGTGGAGAAAGCCCACTTGTGCCCACAGCACTGCCATCCTGTGCATTATTATTAAGCTTTTAATGCTGGCCACTTGTAACTGGAATATTAGGTCATTTGTAATTATATAATTTATACCGCAAGAAATTTGCACTGTGACCATGCTGTAACCCTTGCTGTAAAAGGGAGGGTGCTGCAAAGGACAAAACCTTTGACAAGAGCACCATCTAGTGGACAGCTAATTAACTGTGGCAAAGCCACAAACACTAAACTTAGCAAGGTCCCTGTTCTCCAACAACTCAATACTGATCCTATTACAATAAGGCAAATATGATAAACTATATGATGTTAATGCATTAATTCAGATTAATGAAATAAAAGGCAAATTAAATATTTGATTTAAGCAAAGTCACTCAAGAGTTTGACTTGAAATGTGTTGTTGTAGAGAATCAATCAGAATGGTTCACAGTGGTGGTGACAGGAACCAGACATCCACCTCTAAAAGCTCTATAAGTTATTACATGAATCACTATAAGTTATTACATAAAATGGTTATTAACAAATGGAATTTTTAAAATTCATTAATGGCAGGAATGTATATGTAGGACATTGGGATGGAAAGCAGTAGGGGTGGGAATCTCTAGGCACCTCACGATTCGATCAGATTATGATTCAAAGGGCTGCGATGAGATTATAAAAAGATTATCGATGCATCTTGATGCATCTTTTTTTTCTATATAGCATTTATATTTTCTCACTGTGCTCAAGTTTTGAGTTCAAGCTTATTTGTCACTTGCACAAGATGTCAGGACATTTTTGCATTGAAATGCTTGTGGTGAGGCTCAGCTAATCACTCTACAGAAAGTAAATAAGTAAAAATAAAAATACAAGAAAAACCAACTGAAATATATTAAATATACACAAAATATACACAGAATATAGAGACAATATACATTTTAAAGTGACTAAGTGACTCAGTGTTGTTATTTAAAGTGACTTGGTACCTTTAAAGCAAAGTATTTGTAATGATCCATAATGAATTTACTTCCAATATCTTTTTTAATAAAACAAATGGAAGTGATGTGGCAAGTGAACTAGAAGGCTCTCATTCAGTGCTCTTGTTTGCAGCACGAGAAGCTGCTTAAAATGCGATAAAATACGCAGTTACGGTGAAATGAGATCCAGTGGGGATGGATGTCTACGTTACAGCTATTCTACCCGTTTTCTTTAGTGATTTTATAACTTCGGTTTTGGTCTCGTTGTAGAGTCGGGGGGGATCGCTGTGTCAGTAAAGTATCTTTGAGACGGGTCGTGTGCAATATAGCGCGAAAGCCCTGTTTCGCAACGACTGAGAACCGCCGTGCAGACTGCAGGTCACACAGCAGCAATGTGTTATTCGCATTTATAAGCAGCGCAGTTGGTTTCCTGGTACGTTAAATCTGCAACGAGAGACTGTCAAACACTAAAAAGTGGCGAAGCTGAAGTCGCTTCTCTTTCGAATTCTCCTGTTCCACCTTAAATGGTGCCGCATTTTCATTTGGCGCCTCAGTTAGAATTTCAGGTGGAACGGGAAAATTCGAACAAGAAGCTGGAGAATAAGAAGCGACTTCAGCCTCGTAAAACAGCGGAACGTTGAGAGACATTTAACTGATCTACTTCTGAGGAAAAGTTTTCTGGTGGAGATGGGAGGAAAGCGGCTGTAGGCGAAGCTTAAAGCACAGCAAAGTAAATCTGCGCTCTCGTTTATATTGTTTAGCCTATACTAGGACATCAGCGCATACTGAGACATACTGGACATTAAAAGTTGCGGCTCCCAAGCTGGTTTGATTTTTGTTGAAAGGACAAAATGTCTCTTCTTATCATTTGTGTTGCGACTCCTGATCTAACCTGGCTTTTAATGCAGAGGGTTCACGTCCGTATCGCGATGCATCTAAGAATCGATTTCTTCCCACACCCCTAGAAAGCAGTCACGAAAGAAACCATATTTTTTTCAAATTTGACACTATTTTATCATTATATTATGACATAAAAACTCAGAAGACACATGTAGGTTCACTGGTGGCTTTGGATAATAAATAAAATGTCTATTTTCCTGTTGTAGACATGGTGACCCCTGGTTCCTATCACCACTACTGTAAAGAAATCTAGAGTCTCTACAATCAACCATATCACACCGGACCACTCTGAATGACTGTTTACATCTTGCCACTTGAATTATACAGATTGCACCGATTAGTGGTTTGAGAGCTGATCGACAGGCGACGCTGACAGAAAGAAGTAGAAAAATCAGAGGCAGGAAAATCCTCAGAAAAACTAAGCATGATAGCAGCTCAACGACAGCTGAAAGCTACTCTCACCACAGAACATGTTCAATTTCAGCTTTCACTCTAACACCAGTCACTCGACTCTGCTATCCTTTAAGCGGGGGTCATTTTAGCTGCATATAGCTGGAACCGAGCCCGTGCTGCAGTGTGTGGCATGTTCGGCCTGCTAACTAAGCTATCATTAGCTTAGCCAAAATGCTGCCGTCCCAAACGCTACACAACAGGGTCAATTAGGGCTTTCTGTCACTCCAGCACCGGTCACTCCACTTTGCTCTCTCAGACATTAGCTTTTATTATCTGCACTTGTTTCACCAGAGCAGCAGTTGGTCAGAATCAAACTTGTACTGAGGTGTGTGGCTCTCTTTGGGTCTGTAGCTGCTTGCTAAGCTAACATTTACTTAGCCAATCAGGCTACAGATCCAAATACCACAGGACAAGTTTAATTTATCTTTTCTGTGCATTCCCAGTTACGTGAATTCAGTTTCACAGCTTTGAATAATTTTAATCAAAACTTGTTTTGGTACTGGTTAGTCAGAATCAAACATGTTCGGTGGTGAGCAGAGCTTTTATTATGCTAGCTAAGCTAATGCAAACCAGCTCCTCTCTCATAGCAGCACTGTTTAACATTTAGCGATTGTAAGATAGACGGTTTGACATTCACTGAATGATGGCTTGCAAATCATGCATGGTGTTCGCTTACCTGGTGACCATGTAAGCAAACTAAGCTTTTTTTTTATTATTTTCATGCTGAAATGGCAAGTTGAGACAGCACAAATGCAACATAAATGCTTTTACATTACTCAAATGTTTTTTTACACCCTTACCCTGATAATACAATATACTGCGGTAATATTTGGAGGCAGTTTAAATGCACAGAAAAAACAGATACTGTCAAACTGTAGTCCAGAGTGTGTGTAAGCATGCAGACTGCGTACCTGAAGCCCCAGCTGTCGATGGCGCTGGCGAACACCACGTTTCCCTGATCCGGGCTGAAGTATAGGTGTGAATCGTCCGTCTCCTCAAGGCCTGCGCTCCAGTCATAAACCAGCTCTCCTCCGCTGGGCTCCGAAACGGCCTCCTGTACCTCCGCCTCCTTCACTGCCCGCTCCTCCAGAACTTTGGAGGTGAATAAAGTGCCCGTAACAGCGTTCACCTGCAGCACACAACAACATACCACGGTTGCATTTACGCAATAATACATGAGAAGGATATACTGTGAGATTTTGGCAATGGTGTGCTGTAGTTGTGGGCATGAGGCTGTAGGCGATCAAACCACCCATTACACCAAGAATTAACAAGAAAGTTCATTTATACTGTGAGACGTGAAGAAAGAATAATGTCATACAGTATCAGAAATCTCATATCAAGTCTATTTGACATTACTCCACATGGTCTGAGGCATGGAGATAGCACCATGCTAACTGGGATAAAAGCCTCCATTACTTGTTAGCTACATTGGCTTCATAGCTCCAGTTCTGAAACTAAAGAAAACAAGCAAACTTAAGATAATTAACGTCTTGTTTGAACAACTACATCTGAAATAAAGGCAGTGTGGTGCAGTACAGCAGATCACCTGTTCCAGAATTTTCTGAAGGTGCGTGTAGGCCTCCTGCGGACTGAGCTTCAGCTCTATGATTAGCCGATCGATCTTATTGATGACGAGCACGGGTCGGATGTTCTCCAGCCACGCCTGCCGCAGCACTGCCTGAGTCTAGAGGAGAAAAAAAGAGAGGAATTAGCATCTTCACTTGGAACTCATTTTACTTAAAGCTTTTCGTCTGATTTGTGAAGAATTAGTCCTACTTTCTCATTTGGCATTGATCACCATACACTCCAAATACTGAGTCTGGAAGTATGTATGCATTGCTAATTACTGCTAATCAACAAACCATTAAGCATCAACCAATTTAGGTGATTATCCTAAACTTTTGAGGTAAAAAAGGAATTGAAGTGGCTAAAAAAGTTCTAAAGAACACTAAAAGCTCTAGAGCTGAGCAGTATGATGAATTACGCAACAATATGCTTTTCTAAGTATATTGTGGATATTACCAACCCCATGTCCTATTACAAAGAGAGCATAATTAGTCCTCTTTGACCGAATTTAATGCTGTGCAGTTAAATGCTGAATACAAATGACTAATCATTTTTGACAGCACTACTGGTTCTTATTTTGTCTATTCCAACTTTTAGCAGCAGACGTAAGAAAAAATATCATGGCACTTCATCATCATACACCTCTACTCTACTGCGATTCAAGTTTAAAGTGATAGTTCGGCCCAAAATTAACTTACACAAATTGTCTTTGTTGATCAACTGCACCAGCAGTGATACTACTACTAATAATAATAAAAATATCTTTATTTAAAGAGCACTTCTTATATGAGTGGCAGCTCAAAGTGTTTTATAAGCAGATGAGAAAGCTTAACAGCAACAGAGGAAATTAATTATATTCAATTAAAATCATATAAGGCAGACAGATCAAACTGAAAAGATAAGTACCAAAACAGAGGGAGAATTTTAATTAAATGCTAAATTCAAGAGATACATTTTTAAATGTGTGTGCTGAGCTTGACTGTATTTTAGAGTTATTCTGTTTATTTAATATTTGAAGAATTTTCCATAAATAATAGAGAATTTGAAAATCAGATGCTAAACTTTCAGATCATACTGTTTACTCCCCAGTCCATACAGTCCACACAGTCCACATATGGAGACAAAGCTGCTTTGAATGAACTGTTCTGTGATGTCACGAAAAACAGACTTACAAGCCCATTTCCAAAAAAGTTGGGACGTTGTGAAAAATGTAAATAAAAACAAAATGCAATGATGTGCAAATCAAAGGCAACATATCAAATGTTGAAAAATATATGCCCATTTTAAATTTGATGCCAACAACATATTCCAAAAAAAGTTGGGCCGGGGGCAACAAAAGGCTGGTAAAGTTGTGTAATGCTTAGAAAAACACCTGGTGGTTAAATGGCAACAGGTCAGTAACATGACTGGGTATAAAAAAGCATCCCAGAGAGGCTGAGTCTTTCAGAAGTAAAGATGGGGAGGAGTTCACCGCTCTATGAAAGACTGCACGATCAAATAGTGCAACAATTCAAGAAGAACGTTCCTCAACATAAAATAACAAAGAACCTTTGCTTTTTTATCATCTATGGTACATAATATCATTAAAAGATTCAGAGAATCTGGAGAAATCTCTGTATGCAAGAAACAAGGCCAAAAACCAGTATTTGCTGGCCGTGATCTTTGGGCCCTCAGGCTGCACAACAATCATGATTCTGTAAAGGAAATCACTGCATGGGCTCAGGAACACTTCTGAAAACCACTATCTGTGAAAACAGTTCATCGCTGCATCCACAAATGCTAATTAAAACTCTAAAACACAAAGAAGAAACCATATATTAACAGGATCCAGAAATGCTGCCACCTTCTCTGGCCCTAACTCGTTTAAAATGGACTGAGGTGAAGTGGAAAAGTGTCCTGTGGTCTGACAAATCAATATTTGAAATTCTTTTTGGAAATCATGGACACTGTGTCCTCCGGGCTAAAGACCACTCAGCTTGTTATCAGTGCACTATTCAAAAGCCAGTATTCATGATGGTATAGGGGAGCATTAGTGCACATGGCATGGATGACTGGCACATCTGTGAAGTAGCCATTAATGCTGAACGATACATGCTTTGGCAACATATGCTTTCAGAGAAGTCCTTGATTATTTCAGCAAGACAATGTCAAACCACATTCTGCAAGTGTAACTTCATGGCTCTGTATTAAAAGAGTCCAAGTGCTAAACTGGCCAGCCTGCAGTCCAGACCTGTCACCCACTAAAAACATTTGGCACATTATAAAATGAAAAATACGACAAAGGAGACCCTGAACTGTTGAGCAGCTGAAATCCTACGTTAAGCAAGAATGGCAAAACATTTCACTTTCAAAACTACTGCAGTGTCTCCTCAGTTCCCAAACACTTACAGAGTGTTGTTAAAAGAAGAGGTGATGAAACACAGTGGTAAACATGCCCCCGTCCCAACTTTTTTGGAACATGTTGTTGGCATCAAATTCAAAATGGGCATATATTTTTCAAAAAACAATAAAATTTCTGTTTTTGTACAATTTTCAATTAAATATAGGGTTAAAATGATTTGCACATCATCGAGTTGTTTTTATTTACATTTTGCACAGTGCCCCAACCTTGTCAGAAATTGGGAGTTGTACACATATCCTCTTATATATGCTGTTTGGCTCCGCCCCTTCACACTGAAGTTATAAGGAGTGTTTCAGCTCTGAGTGTTTTGTGAGTGAGGCACAGCCAATCAGAACGGAGCTTGTTCATATGAGGATATATATTAATTTGTTTTTTCTTTTATTTTAATTTAAATTTTACTAATTTGACCTACATTTTCCCCTCTAAATTAGTTGTGTCCGGTTCCAACCCAACAGCTAGATCTTCTCCTACTGCATGATGCTACTAAACTGGGAGGGTGAAATCTAACACGTGCTTCCTCCAAGACACGTGAAGGACCACATCTTTTCAAACTACATTTGGTAACATTACTTGGAGAAGAAAGCTATCCACCAATGCTGTCACGTGAGCTGACAGACGCCCCCATTGGCTAGCATCGTGCTGAGCTAGGGGGGTGGGAGAGGACCACCCTACCCACTCAGAGAGAGTGAGGACAATTATGCTCTCTTGGACTCCCGATCACAGAAGGCTGTGGCGTCACCAACTTTTAACAGTTGCGCCACTCGGGAGCTGGTAAATTGGACCAAACTACCACTTCGAGACTTTGCCAATGACCAACGAACACAAACAAAACCAAAAGACCTGCAGCTTCAAACCAAACATGGGTGACCAGGTCAGAATTAATACCTGAGGACAAACTCCTTCGACTGCGTCCACCACCACGATAGCTCCGTCACACAGCCGCACCGCTGTGGACACTTCAGAGGAGAAATCCACATGGCCAGGAGAGTCGATCAGATTAATGAGGTATTCACTTTCCCCTGTGAACACACATAATGATAAGCTAGTTACAAGTTACCTTTTAAAACTTCATTTAAATACACTAACACCAGGTTGACGCTGTGTTCTGCCTACATGCATATCAAAACGTGCATGCTAATATGTGCCTACACTCTTAAAAACAAGGGTTCTTTAAAGATTATTTTGTAAAGAACACTCAAACAACTCTTTGCATGAGAACCTGCTGTACAAGTTTCTTTAAAGAGCTTTTCAAAAATGGTTCTATTCAGCACCATAAAGGGTTCCACTAAAGTCAAAGAACCTTTTTGCTGCTATATAGAACCCTTTAGAGTACAAGACACTGAAAAATTATGGTTCTTCAAAGCTTCTTTAGTAAAGAAAATGGTTCTACATTGAAACCATGAACAATCAAAGAACACTCTGCATGATTAAATGGTTGTTTGCATGGTGAAATGGTTCTTCAGATTGATGAAGAATGAGCTGTATATGGTTCTATATAGTACCAAAAAGCGTTCTTCTATTGAAAGAAGACTGACACTGTAACAATAGCAGAACCCAATTTGGTGCTATATAGACCCCTTTTCAAAAAGGTTCTATATAGAATCCAATTTGGTTCTATATAGAACCATCTACAGCACTCTTCAATCTGCAATCTGAAGAACACTTTCACAATGCAAAGAACCCTTTAATCATGCAAAGGGGTCTTTGAGTACTCATACAGAACCATTTTCTTTACTAAAGCACCCCTGAAGAACCATCGTTTTTAAGAGTGCAGTATTGTGACAACCCTTAAGGTGAGTACCTGCCGTATAGTGTAATGAAATGGCACTGGACTTCATGGTAATCCCTCGGATCTGTTCATCCTCCCGACTGTCCAGGTACCTCAGCTAAAAACGGAACAGGAGAAGATGAATATTAATGAAGAGCAATAAAAATATGAGCCAGTGTTTGCTGTATAACAAACGTAAGTAAACATAAAAAAAGTAAACATACCTTCCCTGCTAAGCGAGTGGAAATGATGCCATTGCTTGCAACCAAACAGTCTGCCAGTGTTGTTTTTCCTGTATGATGAAGCAGGAAAGTTGTGATGAAAAAACTGCTCACTAAAACATGATTGCAGAACAATAAAATCATAAAATATTGGATGAAATACTCCCAACAAACTGTGAACTGTTAAAAATATTCTTACCATGGTCAACATGAGCCAGAATACATATATTTCTTATGTTTGAAGTTTTCTTTTGCAGCCTAATGAGTTTTTCTAGACTCGTGTGCCCCATTCTGATAATCTAAAAGCACAAAAAATAAATAGTCAGTTGTCATGATATGAAACACAGGATTTAAAGGGGAATTCCATCGATTTTTGAAAATGTCAGCATAACTCGAGTTAACGGTTCATTATAGAGAATCTTAGTGACTCAGCGGTGGTGATAGGAACCAGGTGTCACAATGTCTACAACACAAATACAGCCATTTTATTTACTAAGCAAAACCACAAGTGAACCGACATGTGTCTTTTATATGGAATGTTGGTGATGATAAAATAGACATAAATCTGAAAAAATATCTTTTCTTTGGGGACTATTTTGCCTCACTTGTACCCCTCCACCATGAAAAGATTTTAAAAACTATCGTAACACACTGTCTCAGTCCGTTTCATGTAATAACTTAATGTAAGGGAGCTTTTAGAGGTGGACGTTTCGTTCCTATCACCACCACTGTGAACACTTCTGATTCTGTAAGTTTCTCTAGAAAAGAGCATTTCACACCAAATCACTCCGAATTACTCTGTTTACATCATAGCCATTTTATTATGCAAGAACTTTGAAAAATGGGTGTAATTCCCCTTTAATACATCTCCTTAGCATTCACCTGTTCCTGACCCTGATCTTGATGGATAATGAAATTGGTGGAATTTTTTTTAAAGGTAAAGACAGCAAACCAAAATTAGTCCAGCTCTTCTGCTGGTAATAAAGCGTAATTTTAAAGCAGCTGGACACAAATTCATACTTTTATTTGGCAGCAGGTCAGAGTTTCAAGCAAAACTGTCAACTTAGCCAAAGTGCTAACCATGTAACTAGGCACCTACAGACACCTGCTGTAGCATTTAGCTTTATTTTCTGATATTCTGCTCACAAATAGAAAATAAAACAGAAAATAAACACTGCGAAATGCTAACGCTGCTGTTCAGTAAGCTAGCGTTTAGATTCAAGCTTAGTTTAAAAGTCTTATTATTCAACGTCTATAGAGTATAACAGTATAAATACATAAATAAGCATTAAGAAGTTATCTAACCTGTCTGTCTGGTTGTTTATATCTAAGTGTTCATGAATCACCATTCATTAAAAAGTCGGTGAGCTTTGACAGCTGCCAAATTATGTTTCGTGTTGTTTATTGCAATTTCTTTAAGCACGATTTTCCAACTTAATCACTGTCTAACAAAACAAATGCATGTATAAATGTAGCTATATATTCAATAAAAAGATTGAGAAACTCAGGACGTCAGGGGTCAGTGGTGTGAATCAATGTTACTAACATCAGCACATAGGTTACATACCTCTGAGTTCGTGTCACAGCTGATGAACCTCTCACTGCTCAGCCTGTAAACTCTTTAAGCTGTTAAAACGGAGTCTCCTGTATAAACTCTGTGTATTTATGATAATAACGTTAGTGGCTGCCATGCTGTTAACAAACTTTCAGAACACGCTGCTCCATGTCTGTCTGAATGGAGAGATTTCTGAATAAAACACTACAACTCAGACTTGTTAAATTAAGAGCCGAAGTCAAAAACGCGCAAAGACGAAAGCAGGAACTTCTGGTTAAAAATAAAATATTGGAAAACTTAAAGTCAAGCGCAAAACGTGTTGTTTGCTGTGTGAAGGTAGAAATATTAGCAGGTTTGCTATATTTCAAAATAAAAGACCTCATAGGCGAACATTACTAGAGTGACTACTGCGAAATGTCCACTTCTTCGTCGTCGTCTTCTTCTTATTATTATTTTTATTATTATTATTATTGCTATTACTATTAATGAATTAATGAGAAACTATTTATTTAAATGATTGAATGGAATATGACATAATAATAAAAACAACAACAACAACAATAATAACAATAATAATAATAATAATAATAATAATAATAATATAGTATTACAATGGCATTTTATTATTTTATTTTCCAACTACTAACAACGTTACTTCAGCAGCGCAATTTATTTTCAATAACTACAGCAGTATTAAGCGGTCAGTGTTTTATTTTGAAATAGAAACGCGCAAACGGGTGGAAACGGCGCACTTCCCGTTACTAATATTGTCTGTGTTCCGAATCGAGCTCTAGTACCCTCTCTAGTGGAGTATTACCGCTGTCCTGACAACAAGGCATTTCGCTACTACGCAGGGAACAAGAGTTTGATTTGAGACGGAGCCTTTTGTTTGTCGTTGCGTAGCGATGCTGAGTGAAGGGAGTGCGCGCTGTCCTTCCTCCTATGAAAATCTCCGATCTGTGCGACGTCACGCGGCGTCGTCAGGGCCGTTGCTAGGCGATGGTTTTGTTTCTTGTCGTGGAAACGCGTTCGATGTGTTTGGTGTGTGTTTTCTGGCTCCGGTGGGAAACTTAGAAGAAAAGTTATAAAGAATGAAGCGGCTCTGCGTTTGTGAAATCTGCAGCTGCGGGTGAGCGTTCGATTATTGATTGTTTATTGTTTTACGGTTTTGTTGTTTATTTTTGCAAGTTTACTTGGACACACGGAATGTTTGAATGATTTATAGTTTATATAAATAATTCAGGGCAGGAGAGAAAAGCCACGTTAGAGTTTTATAGTTATATGTTTAAAATATTTCTTCTGATACAAATAGTCCTGACACTGAAATTTAAAGTGCCCATCTTCACAAACTAAAATTACATAGAATAAAAAATAATTAATTAATTAATTAATTAATTAATTAATTAATTAATTAATTAATTAATAATAATAATAATAATAACAAGCCCATAATAAGGAAAGACGATACAGATTAGTTTTGCTTCTTTTTTTCTTTTCTTGTCATCACAACAGACACCCCAGCAAAACCCCACAGACTTATTCATGTGGACATTTTATTTACTATCCAAAATGACCAGTGAGCATGTGTCTTCTACATGTGTCTTCTGAGTTTATATGGAATGTTGATGTTGATGAAGTGGAAAATCTGAAATAATAAGTTTTATTCAGTGACTATTTTGCCTCCCAGCACACTGCGTGTGCCCCTCCACCACAAATAGATTTTTAAAACAATGTCTCAGTCATCAGTCAGTTTCTCTAGAATGGAGCATTTCACACCAAACCACTCTGAATGACTCTGTTTACATCTTAACCATTTAATTATGCGGAAAGTTTGAAAAATTGGGTGGAATTCCCCTTTAATACATCTCTATAGTATTCACCTGTTCTTGACCCTGATGCAGTTAGATTAGGGCTGGAACTAAACTCTGCAGCTCACCAGGAGCAGAGTAGGACACAGCTGAGATACATGAACATGCCACCAATTCCCCTTTGGGGATAATTATATTGATTTATTGATTGATATATTATTACAGCAGCTTCATATATCCAAATATCCCATTAAAGGTATTGACAAAATGATTTTGAAACTCATGTTTCTCTGATCTGAATCATCCATAGTCGCCACCGTTGCACTCACCAGCCCACGGCGCTGTACAGGAAGGGCAGTGAGAGGTGTGTGGTGAGCGAATATGTCGAGAAGTTTCCGGCCTATGAGAGCTGCCGGCCGCCCAAGAGCCTCAAACCGAAATACGAGCACAAGAGCGAGAGGAGCAGGATGGAGGGAACAACCACCTTCAAGTACATGACTCTCATCTGACACACTTTACACAGTCTGTTCATTCAGTTATGATTATATGTTAGTGTTGATTGTTGTTCTGCTTATTAACAACAATAATAAAAGATAATAACAATACAAAATAGTTTGAAGCGCTTACATGAACTAGATCAGGGGCCGAATTCACAAAAGTGTCTTAAGAAAGAAAATCTTCTTAAATGTGTCTTTCTTCTTAACTTCATTCTTAAGAAAAAAGTTAAGAGAAATTGTTATTCTTTTTATCTTATTTGTTTTCTTGAAAGTTCTAAGAACACGTGGTATTCTTGAAAATATTATGTTCTTAAATGAGTTCTTAACTGTACGATAGCCTCACACTCATCTTAGGCTGTAAGAGTGGATGAGGTCAGTGTCTAAATCAATCATCAAACACGAACGCTACCTTTGCTGCTCCTCATCCTCATCCATAAACTCCAATTATTGCATTTTCTAAGAAGAATTTTTTTTCCTGTTGACTGTTTCTTCCACCATAACCACTAATTCTTGTTTGCTAATTTTTGTTTGATGTTTTTCCTCCATTTTGCTCTTCTGAGTGGATTAAACTAAATAACGGAAATAACCCCTTAAATGGTCAGAGCCCACCAGTGGGCCCGAAGTTTTATTACACACTTCTATAACCAAAAATAGCTCAGTCAGTTTGCTTTGAAGTCCCTGTAGTTGCTGAATTACAAGCCTTTGTATGTAATAAGCCTGGGATTTTAAGGGTTAATGCAAATTCAAAATGTATCTCGCATCGTTTATGGTACGTGGTAAAATGCAACGTAGCTGACGTGAGAAGCAATGAAGATTTTCTGAAGAAAATCTGAAGAAAATTAAGATTATTTTAAGAGAATATTTGAGGTTCTTCTTAAGGTTTTTATTTTCCCAGAACTGCATTTAAGGACATTCTTACGGACTTCTTAGTGTTTGTCTTAAGAACCTTCGCAAGTTTTTTCTTAAGAAAGCTGTTGTGAATCCGGCCCAGGTACCTACAATCAATGCAGTATACAGGAGTTAATAGAAATGGATAACCATAATGCACTTAAGTGTTGATACAAAGGAAAAGAGGTTAAATAGAGAATTACAGTTGTGTACAAAAGTTCAGACACCCCTGTTCAAAGTGCAGGTTTTGTTGAAGTGTTAATAATTAACACATCCTCTACAGAGAATACACTCCTCACAATTTAATACACAATTATGGTTTACCTACTGAAAACACATTAAAGTAAACAATAAAATGTGGCTGGAGATTTTTTTTTGTTTGCAATATGTATATCACTGTTGTCAGAAGAAAACCTCTTTAGTACCTCTGTACTTTTAATTCATTTTATATCATTTTGGGCCGTTTCTTTTAGTCCATTCATCATGAAATTTACACACATTGTAAAGGGTACCAGGTGTTTTCAAATTATGTGAAAAACTGAAAAACATCAAAATGGAGATACGAGGTTTTCTTCCAACAACAGCGATATGTTGCAAGCTTGTGAAACATATTGCACGCTAAAATGTGCAGTAAAACTTATTTTCACCTAGAACACAAACAAAACATGTTCAAAATTTAGCATACATCTGTATAATAGTAAAATAATAAAGTGTTGTATTTGATTGTTGTGGTTTTGGCCTTGATAGGATTATGAATATTATCTTATATATAGAAGCGTATTGATATGTATTTTATATTAATGTCATTATGCTGACTAATGAAACTGGCTGTAAGGGCAAGCAAACTTTAAGAAACAAAACAAACTCATAGAAACATTAAATAGTACCAAATAACTACAAGGTTTTAAACAAAGAAACACATTAAACAAACAAAACACAAGGCAGACACAGAACCGCTACATATAACAAAGTGAAGTGTAGACTAGACCACCATAAGCTGAAACTAAGAGCTTGATATAGGCTACAAACAATAGGGAACACCTGGGAGAGGGAGGAGACAGGGACTACAAACAGGTAAGAATCCTAATAGGGAAGACGGGGAAAAGGGCAGAGCAAAGGAAACAAATCAAAAACAAAAGGAGATTTGCTAAAAAAGCACATGGCCACAACACAGGGGAAGAAACAGGCACACTCAGTGGGACAGTGGGGAAAATGTGTGAATTAGCTTCACATGGTGGAGGTAAAAGTCCTGAAACTGCATACATTAGTGAAAAAAATAATTGCTTTAAATATTATCAGTTATTCTATGACCTTTATGGCTCTAAATGCTTTGCTTGTGCTGCTGTTACTGCCTCTGTTTGTTCCCGCTTGCTGTAGATCTGATTTCATTCCATATGAGGTCAGCCGGCGTCCCGGCAAACAGCAGGCTGACTACCAGCCGAATCCCGGTGAGATCGACCTGGGAACGACGTACAAACAGGACTTCAACACCTACCAACTTCAGCCTGTGGCTCCACTGAGGCCAAAGGAGAGGGCACGGGTCACCAACGGTAAACTGGACACAGTGCCCACCTACACAGGTAACAGAGGTGCACAATATAACAGCAGCTAATATATCATTCACAGATAAAATGGAAATATAAATTACTATTTTTATTAACGGCCCAGTATTTGAATTACGGACAGTAATGGCAACCAATAACTAATAACCTGAAAACTGAGCCTCGGGCAAGAATGCTTACACTACATTAACCTACTTTTGTAAGAGCAATTCTTAGAGTAACTGCCATGTATGATTCAGCTGTGTCATGTTCATGTAAAATCCATGATGCATCTTTACACTGTTAGAAATAAAGGTTCTGTGCAGGTACATTTGTCATTCATCAACATACAGACAATGTAAATGTTCCCTCAAAGGTACAACAGTGGTTTTAAGGTCCAATTATGCACCTTTAATAAGTTTTTCCCAGGTAAAAAGTATGTATTTGTGCCTTTTAATAACCTAATGCTTTAAAACAAAACAATAAAATGAAAGCCTGGAGACGAGACGGGGTGTGTGGAGTCAATACAACTTAGAAAAAATAACTTCATTGGAATATGGTACAGTTATATTTCCTGACTAAAGGTACTGAGATGAACCCTTTAGGATACCATTCAAGTAAAAAGAGGGGACCTGCCCCAGTCACAGTTTCATACATTTATTTCTGAGATTGTAGAGATTGAGACTGTGTTACACTTACTGCACTCCATACATGGATTACTGTGTGTAAGACTTGAAGGCTTAACCTTTGCTTCTGCTTTTCATTTGATAAATAAAATCTGTCCAGGAATCCATCCCTCCAGGATTGGTGTTCCCCACCCCTGTAGTAAGATGTGGGAATGAGATAATAAAGGTATAGCTGTGACTTAGTAAGTCAAAGGAATGAGATAAAGTTATAGCTACGACTCAACAGGTGTGGAAATTTGACAATTTTGTCATAGACCTGACTTAGTGAGGCACAGGAATAAGATAATAGTCATAACCATGACTTTGTACGTCTTATCTTATTCCTAAAACGCACACTAAAAAAGAGAGATGATGTTACTGCCCCTTAAAAACTGGTTGTACATTTTGTTTTTTGTTTTTAGAGGATTTTCGTCCATGGGAAATTAGCAAGCGGGAGTTAGCCAAACCAGACGTGGCATACCATCCACCTTCTGGGAAGTTTGGGAACACCACAACATTCCAGGATGATTTTGTCCCGAGAGGCACGGTTCCTCGAGAGACCTTCAAGCCCCCAAACGTAGTCAAAGTGTCTGGTGCTCCTTTTGAAGGAGTTACCAGTAACCAACTCTCCTATGTTCCTCACCCTGTGGAGGCTCGCTTTGTCAAAGCACCCGAGGAGTATAAGCCCAGCGACCAGCCTTTTCTGGACCTCACCACCCATCGGAGGGACTTCCAGGTAGGGGTGGGAATCTGTAGACACCTTACGCTTCAGTTTTGATTCAGGATGGCAAGATATGATCATAAAGTAATTCTTTACAAATCTTGCCTTTTATTTTGACCATTGTTGATGCTTTTGTATTAAAGCCTTTATGCATGAGCCTATGTAAAGGTCTGATTCTGACATTTTGTGCAGAATCTTTCAAAAGAGAATAACAAAGCATCTAAGAATCAATTTTCCCACTCCTTCTACCAGGGCCTTCCAGGACAGATGCCCAAAAGCTGCAAGCCTGAGCGAGTAAAGATGTCCTCCGAAGCACCCTTCCAAAGCAGCACTGAGTTCCGTGAGCGCTTCCAGCAATGGCCAGTCTCTTTACCACAACTCCACAAGTCTGTGGAGTACGTGAGTCCCACTGCAGACATGGATTTGAGCACCACCACCAGAACCACCTATGTCAAGCATGAAGTCCAGCCCTTCATTTCCTCTAAGCCTTTCCCCAGGCCGACCCGTTCCTCTGCACCCTTTCAGGCCAACACCACCATGAAGGAAGACTTCAAGCCCTGGGTTTCAGCCCGACGCCTGGACGTCATCCGCAAGCCGGAGGAGATGAGGAGAGCCAGTGGGAAGATGGAAGACTTGACCACTTTCAAGGCCCACTTCATCCAGCACCCGCTGCAGCCTAACGTCAGTTACAAGCCCCTGGCTGCCCCTATGAGAGCTGATGCCCCACTGGAGGAAAGCACCATGTACCGCACTGAATTTACCCCAAAGAAGATCAGCGTGTGTCCAGCCAGCTTTGAGTCCCCACCCGGTTTCCTCTTCGAGGACATCGATGAGAGGGGTCACAAGTTCTTCCGCAGGGTGTCAGACCAAGACAAAATCCAGGTCCAGGCTCCTAATGCAGTGGCTGTTATGTCTTAAGGACACGTGGATAAACTACAGTACACATTCACAATTGATCTCTCTGAATGTTTATTTTATGCATCTAGAAAAGTGTTTTAAAATGCTGAACTTTTAGAAAGTTTGGCCTTACGAATGTAGTCAATCAGCTGAGACCTTTGGTGTCAGTTCTTTAGCTTTGCGCTGGAGCTATAAGGCCAGTGTAGCTAATAAGTAAAGAAAGCTTATAGCTTCATAACTTTATGGTAATCTTGGAAGCCTGATTTCCGATTTTTATTAGAAAGCCTGATGGATTTTGTTGATGAATGTTGGTGAAAAATACTTTGATAGGAAGGAGCCGCAGAAGTTGTTTTTGCTTTTGTGAAGATGGTGCTGCACCTAAAACAGACCCAAGTGTTTTACAAAGTCTCAGCAACCACAGGAGCTCCTGTGTCAGTAATACCAAAGAAAGTCTTGGAATATGTTTGATAACTCTAAAAGGATCAGTAGCTGCATTCCAAAGCCTAGGCTGCAGCCGAGGTAGTCTGCGTTTCTTGGCCGCTATGTCATAGCAGGCTGTTCCAAAGTGAAGGACCCTTCGTATACAGCCTAGAAATGCAGCCTACGTTCTGAGTGATTTCAAGGATGCATCAGATGTATCCTTCCAGGCCTTTCCTTACCCACAGTTATCTGCGCAGGAATGACGCAAAGCAAAAATTAAGAGCACCATGAAAATTATGGAAAATGAAGCCGCTGGAGCAGAGCTTGTTTTAAAATGTAAGTTGTTCACGTACTTTAATTCGTCTTCGTTACCTTATAAAGTGTAAAATGATTGATTGATTGAAGCATTCGTCCGTATATCATATTCGTCCATATATCGTATTTTATTTACAAGTATTTGTATGTATGTAGTTTATCGTACTACATAACATCTCCTCCATTTCCGTGAAGAAAAAGCAACAAACACAATGCAACGGGCTCCATTTTCTCACCAGTTCCCTCACAAGTTTTGTGTCGCTGTGGTGACATCACCACGCAGCCTCGTTAGGACTGTTCCATTTGTGTGACCTGTGGGGTAATAAGGAGTCTTCACAGGACAGTCCTACCGAGGACCCGCCCTAGCTCTGCTGCAGCCTAGGCTTTGGAATGCAGTTAGTGTTGCCATGAGGCATGTCTCTAAGTGAAGACTGCAGTCGATGTAGGAGAGACGTTGCTAGCATTGGTATACGAAGGCTCCTCTTCAATGCTGACGTACACACATTCTAAGCAGGCTGTTCTTACTTACATAAGCAACTCAACACATTTAAAAACATCAAATTTAATTTAATATTTAATTTCTGCCGTTTTTAAAATGGTTTTGTGCTACACATGAGGGATTGCAAGTGTCTCAAAGGATACACCAGTTGAGTCCTTCCTTTCCTCAGAAAAGTAGGACACATTTCTGGGCTGCATTTGAAGGATTCTATAGAACGTTACAGCCGAGAAACGCAGCCTTTCTTGACTGCAGTGGCTTTGATGTGTGCAGAGCGGGAAACTGCTTGCTACACGTGACTAACTAGCATTTAGCCTTATAAAGAAGAGTTTGTTACCTGGTAAACTGAAAAAAAACAGGTGAACAGAAGTGTTTACACATGTAAGTGCTGACAAAATTCCAATAGTTGTGGCCACCTCAGAGTAAAGTATTTACCCATTTGTGTTAGTCTGTGGGTGGAGTGTCTGAGGCTGAGATTAGCATCATGCTAACTGCATATCAACATCATCACACACTTTCTTCAAACTGTGTGGAATTATAATCTCTGATACAGTGTTATCTATAAACATGGGATA
Source organism: Colossoma macropomum (assembly GCF_904425465.1). Taxonomy (NCBI): domain Eukaryota; kingdom Metazoa; phylum Chordata; class Actinopteri; order Characiformes; family Serrasalmidae; genus Colossoma; species Colossoma macropomum. The sequence continues at coordinate 22,815,369 of NW_023494799.1, read as the reverse complement.
AAGTATGTTGTGTAGCTAAAAACAGTAGCACTTATTAGCTACATTAGCTTTGTAGCTCCAGTGCAAAACAGAAGAAGTAAATTTCAGACACCAAACGTTTCATCTGATTGACTATATTTGGGGGAAGAGGGTAAATTATGTATATTTAATTTTTGACCTAACCATTATGTTAACACTTAATTAGTATTATGATATTTTACAAGATAAATCTAAATCAAATTACGACACAAGGTTGAGGGAAAGTATTTGAAGAGTTACCAAATAAGACATTAACTTTTTTAACCATTCACACTTATCATATTGACACTTACAATATCAGTAAATGAAGGGAGATGTTTCTACTGCACTAATTTCTACATACAGGCCTTTCAGAACACTTGGAACACATGGCGTCCAACTTAAGCCCTATTCAGATGGGATTAAATTTACATGGCATTCTGGGATAATTTCCTTTTTTACAGGTGCTCCTCTGTGATTTTATTGCAAGTCAGTGATTTATTGCCTCAGTAAAAATTTACAGGCTGAATTACCTCCCGTCTTCGACCAACTCAGCACTGCTCTGATCATTTTAGTCCTGTGTTTTTCCAGACAGACGTTATCTCGTGTTGGAAAAAGATTTTTGACCGTTGCTAGTTACCGTACGCACAGTGGGTGGTACTGTTGCTTTACTGCAAGAAGGGCCTGGGTTCGATTCCCCGGCCAGGTGACCAGGGTCCTTTCCATGTGGAGTGTCTGCATAGGTTTCCTCTGGGTGCTCCGGTTTCCTACCACAGTGCTGTATTCTCTTTTGATTGCACTGTATTGCAGATCAACAACGAAATCTCATTTATCAGTTTGTGTTTGTGCACTCAAAGGTGCAGCCATGTGCAGTATTTTTAGTACTGTATTTCATTAACATTGACAGATACTGTCAATTCAATTTGAATATATTTCTAAATGAATCATAAGGAAGATTTAAAAGGTGCTGGTTTAAAAAAATATGTTGGTGTGAATTGTGAATATATCAATACAAAATTCAGAACAAGAATCTGTGTTTTATGCCCTTTCAAGTCATTATTTGAAGTTCAAATAACTAAATTTTATTTAGTTTTTACAGTGTAGGCCTGTAAACTATAAGGAAATTAATCCAAAAACTGGCGAGTGACAGTAATGACAGAAAAAAATTACGGGAGATTTCTGTATAATTGAGTGTTTGAGGTGTAAACAGAGTGATTCAGAGTGGTTTGGTGTGAAATGGTTCAGATTTCTTTACAGTGGTGGTGATAAGAACCAGGGGTCACCATGACTACAACACAAATATAGCCATTTTATTTACTATCCAAAACCACCAGTGAACCTACACGTCTTCTTTTTTATATGTTTTATATGGAATGTTTATGATGATAAAATTAGTTTTCTTTGGGCACTATTTTGCCTCACAGCACCCTGAATGTATCCCTCCACCATGAACATGTTTTCAAAGAAAGATTTTAGGCCAAAACCTTCTCAAAACTTTTGAAAAAAAAATACATCAGGCACTTCATGTACTACATTTCTGTGAGGGAGCTTTTAGAGGTGGACGTCTGGTTCCTATCACCACCATTGTGAACAATTCTGACTCAGTAAGTTTCTCTACAACAGAGCATTTCACACCAAACCACTCTGAATGACTCTATTTACATCTTATTGACTGAATTATGCAAAAAGTTTTGACAAATTGGTGTAATTACCCTTCAAATGTTAAACATGTATGTGCCAAAATATTATTTCAATACACTATTACTTGAGTATGAAAGAATAAATGAAGTAAGTGACACTTTGCCGTATGTACCAGCAATGATCAACAAGAAAAATAAACTGTTTCAGAAAAGTGTATTTATTGTCTTTACACTATAACACAGAGAAATATGTATATTGTTGTATTTCCATTCAGTCCTCTCTCACCTCTCTTCCAAAACAGGCTTCATTAGCCTGAGGGTTCTGGACAAGAGGTCATACATGTCAGTAGGCAGTGAAATACTGTTGTATTTCTGTACTATTTCTTAATGAGTGGCTTTTCTCGACGAACACTGTAAAACGTAATTAAAATGCATGCGTATAAATACAGTAGAACATGATACTCAACTCACGGATTACCAACATCAACAAGTGCTAAATGTTTTAAACATTTTTAGCCTTAAATATGGATTACAACCTAAACTAAACTGCCAAGTAAGAAAATAAAGTCCAAAATCTCTACACTCAATGTACAATATTGCACTTAAAAACACATTATGTACAAGAAATATTTTACAATGCAGCACATTGGTTCAACACACACACACACACACACACAAAACGTACATCTGAAAAGGCTTTTCCATTTCAAATGGAGAAACCATTACAGATGTTTACTTATGGCAGCAACGCTTCACTACTGTACAAACAAAACGCTTTTAAAGGAATAATCTACTGATCTCAGTCCGCTGTGTCTGTAGCATGTAGTCGATTAGCTTAAATCAGGCATGTCAAACTGGGGACCTTCCAGGCCAAAGTGCTGCAGAGATCAGTGTTTACCCTCGTCTTGACCTCGACTCTGAATTCAATTCATGAAGTCTTTTTTAATTAGCTTATAAGCTAAATCAGGTGTGTTTAATGAGACAGCGTGCAGAAGTCTGCAGTGTTTTGGCCCGTTAGGACTGGAGCTCGACACATGTGCCTTAAAAAATCTTGAGGCGTTTCCCTGAATTTAGAAAATAACAGAAAACCTAGAAGTCAGTGGGCAGACGCTGAATACCATCAGTAAATGAGTTTTGGTAGAACAGTCAGGGATTTGAAAATTAAGTTGTTCATTTGGAACTAGTTTTTTGAGGGAGAAGAACCTGAAGGAGAGTGAAAGCAACTGGAAATGCTTGTTTGAAAGTTGGATAAAACTTCATAAGAACAGCTGAAAGGCTGCCACACACCAAACGCACCATGTGTCTAAAAATCCAAAACCGTCATAAAGAACATGTACACGCACCACACAGCACCTTCCAGCTCTGCTTAATTTCTCTGAGCGCCACAACATTACTAGCGTCACCTCATATATTTTAGCTGAAAAACAGTGAGTTTGTGAAAAGTTAGTTATACCAAATGTGACCAACTCACTAAATGAAAGTTTTACTCCATTAACTCTGTACGAGTAGAGTGTAAATGAGCTTGTGCTTGGTGGTTATTGGCGCTGTAACTGATATGCAGTGCTGCACGCCGCATCTGGTGGGGTAAGGTTTAGAGCAGCGGACTGCCAATGGCCCTCTTACAGTATACATATTGTCAGAACAAAAGCTTGCATCTCCAAAATGGAAACTTTACAGGAGAGGTAAAAAACCCACTTTACTTTTAATGAAAGTCAATAAAACCAGACTTTTTTCCTAGTAAATTGTGGCCATTTCTTTTGGTCCATTCGTCATGAAATGTACAGAGAATATAAAGGGCAAAAGGCATTTTCAAATTTTGTCAAAAACTGAAGCAGCAATATATATATAGCACAAGCTCATTTACACTCGTAAAGAGTTAATGGAGTAAAACTTTCATTTAGCGAATTTATGGTATCATGGTATTACAGTTCTCCATCTAAAATGTACAAGGTGAAAAGTTTACAATTTTTTTGAAATTGCAAAACTTCATTACAGTATGTAGACATTTAACCAAACATTGTAAATATGATGCATATCTTTGTGATAATGGGATTGCGAGATCAATCCCTTGTGATGCTACAGCCATCTGTGGCCAGGAGTCCAAACAGAACAGTTGGCCTTGCTCTATCTGGGTGGCCCCCTTTTACTTCCTCCCCATCACTCAATGCTGTGCTACCCAGCACAGGCGTCTGTTAGCTGACGTAACAGAACTGGTGGTTAGTGTTCTCCTCCAAGCGTTTTCAGCTGTCCAATGACGGCGGCAGTTCGAAAAGATGCGGTAGTGCTTCACGGGTCTCGGAGGAGGCCTGTGTTTGCCTTCGCCCTCCTAGCACTGGTAGTATCGCGTGACTGGGGGAGTCCTAATTAGTGGGTGGAATTGGACACGACTAAATTGGGGAGAAAATTGAACAGCCCAGGTGAGTTAAGTCTTGTGAGCCGCAAAAGCTTTTATGGTTGGTTTTTTGGGCTGCAAACGGTCAGAAACCCCTCATAGCCTCTAAGTTGTATAGTTGTACTTTGTAATTTGCATTACATACGCATATATTTAAAATATTTATGTAATGTTTATAATATAGAATTCAGCAACTGCACATTGCTATTATATGTGTATTTTGATTACTGGGAAACGCACTGAAGTTACTGTCTGTGGTAACTGACAGTGCGATACAGATGCAGCTGATGGAGATGAGGTTTAGAGTATTCCTTTAATGTAATATTGATGCAGTTTCTCAACTAAAATATCAGAGGAAAAAGAAAGCCAGGCTGTTTCGTCTTTTAAACTGTGCGTGACTGATGGGTTTAATGTCAGTACACTATGTACACTTTCATCTGTACTCACTTCAGTGTCCCTTCACAGGTGTGAATGGTCCAGCAGTATTCTCTGTTTCTTACCTCAATCAGTAAAGCCAAAAACACATTTCTCATAAATTAATACGTACATGATGCCGTTAATGAACAGGGTTTAGTCGGGGGAAAAAAAGAGAGAAAGAGAGAGAGAGAGAGCTTTTTTTTTGCTTTTTTAGTGCTTTTCTCTCCTTCAGTGATGAATTGAATTGTCAAAGCGCGTCCATTTCAGCTCACTCTGTGTACCAGAGTCCTTTAAGTCCAAAAATAGTGCAGCCAGCGCTGTTTCCTCACTCATTCAGCGAAGTCTTGAAGCTTTTTTCATACATCTGTAGAGGCAGCACACGCTGGGATTGGATAGAGACGTATCGGTCAGCTTTGGGTCTGCCGGAAGGGCGTGAGCAGGTCTGTTACTGACCACTAGATGTCGTCCTGCGAGCAGGACTGGCAGCAGCGCTGGGTGTATGGCTCCACCGGGCAGAGTCTGAGGCGCTTCACCACCGCACAGTAATGCGTCGTGTCCTTACACTCACCTACACACAGCAAGAGTTAAACAGAGTGAAAAAAGGCCGAAAATACAACCTGAAAACAAAACATATATATGATAAACATATGTGTGTGTGTATATATATATATATATATATATATATATATATATATACACACATACATACACACACACACACACACACCCACATACTGTAATTCTGTTCACTCCTTTACAGCAGTTGACCATGAGATCACTACTCTGACCAGTATATCACCACTCTGATTACCGTTTCATACTAGCTGACCAGTATATCACTACTCTGATTACCCTTTCATACTAGCTGACCAGTATATCACTACTCTGATTACCTTTTTATACAGGCTGACCAGTATATCCTGGTAAGGGAGCCGATATCCTGTGGCCCACATAATGGGAAACTAAATTTTCCTAACTTGAAATAGAAGTTTGAGGTAGTATCAAGTTTCAAAATGTAATATTCACTCCAATGTCCATACAGTTCATATGGAAAACCAAGCTTGAATGAGACAGTATGCACATGCACAGTAACAAAAACAGCCTTTTTAATTCTAAGAAATGAAGGTTGGAAAAAGGTCATATAGAAATGAATAATGACTGATTTTAGTACATAAACCCTCACAAACGGCTCTGGCAGACATCAGAGATCATTGCTGGATATAAGCCCTTCAACAGGAGATGTAGTTTAATAATGATTGGACCGACAGACACAATCCAAATTTGCTTGGAATAAAATGTGGCTGCATTTTAAGAATATTAAGAAGATATAAACGTTATTTTTTCCGTCTCTTATAGCGTTACCATGCTAGACATTGACATTTTCTTATGTCAGAGAGAAAATCAAAATGTCAAAAGAAAGTAAAGCTGTCCTCAAACTTTCAGCACAGCTGGTGTAAATTCATCTTGTACTGTGGCTACAAGAGGAACCAGCAGTGACGGCTGAAACTGAAAGCGAAGGTCTGATCTGATGTGAGAAGCTCACTGCCAGGGCTTCACAAAGAGCGCTTGTGAAGAAATCTTCAGCCAGCCAAACAATACGGCAGCCTTAAAAACATTACGAGGCCATCTGAGCTTTTACTGAATATTCCTTCACTCTCTGTTTCGCTCCAGCTGTACAAGAAACAGGAGGAAGGTGTCGAAAAGGAAAAAGAGCAGGAGGAGGGACTCTCGGTCTGTCATGCTTAAACAACGGAGCTCCAACTGCCTGGAGAAGATGGACACACGTAGATCAGCTAGTACAATTACACTGGAAAAACCTGGCAGGGATCACATGCTGATCACTACTTTATAGTGGTTAAACAGTACAGCACCAATCTGGTCACTTTATATTGGTTGACCAGTATATCACGACTCTGATCCCTGATCCCTATGTAATACTTGTTGACCTGTATATCACTATTTTGGTTACTGCTTTATACTGGTTAAACAGTTTATCACTACTCTGGTCACTTTATACTGGTTGACTAGTATATCACCACTCTGATCACTATTTTATACATGTTGACCAGTATATCACTGGCTGACCAATACATCACTGCTTTGGTCACTTTATACTGGTTGACCAGTATATCACTACTCTGATTACCATTTCAGACTGGCTGACCAGTATACCACTACTCTCTTCACTATTTTATACTGACTGACCAGTATATCACTACTCTTCACTGCTTTATACTGGTTGACCATTACATTATTATCTGGTCACCACTTTATACTGCTTGACCAGTACATCACTTTACAGGTCACTGCTTTATATTACTTGACCTGTATATCACTACCCTGAGTACTATTTCATACCAGCTGACCAGTGTATCAGTACTCTGGTCACTTTACTAGTTGACCAGTATATAAACATTTTGGTCACTGCTTTATACTGGCTGACCAGTATATCACTGCTCTGGTCATTTTATACTGGTTGACCAGTATATCACCACTCTGATCACTATTTCATACTTTTTGACCTGTATATCACTGGCTGACCAATACATCACTACTATGGCCACTGCTTTATACTGGTTGACCAGTATATTACCACTCTGATTACTATTTCATACTGGCTGACCAGTATATCACTACTCTGGTCACTGCTTTATACTGGTTGACCAGTATATTACCACTCTGATTACTATTTCATACTGGCTGACCAGTATATCACTACTCTGGTCACTGCTTTATACTGGTTGACCAGTATATTACCACTCTGATTACTATTTCATACTGGTTGACCAGTACATCACTACTCTGGTTACTGCTTTATACTGGTTGACCAGTATATTACCACTCTGATTACTATTTCATACTGGCTGACCAGTACATCACTACTCTGGCCACTGCTTTATACTGGTTGACCAGAATACCATTCCTTTGGTCATTATTTTATACTTGAATATCATCACTGTGATATCAAAACATAAATTTTTTTACACCATTTGAAAATGCTGGCTGTCCTTTAACTGTGTAAACATTTCATGACAAGTTGATAAAAAAAAACTATCAAAATATATTATTAATATACTATCATTACAATAAGACATTTTTGCTACTCCTTTGAAGTTTTGAGGGGTTCACATGTACAGTGGTGTAGCTGGGTTGTCACTGCTGGGTTTAGAGTGGTCCACCACCCAAAACTGTCCAGCCAAGAGTGCTCTGTGGTCAGAAACTGGCTGATGAGGGGTGAGAGGACAGCTAACACAAAAAGTGTCGCACAGAGGGGCTACAGTCTCTAACTGTACAGCAGTAAGGTGGAGCTGTAACAGAGAGCGTTAACAGCTGGAGAGATGTCAGCAGAACAACCTGACCATCATGCAGAAACAGGAAAGTGAAGAGTTTATCAGCAGCACAAACACAGACAGTAGAGCGTCATTAACTGTCTGGATCTGTGGTGATTGTAAAAGGTTAAAGGTTACAGACGTACTGCCGCAGGAGGTGATGCTGCAGTGCTGCCAGGTGAGCGGACGCCGTTGCCAGGCGCAGTGCAGGTCAGGGAGGGTCTTGTTATTATGCCGATGGACACATTCGACCTTGCGTGACTGAAAGCCGCTCCCGCAGGCCGCCGTGCAACGTCGCCATGGCAACACCCGCCAGTGAACGTCACACATTTCTGATGTGCAGTTCCGCACTGAGGCTGGCCTGAGGGGAGAGAGAGAGAGAGAGAGAGAGAGAAAGAGAGAGAGAGAGAGAGAGAGAGAGAGAGAGAGAGAGAGAGGGAGAGAGGGAGAGAGAGAGAGAGAGAGCTTGTATTATCATGGTGAAATAAAAAGTGTAAAAGTTGTAATTTAATTTGAGTTCTTCCTTGTTTGCCAAATCTGTGAATTTTAAATACATTAGTTTCCTAGAAGCAAAGAAATAAACAATTTGATGCCATAACAAGTACATTTTAAGCTTTCCCAAAAGCTCAAAGTAGCTGGGTTTCCATTCTAACATTTCTCAAATTTTTAGTGAATTTCTGAAAAGTCGATAAAAGAAAATGCAAATAAATCAGTGTTTCCACTGACTATGGTTCTGCGCAAAGACGAAAAACATGTTTGTGCTGTCTACAACAAAGGAAACCTTTATTATCTGCGTTCAAAGCCGTTGTAAGATCCGCGATATACGCACACCTATGACCACCTCACAGCAACTGAACTCAATCTTTGACTCACATGCTGCTTACATGAACCACTGAGTGTACTGATGAAGTAACTCCTTTTTTTTGTTTAAACTGAGGGGAAACTTATGTTCCTAATTAGAACTAGTCTGGTCAGCTAACTAACAGGCTAAAAGATCATCATTAATATCATAGACTTGAATTAAAGTACTTACCATATGATTTACTGTAAAACAGCAGTATAAAAGTGTAAAAAACTCAGGCTGAATCCTAAACGGCTCTGTACTCCCTAAATAGTGTGCTTGCTAGGGAAATTTAGAAATTCTAGCCTCTACAGTCAAACAGTGCATTATTTATCGAGAGTCGATGTGTCTGAATCCGAAATGACTGTTTCTTAGCTATATTATACACTGTTGGGCTGCAGGATCCAGTATTTAAATTCTCTAGTAGTGCACTATGTAGGAAGAAGGGAGCCGTTTGAGATTCAGCCCCAGCGTGAGAAGAGGAGCGTTGCTGGATTGGTGCTAACTAAGACTTGTGGTGGTAAATTGGTGACCAAAACATACTTATAAAGCAAAAGTCTTTGCATTAAACAGTGCTGTATTATCATATATTCATTGTTATATGAGAAAAATTCCTGAAAGCCACTTGAGGCTTTGCGTTACTGTGATTCGCTTCGTGCCTAAGAACCCTTCCCCATGATCGCAGTACGGCATCTCGTGGCTTATTACTTTAATGTGGCACCAAAAAGAGTTTCTCTATTGTTACAAAGTCAAGCTTGCATACAATAGAAGAACTCTTTTTGGTGCTATATGGAACCATATACAACACATTCTCCATCAATCTGCAGCAAAGAAATTAGGCACGCAATTGTTCTATATAGAACCTTTGCCTTTACTAAAGAACCCTTGAAGAACCAACTTTTTTTAGGAGCGTAGAGCAGTTTTGACAGCCCTCTGTCAGCTACGCATGGCTGTAGCCTTAACAGTCCAGAGACAACAGGTGGAGCGGAGCGGGCAGTGGCTGAAATCACTCTCCCACTTCACCGCCACCCACCAAATCCCTGAGAGTTCTGAAAGGATGAGGTGCCAAACCATACCTGTCCTGCTACATCATCATATATAAAAGAGAGCTGTTCATCACCCTTTTTCACATTTCTCCTTGACTGACAAACCAACTTTTCCACCTCATCCCAAAGTTTTTTCCAATATTTAGGCATTTTTTGATGCATATTTACAAAATATGCAAAAGAAGGTAGATAGAAAAACCAGTAGTGTGAATCTCAATGTGGGGGTATCAATCTCAAGATGGTTGTCAAAAAAGCACATGGACTTATTCTGACCTTTTTATTTGAGAATGATAACTCCATAGAATTCCCTGCAACAGTGATATTGATATCATTTTGTCATTATAAGCTAAAGCGGAGCAGCCGAACGAGTGAAAGTACATCCACAGAGCAAGTGCAGCAAAAAAGTCTGCAACTGGGGTGGGTGGTTACGGTAGATGTGTAGCTGCGCTTAGCAGAGCAGCTAACCTAGCAGCTTACATCACTACCCTACAAACATTACATGATTATTAGCTTTCTGAGCTACAAGGCTTTCACACTTGGAGCGCTGTCAGAAAAGTCTGCCATCTGAAGTAGAACACTTGTGAGAACGTATTTCTGCCTGTTAGTGTTATATAGTTTTAAAGTAAACATATCTCTTTATTCAGTATGACAGAGTTGCAAAAGAGCTCTTAAATGTTGGCAAATGCTCCTTTTCATGTTAAGACTGTGAAAAATAAAGTGCTGCTGGTTTGTCATTTATGGTCAGCAGTGCTATGTTTTACCATGTGTTTCGTTATGTGTGATAATGTATCACAGCAAACCAGTTGGTGCTGCAGATAGATTTTAATGTTCGTATTTTCTACATATGTGCACACAAATGTGCACTTGTCTTACAGGCCTGTTCAAGGCAGCCTGTGTTTGTGTGTGAGCTGCAACACACCTCTGTTTGGGGTCGCAGGCAGAGTTGGAGTTGGAGCCGTTCAGATGTCTGCAGGAAACTGTCCGGCTCTGAGTGGACACAGCCGGACCCAGACAGCGACCAGAACACTGAAAAAAAAACACAGAGCAAAGTCTCCAAACAGGTGCCCACAATGACAGACACTTATTTGTGTTAAAGGGGAATTACATCAATTTCAAATTTAGAAATTTCTGCATGATTAAATGGTTAAGATGTAAACAGAGTCATTCAGGGTGGTTTGGTGTGAAACTGTGACTCTGTTCTAGAGAAACTTACTGAGTCAGAATGTTTACGGTGGGGGTGATTAAACTCAGATTACATGTGTGGGTTCACTGGTGGTTTTGGATAGTACATAAAATGTCTATATTTGTGTTGTAGTCATGGTGACCCCTGGTTCCTATCACCACCACTATAAAGACATCTGAGTCTCTACAATCAACTATTTCACACCAAACCACTCTGAATCACTCTGTTTACTGTGACTATAATCCAAACACTGAATTATACAGGAAATTTCAAAAATCAGTGGAATTCCCCTTTAATCCGCCCACTTTAATTTAGCTTCAGCACTCTTCAATTTTCATAAAAGTGATCATCATGCATTTTCTGTTTAATAAGCAAAAATAAACAGGCCAGGACTGTTAAACAGTTGGAGAAAAGACAAAAATATCTAAAGACAATTTGTTTCCAGAGCAATAAGACTGATTAACAAATCCTAATGATGCAGTTACAGACTGTAAACCATCTGTTGATCCACAGCTCTAGTTCTTCATCAGTGGTCAGAGCTGCTCTTGTCTAGATATTTTTTTAGTCTGTACAGACTACAGTCTGTAATTGTATACCTACATAGTGGAGCTATAAGGTCAGTGTTTCTGGTAAAATGGCCAATGAATATGACTACCTTATAAATTAGCAACTCAAGGTATAATCGTACTAAGGAAGTAAATTTTATTTATAAAGCATATTTAACATCAACTATCATTGCAAAAAATATAAGCATAAGAACCAAAAGGACAAATAAAACTGTATGAAAATGAAAATAACAGAAGAAACAAAGAGTGTGTTCACATGCACTCAAAAATCTGATCATAATCAGATTTCTGTAGTTATCTGATTATTCAAATGGTCATGTAAACAGCATACTCCGATTTCTTAGATTGGAGTAAGGTCTAGAAATCCGATTAAGAAATCTGATAAATAGGCTGGAGTTTAGCTCAGTAATCAGATTTCTCAGTGCATGTAAACTCTTACTCTGATTTCTTTCAGATTTCTCAGTCTGCGCATCTGTGAAAACAGACAGCGCTACCGGAAATACCACTTTTGGAGTGACACTAAAACTAAATACTTGACGAAATGAAGCATTTAAATAGTCTTCATCTTCTAGATTATGTATGCTCATATTTTCAGGTAAACTGGCGCAATGTTAAAAAAAAAAAAGCTGCGGCAAGTTTTACATCACAATTACGTCACGTCTTCTTCTGTGAGTTTATTGGCTGGTTGCAAAGCAGAAATCTGATTACTGTCTGATTCATGTAGACCTGGAGTTTCCCCATTATCTGATTACCGAAGTGCATGTAAACGCTTTGATCAGATTACTGACAAAATCTGATTTTCTGCAGTTATCAGATTATTAAGTGCATGTAAACACACTCAATGTTTGATCAACAAAATAGTAATTCATTAGCCTATTCCTATTAAATGATGTAAATATTATCGTACATATTGTTTTTATTGTACATATTTGTATATTTGATTGCGGGCAGTCAGTTTACCTGTCCCCAGGATCCGGTGACCCACTCAGCACAGGCGTCTGATACACACGCCTCACTCTCCTCCGGCTTAGGGGTCCCCTCACACTCTGAGTTGGGCAGAACCCGCATGCTCCCATTGGCCTCCAAATGCTGACAGGAAACCTGCCGCTGCCGGATGCCTCGGCCACACGATGAGGAGCATTTAGACCAGACGGTGGACACCCAGCTGGAAAATGATTCAAAGTAGACTGTTTAGACTCAGACATCAGTAAGAGTTTAGCATTTAAAGCACACTGGATCTCAAGCTCTGTTAAATTGTGATGTTTTTGCTTTTCTAACAAACTTAGCTCAGAAGAGCCTGATCATTAACAGTCTCGTGGGAGCACACACAATCTCTAAACAAGCATATACTTCTGGGGACAACGTTTTAACCTTTTGGTGTTGGTTTGCGGCAAAATCCATAGAAAACGCCTCCTCTAATCCCCGCCCTCCAGTCCGTCCTCTTTTAACGTCGAAAGTACAATCAGTAACAGAAGCAAAACAAACTAGTGAGTAAAACACTATCATTAGCTAACAGAACTGTTTTTTGTAAGAGGTAATGTGGTTTAGTCAGTGAGAATGAAGAGGCTACACTCTTAAAACAGATGGTTCTAATATCTAATAGAACTTCTATCTAACAAAATTTCTAATGGAATTAATATCCTAAATGAATTTCTAATAAAATTACCATCCAGTATAAAGTTCTAATAAAATGAATGTCATGAGCAACACTCTGCTAAAATCCTGCAGCGACAAACTTATTAAACAGCTATTAAGGCAGTAACAGGCCTCTCATCAGATTCCTTCCTTCCTTTTATGAAGAAGGAAAATCTATTTTGAGCAAAAATAGTTCCCATCTTTTCCGCTGGTGACATCCAGACGGAGCCGTGCTGTCCTGCTGCAGCTCGGTTTGTGTACGAGTGTGCTCGGTGTTTGAGAGGCAGGTCGTCAGGCTGAGGAGGAGCGCTGCGGGGTCATAACAAAGACGGGCTTTGTGCGAGGATTCCCCCCCATAACGGCCCGGAGCTGACGCTAAGTGCTTTCACAGATCCGTATGATTCATGCGCTAAGCCTCACCGCATGGCAATAATCAGGTGATGTTTTTGGCATGAATATCCATCCATATACGCACGAAAGAAAAACCCAGTCAAGCTGCACTATCTGTCTCCTGCTTCTTTAAAGGTTCTGTATTTAGACCCAGACGCTACATACAGCAAATCTCTGACAGCCTGTCAAACAGAGGAGCACATACTGTATCACAAATACAGCCAAGCTGTCTCAGTAAATGACTAAACAACAATCTGATTAATATTATCAGATAATAATATATAACTTCGCACCTAAAGTCAGCATTCAGATTGTTTAATCGTTAGAAGGCCTGGTTATCACTGGTGAAATATTATATATTTTTATATCATGTTAATTACTGGAATTGCAGTTGTTGGAATTATCGGAAAGTGCAGCTTCTAAACTTTTAATTCCGGCCACATTTGTATTTGTGAGTAGAAATAAAGATACTTTGTTATGATTTTAATTTAATGAAATGTTAATCATGTATTTCTTGACATCGAAACAGAACAATACAGACTCAAACCTTGATTTATGGAATGCAACTCAAATTGTGACATATTTAGAATTATTGATACTTTTTAGCTGACTGATTATGTTGACAATGTAAGTTAAAATTCATCATTATTTTGACATTTTAAGTCATTATTTTACTTACTAAGTCAAAATACCAAGAGAACTCATTTTACTTTGAAATAAAACATCAAACATTTGACCTGATACATCAAAATTTGGAGAAACTGCTGCTTGGAACTTTTTTCTCCAATGTCGTGGAAATAAGCTCCCATGCAAAATCATGTAAGCTAAACAGTTTTACTTTGCAGTGATCATATATCAATTTGCCTGAAGGTTTAGCCCCACATCAGTGCAAGCTGTCGGTTATTAGCGCCTGTTTTAGTACAACCCCATTTCCAAAAAAGTTGGGACACTGAGCAGAATGTGCAGAAATAAAAATAGAATGCAACCATGTCCAAGTCATGTAAACCATATTTTTAAAGGAAAATACTACAGACAACACATTCAACGTTGAAACTGAGAAATTTTATTGTTTTTTGAAAAATGTGCCCATTTTGAATTTGATGCCAACAACATGTTCCAAAAAAGTTGGGACGGGGGCATGTTTACCACTGTGTTTCATCACCTCTTCGTTTAACAACACTCTGTAAGCGTTTGGGAACTAAGGAGACACGGCTGCTCAACAGTTCAGAGTCTCCTTTGTCGTATTTTTCATTTCATAATGTGCTAAATGTTTTCAGTGGGTAACAGGTCTGGACTGCAGGCAGGTTAGTTTAGCACCTGGACTCTTTTACTGTGGAGCCATGCTGTTGTAATACATGCAGAATGTTGTTTGGCATTGTCTTGCTGAAATAAGCAAGGCCTTCCCTGAAAAAGACATCTGGATGGCAGCATATGTTGCCAAAACATGTATATATCATTCAGCATTAATGGCTACTTCACAGATGTGGAGGTCGCCCATGCCATGTGTACTAATGTACCCCTATACCATCATGAATACTGGCTTTTGAACTGTGCACTGATTACAAGCTGAGTGGTCTTTAGCCCAGAGGACACAGTGTCCATAATTTCCAAAAATAATTTCAAAGTTTGATTTGTTGGACCACAGGACACTTTTCCACTATCCCTCAGTCCATTTTAAATGAGCGCAGGCCCAGAGAAGGTGGCAACGTTTTTGGATCCTGTTTATGTATGGTTTCTTCTTTGTGTTTTAGAGTTTTAACTTGCATTTGTGGATGCAGTGATGAACTGAGCCCATGCAGTGATTTCCACTACAGAATCATGTTTGTTTTTAATGCAGTGCCGCCTGAGGACCCAAAGATCTTGGCTAGCCAATGCTGTTTTTTGGCCTTGTCCCTTGCATACAGAGATTTCTCCAGATTCTCTGAATCTTTTAATGTTATTATGTACCGTAGATGATGAAAAGCAAAAGTTCTTTGCTATGTTGATAAACGTTCTTCTTGAATTGTTGCACTATTTGCTCATGCAGTCTTTCACAGAGTGGTGAACCCCCCCTCATCTTAACTTCTGAAAGACTCAGCCTCTTTGAGATGCTCTTTTATACCCAATCATGTTACTGACTTGTTGCCAATCAACCACCAGGTGTTTTTTTAGCATTACACAACTTTACCAGCCTTTTGTTGCCCCCGTCCCAACTTTTTTTGGAACGTGTTACTGGCATCAAATTCAAAATGGGCATATATTTTTCAAAAAACAATGAAATTTGGTATGTTGTGTTTGTAATATTTTCAATTAAATATGGGGTTTAAATGATTTGCACATCACTACATTTTGTTTTTATTTACATTTTGCTTAGCGTCCCAACTGTTTTGGAAATGGGGTTGTAAATCTGCCCTCTTGAAATCTCTCTGAAACGGTACATTTACCAGAGAAGGAAAAACATTCCTACCTTTAATGCACCTTATTGCAATGAGATTTTATTCTAAATAAATTTGGAGCATTTCTGTCGACCCAACTGTCATGAAATGTTCAAACAATGTGAAGGGCAGCTGGTGCTTTCAAAAAATCGACACAGCAGCGATTCATCTAACTACGTCATTACTATTTAAATGACATATTAATAGCATGGTAAATGAGAGCAATAACTCCAGATGTCTACAGGTTATTGGAGGTTCTCTTAAAGCTGAGCCGTTTCTGCTTTAGTGCAGCTGAAGCTCCCGCAATGCTCTGACACAGAGGAGCTTTGACATGAAGATAGAGGCGAGAATCTCCTGCAGCGTCTTGCTGGATTCATTCGGCCTGATTCATGGCCTGTAGAAGTGTCTGTACATCCTGCCCAGAAAGACTTATGTTAGGAGGTGGATGACAGATGTTTTTTTTAACGGCAAATGGCAGCTTGGCCATGAATCGCAACCCGGTGCTCAGGAACATCGCTGCACCAGGCTTTCGGCTGGATTTAGTTCACTTTCACTCATTTCAGAGCTTGAAATCCATAAAGTGAGCCGTCATCTGTGAAGAATTTCTTGAAGACAGAAAGTGTATGTCTGTGTGCTTGGCAGGAATATGACTGATGTGCTTGTAATAGCAAATACAAATTGATAATTTGATGATAATTCTGATAATTAATAATATCAAACAGTAGTTTTACTTAGATACTGCTGTACTGACTGACTGACTGTCTGCTGAAAAACTGATCAGTTCTTAACTGTTAAACTGTCAAGGCTAATAAAACAGAAGAAATTTTAAATGGGACGATTTTTTCATTTAAATAACATCAGTCGGGCTTGATAATATCCATAGCAGTATGCACAGTTTTTAAGTCTGACAGTAATAATTGTGGAGTGATTTTGATCCAGTATGAATCTGCAGTGTGTATAGTTTTTACAGTCTGACAGTAATAATTATGGAGCCAATGGTCATCTGTAACAGAAGCTGGCAGTTGTGTTTCAATCCACCTCACACTAATGGAATAATGAATTCCGCTAGATACGGCTGTGAAGTGTGTTGTTATTGTTATTGAATGTGTCTTCTAGTGTAACACTGATATGAAATCTGGCTTTTGATTGTTCAATCCAGACTTTATGAGATCATGTGGGAAAATTACACCAGTAATTCATCCCCAGCAAATCAGACAATTAATTCTAGCACATTACACTAAACAACCTCCTTGGTAAAATTTAATCAGCTCTGAATTAATCTAGAACTGAGATCCAGGCAGTAGGTTTTAAAGTGTGGAGTTTACCTGGGGGGGCAGTGGTGGAGGTTGCACGGCCGTGGGCGGGACACCGGTCTGGGACGATTGTGGCAGGAGGACAGATGTGTTTCCTGACCATCAGCACCAACACACCAAGTCTTTCTGACCTGAGAGCCTCTGTTTCCACAGCTCGCACTACACACACTCCACTCACCTAAACGCCACTCAAACTCTGCATACACAACATCAACACGCTATTCAACACTATTCAGTACTGATATACAGTCAGTAAACCTATATACTCCATCTTTCATTCATTAAATTTCCAGTCAAAACGGTCATTAAGCTATACAGATTTCTGAGAAGATTAGATATGAGATAATTCACTCTAATAAGGAGGAGAGTTTTCATTAAAAGCTGGACAGAAAATGGGGCTCCTAACATCCACCTGGAAGACCTGGTAGACACCAAAACTGCCCCCATCAGATAAACAGCACTTAAAGCTTTGAGACCAACTTCTAAGACTGAACTTTGGAGGTGTGTCTGCAGATTTCTTTGAGAAACTGAAAGTGAGTCTCCTGAAAAGAATGGAAGCTGGAATAAAAGTAACACTGAACATTGAAAGAAATGTAATATTATATTTCGTTGTTAAATGAATAATTTGTACTTAATGGCTGTTTTGACTGAAACTTAAATAAATAAATGAAGGGTCTCTGACTTTTGCACAGTGCTGTACAATATAATTATAATAGTTGTTTGTACAATAGGATTTGCTATGAGGCAAAAGGTCAATTCTCAGTGATGATTCACATGCTAACTTCATAATGTCTCATACAGTCCTACTTAAAAATATTATATTATATTACTTATGTTGACTTAAACGTCATCAGAGATTGGTACTGCTGGCATTAGCTGTAGAGAAGGTGACAGCAGTGTGTAGAACTTTACATTTTTGATCATAGTACAATCCAATGTTTGGACCTACCTGATTGAAAGATATTTTTCATAATCTTTAAGAAGTTTTGATCAAAATGTTGATGCTTAAGTGCTACTGAGCGTGTCAATAGTATGCAAAGGTGCATCAAGAAAAA
Source organism: Colossoma macropomum (assembly GCF_904425465.1). Lineage (NCBI taxonomy): Eukaryota > Metazoa > Chordata > Actinopteri > Characiformes > Serrasalmidae > Colossoma > Colossoma macropomum. The sequence continues at coordinate 22,797,151 of NW_023494799.1, read as the reverse complement.
GAGGTGCTCATTTAAAGAGTCTACCATAAAATATTGTTTTATTCTGTGACATCACAACCACAATTTGATTTATGGTAACTGCATAATTCCACACAATGTGTGCTATGGAACATGGATGTATCACAACCCAGATGAGTTCAAACAGGACTGTATGGACTTGGACCATTTGAATATCTTTTAACACCTGCAAATCCACCCTCGCTGACCTTGTGAGAGAACCCGAATCCAGGCAGAGATGAGCTGGTCACTGGTGTGTGTTTGGCACCCGTATTGTCCTTCAAACCTGCCGGTCAGTGTGTTGATCTCCAGGACGCGGCCGCTGACCAGTGTGCGGTAGTGCAGGCCTGCTGCCTGCTTCAGGGTTTGGTTCTGAAACGTCCACTTAATAGGCCTCCTGTGGCTGGGGACGACAGGACAGCCTGCAGGAAAAAAGAGGAGACCGGGGGTTGGCGGGGGGTCCCAGAAACTCAGTAACAGTTTTCTTTGATGGTCTGCTGTACGTTTTGTAGATACTGAAATTCGACTAAACAGATGTTAACCTGGAGATACTAATGTTGTTTTGCTGGGGCGAAGGCTACGCACACCGGATGCACTTCATAGCATCCAAAAATGGTAAACCATTGTTTCTAAAGGAGCACTGTTCAATTTCTCAGTGCATCACAGCAGTCAGTCTTTTAGATAAACTGAGAAATGCTAATAGTCTGTTACACCAGCTAACATTACAGTCTAGTCTTTTTATCACCTTGTATCTTTCAGCTCCACAACAGTGAATTTGTGAAGGGGTAGTAAATTGATGCCAAGCGTGATAAATGATGTTGAAAGTTTTATTTCCTTCAATTTATATAAGTAAAGTGTAAAAATGAATGGGAGCCTTAAATTTGTCAGCTTTTATCAGCATCAGCAAGGGATGCTAAGTGACGCTGTCTGATGTGCTGTAGTCTTTAGAACTAGGCCTTCAGTTTGGACCAAAAAGGAGAAAACTACGAAAAACATCACTATAACAATGCTAATTTTCACTAGCTCCCCTATGGGATTTTAGTAGTATGTTAGTGCTGAGCTAACAAGCCATTACATGAACAGTTTTTGGCTGTTTTACAATAAACATCAACATCTGACACTTAAAAAGATAAAAGACATTCCATGTTTTAACTGAAGCTTGTTGCAAACATATTAACATATATTTAACTTTATATGTATCAGTTTTACAGTGAACTCAGTAATTGCATTGGTCAGGCAACCACTCATACTTGCTGTAAATGATGTATCTAAGACTTCCAGATGTTTTTTTTAGATACCACAGAGAAAACAATCCTAATTGGACCATGTTCCGTTGGTTGTTTCAAAATGTAATCCCTAAAAATGAAATTAGAGTGTTACAATACTTGGGGTTTAAATACAGCAAGGATAATGAAACTATACTAAAAATAATGAACTAAACATTGCAGACGTGTCACAGAAATCATTAGGCCCTCTCTGAAGGCTCTGAGGGTTCCCCACTTTTGTTTTTGCTACGCTATTCTAATATATTTTTATTTTATATTCAATTACACTGTGAGTTAAGCAAAGAATTGTATTTACATTTATTCAATATTTTGTATTAACAGGTTGAAACCTGGATCTAACTTGGCAAAAATTTTCTTTCCATAAAAAAACAGCACATACAACAATATTTTTTCTTAAAATTCAAATCCTAATAAAATATCACCTACTTACAAACACTAATATGGTATTAATTGAAGGTTTAGAATCTGAACTGCACACAATTTCTCCACTTGTGTCAATGAACTATTAGTAAGAAATCACTAATATAAAATGACCACGCTTTTGTTATTGTGAGTAACTACAACTTCTGCACTACAAAAATGATAACCTGAAATATTCTTAAATGTACTCTAAATATCCAATATTTTTCATGGGATGGTTGTGGGAATATCTCATTAACTAAATCATTTCATTATATTGGCAGATCATTTTGCTGGTTTCAAGTATTTTTTTTTTTTAAATAAGCAAAATGATCTGCCAAAATAGTGAGAGAATTTTTCTTAATAATAAAGCCTGCAAAAATCTCAAAAGGAGAAATATGAGATTTTTTGACTAGACTTAACCCCTTACATGGCCAGGGCCCACCGGAAGGCCCAAGTTCTATTACACACTTCTATAACCTAAGAATAGCTCAGCCGGGTTGTATTGAAGTCCCTGTAGTTACTAAATGCCTTAGTATGTAATAAGCCTGAGATTCTTAAGGGGTATGATTATTTCATATGCCAAGATCCCATTTTTTTGCAGTGTAAATGTAAACATTTTCTCTAAACTTAACATTCACTCTAACCCTAACTTTAGCCTCAACCCAAACCCAAAACCTAAACCTAATACTAATGATAATCCACTGAGTAATCTGGAGCACACATACAGGCATACACACTTTATTTGAATTAGCAAGTAAGACAATAGAATTATAAAAAATCTAAATCATTTTACAATCCAATTTTCCTAACAAACACATCTTACAGTTGGAGGAACCAGCATCTTCTGAGACATTAACAGCTGTCAGAAAGAGTGCTTTACCTATTCTCAGAATATCCCCCGGTGCGACGGTGATGACAGTGCCGATCCGAGACGCCATCACCACTCGCTTCCTGTTCACCTCCTTCTGCTCTGAAGATGTTGTGAGTGCTGGATGGTACAGATTAAATTCAATGTCATGATACTTTCCAAATATACCAAACATATTAGTGTGACAATAATATTAATATATACACTTTTAGTAATAAAGGTTCTGTGAAGGTACATTTTGTCATTCATCAAGGTACAAACAATGTAAATGTTCCCTCAAAGGTACAACAGTGGTTTTAAGGTCCAATTATGCACCTTAAATACGTTTTCCAGGTGAAAAGTACATATTTGTATCTTTTCATAATCTTATGTTTTGAAACAGAACAGTAAAATAATAAAAAGCCTGGAGACGAGAGGGGGTGTGTGGAGTCAGTACAACTTAGAAAATAGAATTTCAATGGATTATGGTACAATTATGTTTCCTGACTAAAGGTATGAGATGCACCTTTGAGTGTACCACCCCAGTGACAAGAGGGGTACTGGCCCAGTGACAGTTTAGTACCGTTTTTTCTGAAAGTGTACTAACATAAGCTGCGTTCCAAAGTCTAGGCTGCATTTCTCAGCCGCTACGTCATAGAAGGCCGTTCCAAAGTGAAGGACACTTCATATACAGCCTAGAAATGCAGCCTACGTTCTGTGTGATTTCAAGGACGCAACAGATGTATCCTTCCAGGCCTTCAGTTACCCACAGTTCTCTGCACACGAAAGGAAAAAAAAAATAGCAAAAATGGCGGAAAATGAAGCTGGAGCAGAGCTTTAAAATGTAAGTTGCTCACATCCTTGAATTCGTCTTCGTTACCTTATAAAGTGTTAAATGATTGACTAATTAAAGCATTCATTCATATATCATATATCGTCTGTATATCATATTTTATTTAGAAGTATTTGTATGTATGTAGTTTATCGTACTACATAACATCTCCTCCATTTCTAAGAAGAAATAAAAAAGCAACAAACACAATGCAATGGACTCCATCTTCTCTCACCAGTTCCCTTGCGAGTTTTGTGCTGCTTTTACAAGAGGCAGGACCTTTCTAGTGACATCACGCAGGCTCGTTAGGACTGTTCCACTGGTGTGACCAATAGGCTACCAAGGAGGAGTCTTCATAGGACAAACCTACCGAGGGCCCGCCCTTCCTCGGTTGCAGCCTAGACTTTGGAACGCAGCTATAGACAGTATATCACACAGTACATGATGCTGCTACTGTTGCCCATTGACAAGCCTACAAAACACCCATCATTCCACCATGATCAGGTACATTCATCCCAAGCTACACATCTCTCTTTGCATCTGTGCATCTTTCTGTTTTCTTGCAACAGTTATACCCAAACTGCCGAAGGACCAGTACACCAAAAAACACAAAATAACCTCAGGAACTGTTGTGCTCACGTATGTTATAATCTGACTGCATTTACTCACAGATCACAGCATGTTAAATAATCTTTGCACCTTATTCTCACTACCTCATGCTCAGAAATGAGTGCTGTGTCGATGCTGCACTGTCCTGTCTGTTTACTGTGTCTAATGTCTGTTTTATTTATCTTATTTATTGTATTGTTTACTAGTGTTGTTGTCTAATTAATTTTTGCTTATGTCTGCACGTTTGCACTTTGTGCTGTCTATTTTGTTCCATGTTGCACCGTGTTGTTCCTTGGAGGAACATGATTTCACTCCACTGTGTACTTCTACATAGATGGAATGACAATAAAAACCTCTTCACTTGACTTGACTAACAGGGCTGTATGTAAACTTTTTGAGCAGGTAGCACTGGTGCTAGAAAAGTTACAAGTGTTGTACCAAGAATGAAAACATTGCTGCACTGATATTAAATCATATATAATAACAGACAAATTTTTTAAAGATCTTCTACACTTCTACAAAAATACGGTTCTTCAAGGGTTCTTTATTAAAGCTGACAGTTCTATTTATGAGTGCTATATAGAACCTTTGGCATGCTTAAATGGCTCTTTGCATGGTGCAGTGGTTCTTCAGATTTATGGATCTTTTTGAAAATGGTTCTATGCGGCAACAAAAAAGGGTTCTGCTAGTGTTACAATGTCAAGCTTGTAACCCTTGTAGGTGCTATATAGAACCATTTTCAAAAAAGTTATATATAGAACCATATACAACACATTCTCCATCAATCTAAAGAACATTTCACCATGCAAAAACCCATTTAAGCCTGCAAATGGTTCTATATAGAACTCAGGGTTATAAACAAAACCATTCCCTTTACTAAAGAACCCTAGAAGAGTGTAGATCTGATGACCAGTGTCCTGTTAGATATCTAGCATTGTAGAAATGAAAACTGCCCCTCAGTGAGCTCATCCAGGACATCAGTACTAATAAACCACTTATGTGACAGTGGTGGGTAATGCATGACTTTTACCAGAAACGACCCCAGTTCTTCACTCCAGCCACTAATATATAAACCATGCCAAGATGGATCCCTTCCATAACATCTTTTATTCTTATTCATCAGCTTAGATGGATCTTACCACCCCTGCAGGTCTCAGGCAAGCCAGCTTTTAACTGCGCCCTGACTTTACACGCACTATATTTCTCAGCGTCACATGTCTTACTATTTCCAGCATCTAGCTCTTCACAAATCTGGCTCACACTGAAGGAAAGGCAAGCAAGCCTGAGGAGCAATGACTCATTTACAGCAGAAACTCTTTAAAGAGAGGAGGATCCCTGCCATGAGGTGAACTGAATGACATGCCCTACTGTTCCAATGTTTAACTGTTAACCCCTTTTTAATGTGGCAGCTTTAAAGAGAAGGAAACTGCAGCTGCCTGTTTTATCGCTATTACTGTGGAGAGGTGTGAATTGTTTTTCACAGCTCTTGCCTTTCACCCCTGATTGCTCACTAGCAGCTCAACATAGTCACAACAGAGTCAACAGTGTCCTCATTCATCTGAAGAGTTATGGGAAAAATATTTTATTTGATTATATTAATTTCAAATCCCCAGCCAATAGGAGGCCTGCAGATAGAGGGTACATCCTTAAATGAACCATTCAAGTCATTCTCCATTTGGAGTGGGAATTCAGGTGGTTACATTTTTAAAAAATCATCCCAAAACTAAAAAATCTTAATACGTCCATTAACATCTCCTATTATCATATATACAAAAATGAGAGCTTAATTCCAAACACATTTTATAGTCACTGGTGTTATATGAATATGGTGTAACACCAGTGACTGTGACTCCAGTGACATTCTGGTTAAAACTGAGGATTTTGTAAATTGGCTGACTCATTGGTGGTCAGGTGACCTTGTGCAACTATTTAAAATCAGTAATAAAAATGATATTTGGCATTATTTTGACAAAATTTTAATTACTCAGCCATTACAGCACATAACACCCGTGACACATAGAAGTTATGAGCTGCCTGATGAACAAAATTATTAATGAATTGATGAAAAATAGTGAGCAAGTGTGACTCGCCTTCTCATGCCTTGAGATGCTTCCTCTCTGATGAGCCTCGACCCAAAGAGGCAGTTTAATAGAGCTGAAAATACTGTGTTAAAATGTAAAAATGTGACAAATGAATTTCTTAAATAAAATACATATTTTTTAAATGTAGAATAACGTTAATGATATAAAAAGTAAACATGAATCTGTTTTATATAAATTCCTAAGTTAAACCTAAAAATATTGTTTTATATTAAAAATTGTTTCTCAAATGATGAAAATTGGTTCTGTGATGAGTTGTTTTACTGATGCAGAGCGACTATGAAGCAGGAAAAAAAGAAAAATCAGAGAAATCATAAAGGAAAAGTATTATTTAATCTTAGGTCAACTGTGTAAATGTATATACCAACTTTTAGAGCTGTGACGAATATTTTAGGCATCTTTTTAAGCCCTGCAACCTTTGTGACATGGTTTCCCACTCCAAATGGAGAATGACCCATTCACCCCAGGTCCATATGGTCCATCTATGCCAACTAAGCCATAAAAATAGTCTACTTTTAATTATTCATGGTTGTGATGTCACTACTACGAAAACATTTAGCTATGGCCACCCACACTGCTGTTCATCAAAAGGACGGCTGTTTTTTTTTCCCAATATTTTTCATGTCTTCATTTTACTAGCGTAATGGGGTAGAGTGAGGGGGGAGCAACAACTCTGCACTCACTGAAACTCACCCGTCACATGGATGATGCTGGAAGACGCTGCTTTGCCAATGGGATTCGCTGCCATGCAGGTGTAGGTGCCGTCGTCCTGCAGCGTGAGGTTTTGGAGCAGCAGGGAGGCGTTTGGGAGTGAGACAGCGCCGGAGCTCAGAGAACCCTCCAACCGGTGCCAGCTCACTGACGGCTGAGGAACACCTGATCACACAACACAGACAAATCACTCTCAGTCAGTCTGACTGCAGTACAGATATAAATTGGACCTTGGAATGATTTGGTTCTTTTGAAAATGATTCAATTCATCATTAAATTAATTCAATGAGATTTGCTTGTTTTGGCACAATTCAAAATGATACTGAATAATGACTGAATGATGACACAAATATGACTTAAGAGAGTATTTACACAGTCATGGAATGTACGCAATACAAACTATATGCCAACATTTTTATTTTTAGGCTTGAATGTGCTTTGAATTTCATTTTGAGCAAAAATGAAATGAAAAATTGGCCACACATTTTACTGAATATTGTTGTAATGAATTCTAACATTCCAAAATTGATACAGTTCCAACTTTAGAGCAAAACATACAAGCATTTTTACACCCACTGGCTACATTCAATGATGCAGTTATTCAAAGCTCAGTTTATTTCCAAATCAAAGGCAGAAGGTTCAAAACCTTCAATTCACTTTGATTCGCCTCAAACTAAATCACTAAATTTCACTTTACAGCCATATTAGAAAAACAACATAAGGAAAGGCTACTGTTTTTTCTGTTATGGCACTAAAGATGAAATGAATTTAATTGAATTAAACTGAACCAAATTAAAATGAATCAAATTGAATGAAACTGAACTGAAATTAACTTTATTTAACTGAACGGATCTGAACTGAACCAATCTGAAGTCAACTGAATCAAACTTAATTAAACTAAATTAAACTGAATTAAACTGAAATGAACTGATTCTAACTAAATGAAACTGGGTTGAGCCAAATAAATGAATTGAACAGATGCAAACTGATTTGAACTCAAACTGAATTCAACTCAAAATGAATTGTACTGAATCAAACTAAATGAAACTAAATTTAACTGAATAGAACCAAACTAAACTTAACTGAATTAAATTAATCAAACTGAACTGAACTGAAGCAAAGTGAATCAAGCTGAACTAACTTGAACTGTATCAAAGTGAATCAACTCAAGCTGAACTAAACTGAATCAAAGAGAATCAAGCTGAACTAAACTGAATCAAAGAGAATCAAGCTGAACTAAACTGAATCAAAGAGAATCAAGCTGAACTAAAATTAATTAAACTAAATCAAACTGAATTGAACAGAATCGCATGTGGAGCATCTTAACTCAGGTCAGAATGTGGAAAAACAGAGCACATTTAGGACCAGCAATCGCCACAAACGTTAACCATCAGCTGGCGAGAGTCAAACATCAACTTCAAGGCTTATTGTCATTTAGGAAAACGTAGAAAATGGTGATTGGTAGGGCACACTAGCGAGAGGCCGGCAGACTGCCACAAATTACTGGTACAAATGGGTATAATGAATGCAAATTGCCTCGCTCCAGCCTGCTCCCCCGGGACGCTCCTGTCTGCTGTAATGAGTTGCACATGGCCTGCAGTCTGTGCTTTATTGGCTACTATTTTACAGCAGGGAGACATTAGGACTGACATATTGCTGAGTTGCATTGGATACAAACGTGGAGAGGGCAAAAAAGCGGGCAGGCGTTTTGAAGCTTAGGTAAAGACGCGAGGCCGGGCGACCAAACAGGTAAGACATTAACACACACGCAAAACTTCAGCACACTCATTAAGTCACAATTCGGTTTAGAGATGGTATTAAAATCAGATGTTTCATCTCACACCAAAAGGAGGTGCTATTGTAACATTTACAATATCTACACTGATAGAGGAGGAAATGGTAAATGACGACTTTCAATCCAAAACATTTTATGGTATTACATATAAATTGTAATAAAAAATCCCATTTAACACAATAAAAGCTGTGCTGATGGTGCGAAATGCTAACTTTATTATCATATAGCAGAGGAATTTCTTCTGTGTGTAAAGCTCACTCACAAAACGGCTTTTGTTTTGGAACCAGAATCTCCGCTCCTCTGGAACTCTCTCCCTTCTCATATTCAGCCGTCTAATTCTCTGTCCTCATTTAAATCCAACCTTAAAACACATCTGTTCTGCCTTGCATATAATCTTCCCCTTTCCTAAACTACTATAGCTCATGTTAGGTCATCATCTGTGCTGTGAATATTTATCTCTGTCTCTGCTGTGTCATCTGTTTGTATATTGTTACGTATTTGTTTCTTGTGCCACTAACTGTAATCTGTAAGCATCTTTGGGTCCTAGAAAAGCACTATACAAATGTCATGTATTATTATTATTATTATTATTATTATTATTATTATTATTATTATTATTATTATTATATTGGCAGCACCAGTCAAAAGGCATACATGCTCAAAAAAAAAAGGTACTGAACTGTGACAGTCTACATCTCAGTACCTTTAGTCAGGGAACATAACTGTTCCGTAATCCATTGAATTTATGTTTTCTAAGTTGACTCCACACACCCCGTCTCGTCTCCAGGCTTTTTATTTTATTGTTCTGTTTTAAAACATTAGGTTATGAAAAGGTACAAATACGTATTTTCACCTGGAAAAACATATTTAAGGTACACAACTGGACCTTAAAACTACTTTTACATTGTTTGTACCCTGATGAACAAAAATGTACCTTCATAGAACCTTTATTTCTAACAGTGTACAACATTTGCAACTGTTGCGATGTTTCTGAGTGAGCATGCCTTCACATGGCTATGGAAAAGCTCATTATTGCTATTATTATTTCATCAGAGTACCAATGAAAGGTCACAGATGTGTGAAGTATGTTCATGTTCATGTGTTTGGTCAAAAAGGTAGTTTGTGAGACAAAATAAAAGTCTGAATTTTCTTGAAATATAAACATAAATGGAGCACCAGTACTGACGAAATGACGTTAACATAAAATGGCAGCAATAGAGTTTTTTTAATGACGAAAATCTAGTGCCTCCTTACAGCTCTACCCATCATCCATCTTTCATCTGCCCTGCCACTTTCTTCGCTTTCATAAAGCTGACTGGATGCAGTGTTTCTCTCTTTCATTCCTCCATCGCACTCTCGCCTCTTCCAGGAGAATAAGGGGCTGATGAAAAGGCCACGAGCGGTGCTTTGTGCTCCAGGCCAAACCTGCTGCAACAACAGGTGTCCTTCGTCTGAGGCGATGAAAACGTTTAACAAGCTCTCCAGACGGCAGCTGATGTCTGGGGCTGACCTTGGGTCAATTCTAGCCAAAGATCAGTAGAAAAAGGCCGTTTCTCTAGCAGGAACAAATCTGAACGCTGCACCTGAAGGGTCATGAATGATATAGCATTGCTTTAACCCTAAGGCCAGAAACATCAACTCATGAACGCAAATGCGAAAGACAACACCCAGACAACACACTGCATTCTGACAGTACTGTGGATGTTAAACCACTTACTACTGAAGGGGGCGCTAGAGGACAAACTAGAGCATCTGTAAACAGGCTCTACTGTTATTCCAACAGCTACAGTAATTACACATGTAGACTGTGGAGGAGAGTAAGCTGCTTTACTTTTACTGTAATGAAGAGGTGATGATACATCATACAGTGAAGGGAGACAAGTATTCAGACACTTTTGTTTTTCATATTTAATACACTTCCAGAGCATATATCCATTTCACATTTACACACATAATGACCCTTATTCATCAAAGCTGTGCACTGAATGATGTACAAACTTCACGTTTGATTTGGGAAACTGTTGTGCAACAATGAAACAAGGGGTTATTTGGGCGCAATTGATGAATCAGCTTTGGTGCATGAAAACAAGTGCATGTGCATGAGTACTTTATTCACATATCATGCAATGGACACACCCCAATTTGCCCTCATTTGCATAAAGCATGTCTTATCATTAGAAATCCTGCACAATGCACCTGTCCAGGCGCGACAAGTTGGGGTTCCATCAACTTTCGAGTTTCTTATTGCAGAAACACTTGCACTAACAGGGATGTTTAAGGTCGTTGTTGTGGCTCTGTAGATTTTCCTATTCAAGTGTTGTTCAATAATGTTCTCCCTTAGAACTTTAAGGAGCTCCTTCACCTTCAACATGCTTGCTACTTGTTGCATTAAATCTTCTTAATCAAATTTTATAAGGACAATATGATGAACATTTTTTTTTTTTAATTTTTATTTCTGCAGCATTACTATGTAGATTTATTTTTTATTTTTAACTTTTGCACATATGTATATTTTAATATAGTGCCTGAATACTTTTTCACTACCAATTTCATTTTTAAACATGTCTTTGTTTATGCTTATGAATACATACTTTTTGTTCATATCTTTAAGTACAAAGTGAAAAGACATTATGCACGTACATTTAAAGTGGATATATGCACTGGATATATATTACACAACATAAAACAAAAGAGTCTGAATACCTGTTTTCTGTTGTTGATCATTCCACAATGATTTAGAAAACTGTACATCATTCAGATAAAAATTAATATCCAGAATGCCTCATACTCAAAAAAAGCAGTGAACAAATCTCACTTATCAAACAGTAATCTTGTGATGAACCTTACATACACAGATGTATATAGTTTATTATTAAAACAATATTTACTATTTTATCATATCATAGCTTATTGCTGTTCCCAAAATATTTTATTTCTATATATTTTCAAAAAACTATCAAATTATGTTTTAGTGTCTAGTTTATAGCACTTCAGTCTGCACTGTAATTTATTGTTAACAATTATTAGAATGATAAGTGATTTAAAAACTTGGAGCTTATACAAGTGAACTAATTATGAGAGACACTGTTGACCTGCTGGGATGCCAGAATGTGAATTTAATATATTTCGTAACTATGAAATTACTTATGCTTTTGTGTAATTACATTTAAATAGTACAGCAGAATGACAGTAATAACCCCAGACGTCTAAGGATTAAAGTTTATAAACCTTCTCAGACTCCAGAAAATAAACAGTCGCAATATTATTGAAGGTAACTAACAGCATAACTCATTATTAATCACATTTAAAGGGCCCATATCCTACATTTTTCTTGTATTTTATTTTTTCCACTTATATTTGGTGCATTTATGTTCCAAAAATAGTCATAATTCATTTGAATTTGACCACTGTCCAACCTCTCTTTATCCCTCTTTATTTAAACAGGATGTTTTATTTACTGTGCCTTTAAGACTGATATATGTAAATAAGCTCTGTTCTGATTGGCTGGCATGTGTTGTTCCTCTTTAAAAAACACTCTGAGCTGAAACACTCAGTGTGAATGGGCGGGGCTAAACTGCTACAGACTGAATAGGTGGATGTATATAAATTAGTCTAACAAAAAATAGTACAGTAAAATAACAATAATGTTTCTTGTATAATAACTAATAACTTTTCCAAGAGCTATAAAACCTGAGACTACAAAATGATAGTCATGATAAAGATGTAATCACATGATTTGGCCCCCACAAAACCTTACTGTTCAATCCAACAGCAGGAGCTCTGCTCGGCTACAGTAGATTAACAGTTGTAAATGATGAGGAACAGGTATAAATCCTGTAGAAGAGGGTCGCCTGTTGACTTTACACACCGATTCTCCCCAGTTGGCCAAATCGTTTGCTGCCCCCCACCCCACCCCTGCACTTCAGCCTGTGGATGGAAGCTATGGAGCATGGGATACGTAAACAAACACTACGCTACATCGTCTCACTCAAACAATATGTTTGTAGTGTGTACAGGGAGTGAGAGAGGGATTGGAGCAGGGTTTTGCTGTTTTTGGAGTGATGAGGAAAAGTAACAGTGGAATGTGGACATTTTCCATTTTTTCAAAAGGACAAAACCACCACTTTGGCACAATGACTTTTAAAACGGGCCTGCTGGCTGTTCATGAAGAACTTTATTGTTTTGGGTTTTATAGTAATTCTCTATTGAGCAACACTGACAGGGAAAGGATCTTGATAAAAACAGTCTTTGAAAAATATGTCCTTCAAAATTTGCCCAACTGAAAACTCCCTTCTACTCCCACTCACTGGCCACTTTATTAGAAACACCAACCTTGTGGTTCCTTTAACTGGCCACTTTATTAGAAACACCAACCTTGTAGTTCCACTAAGTGGTCATTTTATTAGAAACACCTCCCTTCTACCCCTACTCACTGGCCACTTTGTTAGAAACACCAACCTTGTAGTTCCACTAATCGGCCACTTTATTAGAAACATTTCTTCTCACAATCACTGGCCACTTTATTAGAAACACCTGCCTTGTGCACCACTCATTGGCCACTTTTTAGGAACACCCTGTTATGCAGGTGTACAGTTCCAGATTGTAGTCCCTCTTTTACTGTACAGTTTATGAGCCCCCTCTACACCTTCCATCATTGGTCTGTTTCTGACTACAGGATTGCTGTTGTCCAGTTATGATTTGAGTGGGGGTCCATTCTCTGGGGGTTTTACACACATCAGCATCACTGCTAGGTTGATAGTGGACCAACACCCTAAAATGTCCAGACAATAGCGGCTCTGTGGTCAGAAATGGACCACTGACGAAGGACCAGAGGACGACTAAAACAAACTGTGCATCAACAGATGAGCTACAGTCTCTAAACGTACATAAGCAAGGAGGAGCTACAGGAGAGGGGTTTTGATTAGTGGATAACGATGGTTGGCAGTGAGAGAGTCTGTTTGTATGTGGTAGTTTTGTAAGTGCCATATATCACTGACCTGTTACAGGGCAGTCAAGAGTGAGGTTGGCACCTAAACGGACACTGATTCTGCTCCCTACTGGCACCCTCAGACTGGCACTGCGGAGATCTGACACGTTCCTTGAAGATGCCATGATAGCAGGTGGTTCTGTACAAAAAACAAAACATTATGCCACTTTTCCACTTTTTTTTATTATATATATATATATATATATATATATAATAGCAATATAGCAAAAATAATCATATAATAATCATAATATTTTTTCACAAGACATATGTATCACAATATTTAGTTTTTGTGAGATATAAGTTGGAACTAAAAGAAAAGCAGAACTAAGAATGCCACATTTAATGTAATATGTAAATACTATAAAAAAAACTATAAATATAGTGATTTGTGATCAATACTTCACACACTTCGCTGCACTAATTACAATTAAACAGGACTAATTATGCCCTTTTGTTATATAAAACATGTAGTCAGTCAGTGTTCTTTAAGTACTGTTAATATCCACGATATGCTCAGAAAAGCATATCGAGACATAATGTATCACGATAATGATATATATACAATATACAGCCCTCTATGTACAGCATTATTAGTTGAGTTGAGTGGAGTCAGGCTGAGTTGAGTTGAGTGCATCACTCACCAGCCAAAAGCACTTGCGTCGTTTCAGAGTCGGATCCCATTTCGTTGCTGGCCGTGCACCTGTAGATTCCAGCGTCTCTGGCGCCGGGGTTGGCGATGTGCAGTCCTCCAAAGCTATCCCACCACCCCCTGGGACAAGATACAAGAGACATCAAATCAGCCGCAGAATCCGGCTCACGCGATCGGATTGCAGCGTGCGATTTCCACATCCACGCATGGCACATTAAACAATTAGGCCCAAATTCACTTAAGCCAGGCTGAGGCAGGGTTACATCAACAGTGAAGCGCGGCTCGTATTAGAGCGCTGAAATCAGAGCATCCCTGCGCACTGTTCAATAAAAACACACGCGCCATCTATCCTAATCAAACGCTGCACTGCAGGAACAGCGAGGAATGAAGTGTTAAAATCTCTCATTTCCTGCACATCAATCATAACTCTCCTCCCTCGGCCGCCTCGCTCCTCTATTTTTGGTTCCTTCTTCCACCTGATCTCCCCAGAGCGATCCGGGCGCACAAGCAGGGAGATACGGGCTCTGAAGGTGTTTGTGGACCAGGTTAGAGTGGCAGCGTCATGCCAGAGTCGCCAGGGGCTTTTCACAGTTAAAAAAGATGGTTCTTCAAGGGTTCTTTAATAAGAACCATGAGTTCTACACTCTTAAAGATGGTTCTTCAAGAGTTCTTTAACAAGAACTATGAGTTCTGCACCCTTAAAGATGGTTCTTCAAGGGTTATTTAGTAAAGGCAACAGTTCTATTTAGAACCATGCGTTCTACACTCTTAAAGATGGTTCTTCAAGGGTTCTTTAGTAAAGGCAACAGTTCTATTTGGAACCATGAGTTTTACACCCTTAAGGATGGTTCTTCGTGGGTTATTTAACAAAGGCAACAGATCTATTTAGAACCACAAGCTCTACCCTCTTAAAGATGGTTCTTCAAGGGTTCATCAGTAAAGGCAACAGTTCTATTTAGAACCATGGGCTCTACACTCTTAAAGATGGTTCTTCAAGGGTTCATCAGTAAAGGCAATGACTCTATTGAGAACCATGAGTTCTACACTCTTAAAGATGGTTCTTCAAGGGGTCTTTAGTAAAGGCAACAGTTTTGCTTAGAACCATGACTTCTGCACCCTTAAAGATTATTCTTCAAGGGTTATTTAGTAAAGACAACAGTTCTATTTAGAACCATGAGTTCTACACTCTTAAAGGTGGTTCTTCAAGGGTTCTTCAGTAAAGGCAACAGTTCTATTCGGAACCATGAGTTTTACACCCTTAAGGATGGTTCTTTGTGGGTTCTTTAACAAAGGCAACAGATCTATTTAGAACCACAAGCTCTACCCTCTTAAAGATGGTTCTTCAAGGGTTCATCAGTAAAGGCAACAGTTCTATTTAGAACCATGAGTTCTATGCTCTTAAAGATGGTTCTTCAAAGGTTCTTTAATACAGGCAACAGTTCCATTTAGAACTGCATGCTTAAATAGTTCTTTGTGACAATATGTTGGTTGTATATGGTATAAAACACCAAAAAAGGGTTCTGCTATTGTGTAACAATACAACTTTCTCCATCAATCTTAAGAACTATTTTATGACGCACAAAACCCTTTACCTTGCAAATGGTTCTGTGAGTGCTCATGGTTCCATATAGACCCACTGTCTTTACTAAAGAACACTTTAAAACATTTTTAAGAGTGTATATAAATATTAAATGGTGTATATAAATATTAAATGGTTCTTTGCATGGTGAAATCATTCTTCAGATTGATGGAGACTGTGCTGTATATGGTTTTATATAGCACCACAAAGGGTTCTTCTATTGCTCCTAGTTTGACATCATACAAAAGAAGAACCCTTTTTAATGCTATATAGAACCATATTTAAAGAAACAATGATGGTGAAAATAGTGGAAAATCTGAAATAATATGTCTTCTTTGGGGACTATTTTGCCTCACAACACCCTGCACGTATCCCTCCACCATGAAAGGATGTTAAAAAGTCAAACTTTATCTCAAAACTATTGTAAAACAATGTCTCAGTCATCAGGCAGTGAATTCATAACCATTTCATACAATAACTTCCTGTGAGGGAGCTTTTAGTGGTGGACATCTGGTTCCTATCACCACCACTGTGAACAATTCTGACTCAGTAAATTTCTCTAGAATGGAGCATTTCACACCAAACCACTCTAAATGACTTATATCTTAATAAATTAAGTATGCTGAAATTTAGAAAAATTGGTGGAAGTGTCCTTTAAAGCAGACTTGCAGGTAAATGGCCTTTAATACTCTCAGACCCTGTTCTATCATTTATATACAAAAGACTCAATGTCAGGATTATTAATCGCTCTTTTTTATTGGTGGGTTCATATATGACGGCTTTTGATGAGGTGTGTGTGTGTGTGTGTGTGTGTGTTTTGGAGTGTGTGGAGTTCACATTTTAACGTGGGCCGTGTTTCTGTGGGAGACGACTAAGAGGTTACTACACCACAGAGGACCATAAAATACAACTCGCTCGCTCGCTCTCTCTCTCTCTCCTCCTTCCCCTCTCTATCTGTCTCTCTCTGTCCTCTCTTTTGCTTTCCTCTCTTTCTCCCTTGTGTTCTCTCTTTGTCTTTTCTCTTTTATGTCTTGCACTTTGTCACCTTCTGCTTCTTTTCTTTTTTCCTATTTCTCTCCATCTTCTTCTTGCTTTCCACTCTCTGTCGCTCTTCCTCCTTTTTCTCTCTCTTCTTTTCTCTTATTTTCTTGCTCTCTTCCTCTCTCCCTCTCTCTCTCCCTTTTCTCTCTCCTTTTCTCTCTTCTTTCTTTCTCTCTTCTTTTCTTTCTCTCTTTCTCCCCTTTTCTCTCTTCTTTCTTTCTCTCTCTCTCTCTCTCTCTCTCTCTCCTGTTCTGGCTCCTGCTGTGATGAATTAATATCAGGCTCTTTTCTCTTTAGCTCTATATTATTAAACTCAGTGTAACCTCTGGTGTGTTTTTCAGTATCTCCTCCTCCATCTTCTTTACACCTCTTCAGATGCACAGCGTGTCATTAACCTCTCCATATTCCACACTTTGTCACCTCTTTTTTCTCTATATTTCACTTCACTTCATTCCATATTTCCGGGGACCAGTGTCCCGGGACTCGCTGACGCTACTGCAATAGAAACCTGTAACAATTTTTTATTTTATTATTTACTTTATAGAGGCTACTGAACAATTTATAGCGGTTACTATAAAAAAGCCTGAATGTTGGTGCTAATTAAAGGGGAACGCCACCCAAAGCCATTCAGAGAGGTTTGGCGTCAAATGCTCTGTTCTAGAGAAACTTACCGAGTCAGAATTGTTCACAGTGGTGGTGATAGGAACCAGACGTCCACCTCTAAAAGCTCCCTCACAGAAAGTTATTACATGAAATGGTTATCAATATGCTGCATGATGTCTGACACACTGTTTTATGATAGTTGTGTGATAAGGTTTTGGCATAAAATTATATTTTAATCAATTTATTTCAGTCCATTTGTGGCAAAGGGATACACGCAGGGAATTGTAAGGCAAAATAGTCCACAAAGAAAACGTATTTTTTTTAGATTTATCACTATTTTACCATCATCAACATTCCTTATAAAACTCAGAAGACACACGTAGGTTCACTAGTTGTTCTGGATATTAAAGAGAAAGGCTATGTTTGTGTTGTAGTCATGGTGACCCCTGGTTCTTAAAACCACCACTGTAAAGAAATCTGAGCGAACCATTTCTCATCAAACCACTCTGAATGAACATTCAGAAATGTTAAAAAATTAGCAGAATTCCCCTTTAAGCTAGATAACATTTGCTAGCACAGAAGATAACTAGCTATTAAAGCTACCCTCGTAGCTGCGGCTGGAGGAGGGAGGAGTGGTCTGGTAGAATGAGCGGGTACCGAATAACAATCTACACCTGCACACTGTTAACTTTCTCTTTCAGCGAGTGTCAGAGGGGAAGCAGCTACACAGAGCTCTGAGAAGGAGGTTCTACAAATTTCACACTGAGTTTGTGTCTGTTAGCTAAAAAGATGCCATTTAATTGAAGTCTTTAAGCTCTACATGTGCCTCCTGATTCCTCCTCAACCAAAACCACAGGTGCTACAGCTACTGTACATCGGCTGCAGAGTGGAAGAGTCTTCATCCACTTCGCAGTGTGTGGTTGAGTTGTGTTTTGCTCCATATTGAGCCAAAGCTGAGCGCTGCGGTATGTGTGCAAAGCAGTGAGACCCCCCTGCGCAGTGGGACAGGCGCAGAGCAGGAGCTATATACGGATTAAAACAGATGCCACTGAGCTGCAGCGAACACAGCAGGTGGTTAGTTTACATTATCATTTCATTCACTCAGAGACCATCACACAGCAGAATAAAGAACAGAAAAGGAGAAATGAGCTCAAGATCATTTTACAAATCCCAAGTAATTCCAAATAATACATCAGCTTAGATCTATTCAGTGAATAGAAAAAGTTCTGAAAGCTAAAATATCATTTTTTTAGACAACAATGTGCCATAAACCACATAAGCAAGTCTACTTCAATTTATTTAGACGCAGTTTCGATTACTTAGGTGAAATGTTGAGCTGCTAGCAAGCAATGAGGGGTGAAAAGGGAGGGGTAAGACCCCTACTGTGAAAACTATTCACACCTCTTCAGAAAGACGGCCATGCCAAGATAAAACGGACAACTGCAGCTTTCTTCATATCAATAAAAATATAAATAAAAACAAAATGCAATGATGTGCAAATCATTTAAACCCTATATTTAATTGAAAATAGTACAAAGACAACATATCAAATGTTGAAACTGAGAAATTTTCTTATTTTTTGAAAAACATGTGCCTATTTTGAATTTGATGCCAACAACATGTTCCAAAAAAGTTGGGTTACCAACAAAAGGCAAGTAAAGTTGTGTAATGCTACAAAAAACATGTGAAGGTTAATTGGCAACAGGTCAGTAACATGGCGAGGTATAAAAAGAGCATCTCAGAGAGGCTGAGTCTTTCAGAAGTAAAGATGGAGAGGAGTTCACCACTCTGTGAAAGACTATGTGAGCAAATAGTGCAACAATTCAAGAAGAATGTTTCTCAACATAAAATAGCAAAGAATTTTTGCTTTTCATCATCAATGGTACATAATATCATTAAAAGTTTCAGAGAATCTGGAGAAATCTCTGTATGTAAGGGACAAGGCCAAAAACCAGTATTTGCTGGCCGTGATCTTTGGGCCCTCAGGCAGCATTGCATTAAAAATACACATGATTCTGTAGTTGAAATCACTGTATGGGCTCAGAAACACTTCAGAAAACCAGTGTCTGTGAAAACAGTTCGTCATTGCATTCACAAATGCTAATTAAAACTCTAAAACACAAAGAAGAAACCATATATAAACAGGATCCAAAAATGCTGCCACCTTCTCTGGGCCCAAGCTCATTTAAAATGGACTGAGGGGAAGCAGAAAAGTGTCCTGTGGTCCAACGAATCAACATCTGATTTTTTTTTTTTTTTTAGAAATCATGGACACTGTGTCCTCTGGGCTAAAGATCACTCAGCTTGTTATTAGTGCACAGTGCAAAAGCCAGTATTCATGATGGTATAGGAGTGCATTAGTACACATGACATGGGTGATGTGCACATCTGGAAAGCACCATTAATGCTGAATGATATATACATGTTTTGGCAACATATGCTGCCATCCAGACAACTTTTTTGATTATTTCAGCAAGACAATGCCAAACAACATTCTGCATGTATTACAACAGCATGGCTCCACAGTAAAAGACTCCGGGTGCTAAACTGGCCTGACTGCAGTCCTGATCTGTCACCCACTCATAATATTTGGCACATAATGAAATGAGAAATATGACAAAAAAGACCCTGAACTGTTGAATAGCTGGAAACAAGAACGGGAAAACATTTCACTTTCAAAACTACTGCAGTTGGTCTCTTCAGTTTCCAAACGCTTACAGAGTGTTGTTAAAAGAAGAGGTGATGAAACACAGTGGTAAACATGCCCCCGTCCCAACTTTTTGGAATGTGTTGTTGGCATCAAATTCAAAAATGGGCACATATTTTTTCAAAAAACAATAAAATTTCTCAGTTTCAACATTTGATTTATTGTTTTTGTAGTATTTTCCCCTAAAAATATGGTTTACAAGATTTGCATTTCATTGCATTCTATTTTTATTTACATTCTGCACAGCGTTCCAAACTTTTTTGGAAATGGGGTTGTAATGTCTAATTTGATTTTTAATTTGATGATTTTCTCTTTTAAATCTACTGTTTTGTAATGTTTTTAATTTCTTGTTCACTTACATTTTTTTAAAACTCTGTATTTTCTGACTCTATATTTTCTCATTTGTAGAGCACTTTGAATGACAGCAGTGTATGAAAGGTGCTATACAAATAAACTTGCTTTGCCTAAAGAAATCTGAGTTCTCTGCAAAAACAATGAACCATTTCACATCAAACCACTCTAAATGGCTTTGCTTACGATTGAATTATGCAGAAATTGAAGCAAGAATTGTCTAAGATTGCGCTGATGTAATATATGATGCACACATTTAAATTACGCCAGTTCAGGGTGGCAATTGGTCTCAATGGGAGAAATCCTTTGTGAAAATGATCCTTCAACTGTTTTCCAGCTTGGCACACCATAAGGAGAATAGGAATAAAGTCTTGTGGTCCTTGCTGGATGAAAAAAACAGCAGAGCTATGGGCACAAGTCGCTGTATGTGTGCACCAAACCCTGCAGGGCTCGAAACCTTTCACATCTCTGATTGGCAGGCGGTTTAATTGGCATGCAGCAAAAAGGCACTGATCAGTTCCATGTGTAAAGCCTTACAAGACGGCGCAGGCCAGATGAAAGCAGGAAATTTCACAATACATATAGTTGAGCTCTGTCTGATTGGGGGGAGAGATGATTATTCATCATCACACTGATGCATAATGACAGTTTAATATTCTAAAGAGAACTTAAAAGGCTCTGTATATACATTTAAATATAAATATATAGTATATATATAGAATATATGGGTGTGTGTGTGTGTGTGTGGTCTGTGTCCCAATACACTCTGCAATATTAAATAAAGTAGCTGCCATACCACAAGATTAAAAAGATTTGCTTTGTGTTGCAATGGTCAGATATGAGTGCAGGCTAAGTTTAAACTAAATTGGATCTAAAATGAAAGTTTTCGCTGAAGTCAACTCAAATGTTATGGTTTCGTGAAGAAAAGGCTGCTGCAGTAATGCGGAATGTCTGCGGCGTAGCAAGGTGCCTCAGTAATATCCTCATGTCTTTTCCTCTAAGAAAGGAATTATCTAGTCTAAATATTACTCTACAAAGCTGGAATGTGTTTGGAATCACTGTGTTGGCACTTGATCGTGGTGGGGGAGCCATGCTGTATTTGGCTGAGCGGTCAAACTGGGCTTTATAACCAGTCTGACCAGCAACGCTATGATGACAGCTATAGTTACCACACTGGAAGTTCTGACAGTCAGCGCAAAGCCAAGGTCAAACTAAATAGCAGGACCGAGCATGTACACCAGAACTGGGTGATTTGTGGGTGATATGAACTTTTGTTCATTCAAACTAATATGCTTTGCTTCATTTGAACCCTTTAAGCTTTAAGCATCTTCACAGCAGCCGTAAAATGCAATTTCTGCCTGTTATGGAGGTCCTACTGTTTGTGCACTATGCATTTTTTTTTACTGACATTGAAGGAATATATTTTGAATGTGAATGATTTACAAAACTGGATGCAAATCAGATTTTCATTCAAAAAACAGTGTTTTTATTGTGTTTCAATGCTGCTTGTTCATTGGGTCAGTTATTCAGGATTGTTTGATATGAAGAAAGCTGCAGTTGTTCGTTTTACCTTGGTCTTTGTGGAGAGGTTTGCATTGTTTTCACAGTGGGGGGGTCTCACACCTCCCCTTTTGCCCCTAACTGCTCACTAGCAGCTCCACACTGTTGCTGCCCACACTACAATTCCCATGATTCACAGGACTCTCACACCACAGACTCAACTGATCACGAACCACTTCCTAGATCCACGCCACCTGATTATTAAACTGTTGTCACCTATATCTCATTATCCTCTGTGTACAAATACCTGTTTCTTTGTGAAGTATTGCCAACTTAACTTTACAGAGTCACAACATTTTACACACAGAGAGACAACAGCATCACAGTTCATCAGATAACAATTATGAGGAAAATATTTCATTTGATTATATTAACTAAAAATATCTGAGTCAATTCCCATTCTGTTAGTGTAATGGCCACTAGAAGACTTGCAGGAAGAGGTTAATCAGGCCTGAAATTTAAAGTGAAACCAGATATAGCTTGATCATTTTTTGTCCAAGCTCGTCCTGATACACAGCATAGTGTTTTTAGTCAAGCCAATCTGACAAAATTCTGTCCGAACCCGACTCAAACTATGTTTTGGCTCTAAAAAAGACCTAAATAAAAAACACAGTGCTGTACAAAACTACCGAAATCAGCTCATCAATTACTCAAGGTGTTGAATGAAACCTGATAAGACAGCACAGTGTAGTCACAACAATGGCCATCACAGGAACACAAATTAAACAACTTAAATTACATTAAATGAAAAAATGATAAAATAATCAGATGTCCAAAATGAAGCCTAAATTCTGCTTCAACTAATATCTTCACCAAACAATGCTTTTGAACGGTATGCATTTTTTAGTCAGGATAAACTTTAACTACATCCACATTACCAGGTTGAAGTGGAACAATTCAGATTTTTAGTCTTAATGCAGGCATGTCAAACTGGGGACCTTCCAGGTCAAAGTGCTGCGAAGATCAGCGTTTACCCTCATCTAACGCTCTGTATTCAGTTCATGAAGCTCTTGCTAATTAGCTGATGAGCTGAATCAAGTGTGTTTAATGAGGTAGTGTGCTGAAGTCTGCAGTGTTTTGGCCCGCCAGGACTGGAGCCTGACACGTGTGCCATAATGTGACACAAATCTGATCTTTTCAAATCAGATTTGAGCCTCTTTCATATGTGGTTCTAGATCGAATACATGTCAGGTTCGTGGCCATGTGACTTTGAGAGAACGCTCAGTTCAGAATTCATCTATTTTCCTTTCATTACACGTGAGGCATCATTCAGCGTTAAAGTGAAAGCAGCGGCAAACCTGAAATTAGTGCCAGCAAACAGTGCAAAAGCATCTGACCCTTTTTTGCCCTCGTCTCGTTCTAATAATGAACATCTGAGAACTGCTCAGAGTGAATTATCTCTGTGATGAAGGCTCGCTCTGCTGGTTAGTTTGTTTGTTGTTCCTGACGCATGTAGTTCATTCACGTGACGTAACTGATTAGGATGTGAGCATATGGGTCATTTCAGGATGCAAGTTCGTTCACATTGATAACAGATTTGCATCCCATACCTACACACCTATAAATGATGGTACATCAAGGGTTCTTTAGTGAAGAAAATGGTTCTATATAGAATCATGAACACTCAAAGAACCCTTTGCCTGATTAAAGGGTTCTCTACATGGTGAAAGTGTTCTTCAGATTGATGGAGAATGTGTTGATTCTGGATCTATACAGATCCTTTTTGAAAAGGGTTCTATATAGCACTCAAAAAGGGTTCTTCTATTATTACAAGCCTCATTACATCATAACAATAGAAGAACGCTTTTTGGTGTTATATGCAGTTTTATATGCATGCTGCACTGTCCTCACCCTGTGTGGTGCATATATATTAAGATATAAGCTTCACGTTTAATACTAAAACCCTCTTTCTGCTCAGATGTTACACAGAACATATTGAAAATATAAAATTACTATTGGCCAAATACAACCCCATTTCCAAAAACGTTGGGATGCCGTGCAAAATGTAAACAAAACGCAATAATGTGCAAATGGTTTAAAACCTATATTTCATTGAAATTAGTACAAAGACAACATATCAAATGTGGAAACTGAGAAATTTTATTGTTTTTTGAAAAATAGATGCCCACTTTGATTTTGATGCCAGGAACACGTTCCAAAAAAGTTGGGACGGGGGCAACAAAAGGCAAGTAAAGTTGTGTAATGCCAAAAAAAAAAACCACCTGGTGGTTAATTGGCAACAGGTCAGCAACATGATTGGGTATAAAAAAGCATCCCAGAGAGGCCGAGTCTTTCAGAAGTAAAGATGGGGAGGAGTTCACCGCTCTGTGAAAGACTGCATGATCAAATAGTGCAACAATTCAAGAATAACATTTCTCAACATAAAATAGCAAAGAACTTTTGCTTTTCATCATCAATGGTACATAATAACATTAAAAGATTCAGAGAATCTGGTTAAATCTCTGTATGCAAGAAACAAGGCCAAAAATCAGTATTTGCTGGCCATGATCTTTGGGCCCTCAGGCAGCACTGCATTAAAAACAAACATGATTCTGTAGTGGAAATCACTGGATGAGCTGAGGAACACTTCTGAAAAGACTGTGAAAACAGTTTGTTGCTGCATCCACAGATGCAAGTTAAAACTCTAAAAGGCAAAGAAGAAACCATACATAAACAGGATCCAGAAACGCTGCCACCTTCTCTGGGCCCGATCTCATTTAAAATGGACTGAGGGGAAGTGGAAAAGTGTCTTGTGGTCTGACAAGTTAACATTTGAAATTCTTTTTGGAAATCATGGACACTGTGTCCTCTGGGCTAAAGACCACCCAGCTTGTTATCAGCGCACAGTTCAAATGCATTAGTGGGTGCATTACTGCACATGACATGGGTGATGTGCACATCTGGAAAGCACCATTAATGCTGAATGATATATACATGTTTTGGCAACATATGCTGCCATGCAGACAACGTCTTTTTCAGGGAAGGCCTTGCAGAAGGAAACACAGGTGTACATTTATACTATATATATATATATATATATATATATATATATATATATATATATTTACTATACTATGCAAATGCAATATGCAATTACATATTTGACTGCATATACAATCAATTGCATTTATACTTTATGTTTGTTTTGATGCCAAGAAACGCTACTCACAAACACAAATACGGTATGGACTGAATGTTTAGAATATGCACTTTCCACATCATTTCTCCACATGTTTCAATAAGCTTTGAGTACAGCATGATTTTGATATCTATATGATCTATATCTATATGATGCAAATTAGACCAGTTCAACTGCTCATTGTCTCTCTTGTTTTTATGAACAGACAAAATACTTTTATAGTGCAAACGAGTTGCAGCTGAGACGGCAAGAGGTCAGTCAAAATAGCACAAAACAGGAAAGTACGGCATTGTTTTCCACGGTTGTTCTCGATGCTGTTGAGGCTGCGCTGAGCTGCGTAACTGCCCTGTTCAGAGACTAATCTAGATGCTATTTGGGTTAGAGCTGAAGTCAGTGAGGTTCTTATGCTGCAGCCTTAGAGGGAAGTGGGAGAAAAGCAGTGCAAAACTCAAATATGTGAATGCAGCCTTAGATCACTGAATAAGTAAAAAAAAACTAAGTGTAGCAAACTTTAATGCTTAGAAATCACACTTATCACTGGCAATAACAAAAACATATAATTGTAAATTAATTACTTCTCGAAAATTGTGTGGAAAGTGCACATTCTAAACTTTCAGTCTATACATTTATGTTTGTAAGCAGAAGAGGAGATATTTTATTATGATTGGAGTCTGACAAAAAGTTATTGATGTGTGATTTGCACAAAGAGATGTTTTTGTCATTTTTTGTCATTAAATAAATAATAATTCATGTCATTGAAAGTAAATACAATCAAATAACTAGATTTGCATTTCCTGAAGGAGAGATTGTGCTTAAAAGGCAAGAAAATAAAGTAATATTTCTAAGGAATGAACCGAGAATTAAAATGTAATTTAAAGAAAGAAAGAAAGAAAGAAGGAAAAGAAAAGAAAAGAAATTGCCAGGCATTACTGTAGTATCCCAGGAGGTTGTGAAGGTATTGTTATGGTATCCCAGGAGGTTGTGAAGGTGTTGTTATGGTATCCCTGGAGGTTGTGAAGGTGTTGCAAGGCTGTTGTTATGGAATGCCAGATGGTTGTTAAGGTGTTGCTAGGCTGTTTTTATGGTATCCCAGGTGGTTGCTAAGGTGTTGCTAGGCTGTTGTTATGGTATCCCACGCTTTACAAATAATATATGTGCGATCGGTCAAAAGCAGAAGTGCACTATTCTCTTATAGGCTCTACAATCCTGAAAAGTTCTGTGGTTCTAGCTCAAAAACTGTGACCTGGGGAAAGGGTACAAAAAAGCCTCCAACAATAAAACAAAGAACAGTAAGTTGGCTTGACTTTTAAATTATGTAATCATAGTGCTCGCATTGCAAGCACTATGATTACATAATTGCTTAATTATATTTACATACTTATGTAAGGAAAATTGAATGTACAACAAAATGCTAAAAATAGCTGTGCACCTCTGAGCGTTAACTCCTATGAGAAAGCCCTCTAAAATCCCGTAAATGTCATTTAACATCAGTGTAGAACTGTATTTACAGTGTCTCTGACTCTCTCCAAGACTGCAGCGCCTCCCTGATGAGACGGCGAGGAGAGGTCGGGCTGCTGTTTGCACAGCCATGTCTCACTCAGGTCCTGTAGCGCCCCGCCAGGAAGACGGGCAGACAGTGTTTGGCGACTGTCTGGGTGGAGGCTGCCCTAAAGGCCCCGTGCTGCACAAAGCCGAATTACTAAGTCAATGTTTTCAGTGAGTGTATTTAATAGTCAACAGTAGAGCGAAGCACACCAGACCACAATGTGACCCCAGAGAGACGGAGGAGAGCCAACATATTTGACCTGAACCGACCACATTACGTGAGAATTTAGGAGGTGAATGTTTGAGTAGGTTGGTGATTAAAAAAATGCTGGGGACGCAAGTTGCTCAAACCAAATCTGGAAGAAAAAGCACAGTTTATCACTTTTATACCCAACAGAGAGCCTGTGTGCAAGTGTAATATTAAATCTCATTGTTTAGCAAGATAACTTTGGAGTAACTGGACTATTATTGTACTGGAATACTTGGTGTCGCTGGATGTCCCAATAAAAAAATTCCCTTTCTAACCTACATGCAAAGTACAAAGCTGTGTGAGAGTAAGAGTTCATGGCAAGATACTGCAAGTTCTACATGATAATCTGTGCTGAATGAATTATCTTACTAGACTGAACACCATGTACACCGTGTGCTGTGCATACAGAAGAGAACCAGACATTAAGTAAGCTCAGGGAAGGACCGGCCGCCGGGAGCACCAGAAGAATTCCCAGTGGGCCACTCTATCTATTGGCTGTGTAGTCAGTCCACAAACAGTGAGAGAAGAGAAGCAAAGGAAAGGAGAGATAATGAGTGGCCCACACATGCCGTATCCTCAGTGCACCTGCCCAATCATACAGTACGACTACAGCCCTTTATATTAAAAAAATCCCACCAAACGTAGGCCAGAGAAAAGAGCACCTTCAAAAAAAAAAAAGAGCAGCTTCAGGAGCTGAAAAAACTATGCTACAAAGAATTAAATGACTTGAGCAAGAAGTAGCAAATGCAATAAAATGTGCTAATTGGACTTCCTCAGAGTGAAGGACTACAGAGGTCCCAAAACTTTGAAAACTTTTCAACCTTAAAAATGTGAAACAACAACTGTGATTCTTGCTTTTCAGTGTAAATTTTAAAAATTGAATTTTTGATTTTACAATGTTAAAATTATTTAAAATATGTAAATATTGGTAACGCTTATTTAACTGTCCCCTGGTTCTAAATGTGAGGTACAAACTTCAAAGTACTAGATAATTATTTTGGGTAAATTTATGAAAAGTACCAAAACAGTCTAAATAATTTACATTGAAATGACACTAATAAGTTATATATATATATATTAAACTGATAATGGGCATAGTAATTTTACTTAAAATAATTTCCTAGTACTTAAGAGTTTACTGTTGACTGTACAAGTCCTTAATATAAATTTATTTTAATAATCAATTTTGTCAGTGGTTTTCTTGTATAGTTATGTCAAAGAAAGAAAGATTAACTCTGAGAAGTCCTTATTTAGTGAATTTTTTTTGCATATTTCTATTAAATTTGGTTGTTACAGCTTCACATGTTGCAAAACAGCTGGTGTTACGAAGTGTGAAGTGATATTACAACTATAAGAAAATAAAAAAAATGCAATATTTCTGCACACAATGTGACTTTGAAACTAAAAGGGCAGTGGACTATATTTTAGAAAAACTTTGGTAACAGTCAGTGGTGTTATAACTTACTGATGTTCAGTGTAAGAGACTATTTTACACCTGAATTTCATATCAACATTTGTACCCTGTTTACCACAAGTGGTGAAGCACAGCAGCTTTCTTAAGGTGGCTAATTGTGCTTATTTGTAAGCAGGGAAGTTTACTAGCTAGCAGCCTCACAGCAAGGCTATAGTATATAGATAACTGACCAGCTAATTTGGTCATTATTAGATAATTGCTTAGTTAGGTAGTTAGGAAACATATCTTAAATAGCAAAGTGATAAAGTAATATAAGCCATATGATTGTTTATTGCAAAGCCAAACTAATTAGTGTATATGAAGTGACCAATGATTGTGCACCGAAGGGTGTACAAGGGTGGTTGGTGTCCCTTGTGATGTGCCAGCATGGACAAAGGTCCAGGACCAATTTTGGATTCCTGAGTAAGCTTACCTGTCTCCTAGCGGTAGTCCATCTTTCATCCAGGACACAGCAGGTGAAGGGAGCCCTTGAGTTGAACACAGAATTGTCAGACTGTGAGTGGCATTGGTTATGTAGGCAGTCCGGCCTATATTGATCTGGAGGTCCCTCTGGAAGCTCATGGTGGACCCATGCTGCTTGTGTCGAATGATGACTGCTCGGCTTTTCAAACTCTTTGTACCAGAGCGCTCTGAGGAGTTAGGAGTCCTGTCTAGATGTATACCAACTGGTGTGCTCTCTTGAGTGGTTGCCCCCTTATCTGAGGTGGCCTGTGCTGCTGCCATTTCTTCCATGAGCTTGCCAATAAGGTGGGAGGCAAGATCATCTGTTACATCCCCACTTTCTGCAAGCTGGCTGATATTCCTCATCAGTTCCTCAAACTGAGATGGTTCTAGGCTGAAAGCTCCAGAAGCTGCTGAAAGCAGGGAATCACTGGCAGAACTAGTGGCAAGAAGATAGTTCCCCAAAGCCACTGGGTCCTCCTTAGGCTGGCCTTCATCTAGATAAAACTCATTTTTTTGCACCCAGCTTTGACCTGGTTTTTGGAACTTCTTGACAAGTGGTAATTCCTCCTGGTCCTGACATTTGGTACTAACATAACCTCCCTCTTTGTTGGGGAAAGTCCTGGATCCACCATTATTTTTCTCCTTCCCCAAGCTCTTCCCCTCAGGATGTTCCAGAAGCCTGTTATCATGGCCTATAAGTTTCAGGATGAAGATGTCTGAAGCCTGGTTGGCCCAACAGCGATATTGCCCAATGTCTCCAGCCTCTAGACTGTATATCCTCAAAGCTCCACTTTTTGTGATGCTTAGACGTTTGGAATTCTGAAGATCCTGGCCATCCTTCTCCCAGCGGATTTGAGCTTTGGGAAAGTGGCGTACTGGACACTTGATTACTATGGATGTCTTTGGAAGCAGATAAGCTCTTCCTCCGATGGTGAAACTCAACCTTTTCTCCTGCCTCGTCTGGATGTAGATGCGTTTCAGGCCCAGAACCTGAGGGCATCGTTTCTTGGAGTACTTGTGCTCTGCAGACATGACAGAAAAGTTCAGAAAGTTCCAGGAGGTTCAACCCGCCAGCTAGCTGACGACTCCAGTGCTTATTACCAGACAAGTCTCTAACATGCCACAATGAGCTACACAAAAGCCAAGAACATTCTTCAAACCCCGCAAATAATCTGTTTCAGACCCTTTTTCTGAAAGTTGGCTTGTAAATGTTGATTCCAAGCCCAGAGTATCAAAAGAATCACATGGGATATAAAAAGCCTCATGAAAATTTGGAGATATGAAAACCATGAGAGAAAAACAAAAAATGGAGTGTCCTGTATGCTTTAAGACAGATAACTTGTGAGAATATAAACACTGTACGGAACTATACCTAATACAAAAGATATCCAGAATGATAAGTCTAAAGGATCAATTCTCAATTATAACACTATTGTATCTCGATGAGATTTTGTCAAGACCAATCAATCTAGAATATAATGTTATCAAAAGGCTGGGCTGAAATCACACAGCTAGAAAGCCCCGTGTGAAAGCAGAGTGTTCAGTGCTTGCCTCATTTTATGATTTTATCATCTTGGACATGATAACATACTCACAGTGCCCATCTTTTCTAAAAACTCCAGTGTGTACTTGATCAGAACATATCTCTGATAATCTCCAAGAGCTTCAAACACTAAAATAAATCATTACCTCATATGAAGGATGTGAACTTGCTTTGGGCAGTAAGTGAGGTCACTTGATGACTATGATGACTATGATGACTTTTGGCTGGGTGCCAACAAGCATAAGTCTAGATCAAACTCAGATAATACAGGGTTAAGTCTGAAAAGGGCGGGGGATAAGACCCTTACTGTTGCAGGGGCTCATGCGGCAGCTTCTGATTAGTGGTGGGGCTTGAAGGCCGCTGCAGGCGGATCTGTCCAGAGTGACTAGCTGCCCAGACACTGTCAGCCTTCTACATACAGGCTCCCTGCGCTGGATCCCCTTTCCACAGGTCACAGAGCACTAAACACATACATTCACAGAGAAAAATATTAGGCTGAGTTTAAATGGTCAAACTGAGAATCATTTGCAACGTATTCCTCCACTAGAGTAGCAGCTAGTATGTTTCATTATTTGTATGATTCTGGCTACATGAACTCATCTGTGAGACTTATATTAGCATCTTTTCATTATTGTATCATATTTGCATGATATGTAGATTTCCCCCCTGAGCGTCATTCGATCCTCTGACTACTAGATTGTTTAGTAAAGTCAAAATACAAATAATGCTACATGCCAGCTAGCACTGCTGCACACTAAATTGACATGATAACCTCACCAGAACACCCCACACAAATCAGCAAGCTTTGTCAAATGCAGTAGTTAAGTCGCTATGGCAGTTTTAGGATGCAGTTTCAGCAGCTGATGTTGGTGTATTAAAGTCTTGAGGTTTAACAGTAGACTTACTTTCATGCAACATGCAAGTGTGCAGGAGTGTTAGTATGCTTGTAGTACAGATATACAATATAGCAATATTTGTATTTCCTCCCCTAAACAAACTTAATTTGTAGGATCAGGTGACATTCGGGGGTAAATTTACAAAAGATACAAAATGTATCAGCTTTGCAACAATAAGCTGGATAGAACCAGCTTATTTTAGGCTATTTCATGAAATCTGTTTGAAACTGCTGCTCTTGAAACACTACTATTTAATTTCATGCAAGTTTCAAGCAACTAAATTTACCTGAAGGCTTCACAACATAAAGTACTGTGCAAAAGTCAGAGACCACCATTCATTTAGTTAGTTAGGTACGAGTCTTTGATTCCTCAGCATCATGAAACAAAGCACAAAACACGCACATAACAGAAAATACAGAAGCCTCAACAACTAAATATAACCATATTTTTCAGTATTTAATGTGTCCATTTTTTACCTTTATTACAGCCTCCATTCTTTTCAGGAGACTCGCTTTGTTTTTCAAAGACATCTGCAGGAATATTTTTCCACACCTCCAAAGTTCAGACTTAGAAGTTGGTTTAGCAATTTCTGAAGTAAGGGACTCTGGGGCGGGCACTTCAACTCCAGTCTTGAAAACTCCTGTCTTCTTTCCACTTATTTTCTTTGGACTTTCTCCTTCCTTATGCTATCATTCTATTCTTCCTTCCTTATCTTGTATCTAATCTCCTGAGAAATATCACCAAAACATTAACTGAATGAACGGTGGTCATCGACTTTTGCACAGAGCAGTAAAGCTTTCCTCTCACATACACACCTTGGACCACTCTCCCCCATCCAGGTGTGGCTGTAGACAGTGTGTGTCTGTGCATGGCCGGTGTGTAGCAGGTTTAACTCCATCACACTCTTCATCCGGAAGCTTCCGGAAGCTCCCGCCGGCCAGACGCTGCCTGCAGTAAACCTTCCGCCACTGTGTTCCCCTCACACATGCCTGAGAGCACTGCAGGACACACACACAGAGCACAGTCAAACCAAACACACCTACACACCCTCAGATACGCACTGCAACTCTTTACAAGCTGTTAGAATAAATGTTTAAAAAACATAACTGCTTCTATTAAGAAAAACTGTTAAAGTTGGTTAAAGTGCAGGTACGTTCTCTGTAGAGGATGTGTTAACTTATTTTCATTTTAACAAACAATTACTGTTCATTTGCTGAATTTATTATGTTAGGGGGAAAAACACCTTTAAAATGTGTTCTATGCAAAAGCTATGGTACATTTTATGTTTTATTTTTTCCAATATGTTAAACTTGGCAAATAATTAGACGTTGTGCACTAAAATTTGCAGAAATTTGTCATATTAAAGATTGTTGTCTGCAGGGGTTGTGCTTCCTTTCACTTAAAAAATTAACAAAACGTAATTTGACCAGGAGTGTTCAAACTTTTGCATGCAACACTATGGTGATGTAATGAACCTTATGTATGTATAAACTCTATAGTGGTGTAATGAACCCTATCTATGAATAAACTCTACGCATGAACTCTATGGTGGTGTAATGAGACCTATCTATGAATGAAATCTATGTCTGAACTCTGTGATGGTATAATGAACCCTATATATGAATGAAATCTATGTTTGAACTCTGTAATGGTGTAATGAGCCCTATCTATGAATGAACTTTATATATGAACTCTATAGTGGTGTAATGAGCCCTATATATGAATAAACTCCACGCATGAACTCTATGGTGGTGTAATGAGCCCTATATATGAATGAAGTCTATGTATGAACTCCATGGTGGTGTAATGAAAGTTACCTGCTGCCACTCCTCTGTCTCCCAGGTTGGTGGGCAGTGGTGCTGGTTGCAGGCCTGTAGCTCCGGGGGTCTGATCTCTCTGCACTCGGACAACTCCACTGGCTCTGTGATGTTACCCCCCACAGACCTGACACACCACACACTGCGTGTCTGCAGACCCACACCACATGGCTCAGAGCACTGAGACCACTCACTTACCTCCCACCTGAAACACAAACAAATACAGTACTGCATGAAAGTCAAACTCAGTCGATTTTGAAATGTTAGAATTGATCAATCATCATGTTTGTTCTCCTCTGACTGTGATTGGTCCTAATCACAGTGTTATTTGTTATGAGTCCTCCCCTGACTGTGATTGTTCCAAATGACCATGTAGTTTGTTCTGAGACCTCCCGCTAACTGTGATTGGTCATAATCACAGTGTTATTTGTTCTGAGTCCTCCCCCTGACTGTGATTGGTCATAATCACAGTGTTATTTGTTCTGAGTCCTCCCCCTGACTGTGATTGGTCATTGCTCCAAATGGTTGCATTGTTTGTTCTGAAGCCCCACCGACTGTGACTGGACCTAATCAGCGCTGTTAGGGATGCATCAATATCATGATTTTCAGTAAATATTTTTAAGTACTCACTGATATTAAGTCCAGTACCATACTGTGTTACACACTTAAAATTCTTCTTGTAAATGTTCTTGTAAATGGCTGCAATGTATCTTAACAGTTAAATTGTTAAATCTAGTTTACTTTAAATGTTGCACAATAGCTAACTATGCTACGTTAGTTATCTTGGATCACGTTTTTCCTGCAGTGGAGAAGAGCAGGTTTTTAACCATTTAAAAAAAAAAGCACTGTCTCTTTCAACAACAGCGACAGCAGCAATCACATCTAAAGCTAATGCATCCAAACAGTTCATGTTTCTTGTTGCTAAAGTCGTTTTGGCTGGTTGAGTTGTTTCAAAAATAACACGTTACAAGCTGATTACTGAGCAGAAACCCTGAGAAGCTGAGCTATGGTAGCACTGCTCTGTACTAAAACCAGTTGATGTACATGGTAGGATGGTATGGCCTCTCTGCAGCCTATTTTACAAAGACAATTTAAAAAATTAAATCATATTAAAGATTATACCTTGCTGCTCTATTTAGTCAAACAGAGCAAATTCAGCATATACGGACTTTGGTCACAAATTTGAGTTTTGCTAGCTTATATATCTTCCCTCGTATTGGGGAAAGTGGTTGTGATTGTGTTTGTGTGTGTTTAAAAGTGGGTTAAATGGGTGGGAATCTGCCAAGGCAGTTTGCTTAAAGTGATCAATGACTTTGTATCCAACAGCAAAACAGACCCTTATTCACTGCCAGCCTGAGTCGTTTGTTCTTTAGCACGGCAGTTTATACTTGGCTTACGTCACATGGTATCATCTGCTATGGGATGTTGGCATCAGTGGATGAGTAAGAGTATGTGTAAATGAGCACGGTACTGGTATCCATGCACCCCTAGCTTATTACAGCATGTTTGTTTACTATACGGTGGCTGACAAGACCCTATTCATAGTACAATTTCTGTATGTGCAGCGTGCTTATAAAATGAAATGTCTGTGTCGTCATTTTGATGAAAGTATTTTCTGCATTTGCAGCTTGTTTTTTATTTGCAGTTTGTTGGGTCTTCTCAGCCACCGTAGTTTACTTTTTTCTGCATGTGTACACTGCTGGCTTTACACACCTAGCGGGTTCACAAATGACCCACTGCTGACCCACACAAAAACACACAACAGCTACTGCATACTGAACGTTTGGATGTGATTTATTTACGACAGCACACATGCATAAACAAACACACGCACCCACACACATACACACCGGGGAAGAGAACAGTGAACGGGGAAAGATACACACAGTAGAAGAGAGAGAACAGACTGGTTAGCCCACAGAGACACTCACTGAGAATGCACACACTTCCCACTTCAGCCTCCCAATAAACAAATAAACAAGGAGCTCCTCAAAACCAAAACTCACAAATACAGAAGCACATATACACCAACATATAGACACACTAAACAAAGTGCTGCACTGAAATGTGAACATCATTTCCACATTATTAAAATATATTACATCAACACAGTAACTGCCAAAAGTAAATAAACCCAAAAACGACTTTGTGGAAAATGATGCACACATCTGCATCAACTAAATTCAATAATGCACTTTTTTCAGCGCACGCTCATCTATGCTTATACGGTGCACTTCAGATTGATCAAACATAAACAAACAAACAAAAACCTGTAAATCATCGTATACAAACCTAGATGCAGTTCTGTACTTACAAATACACAAATACACACATACACAAACACACACATACATGCACATACACTATGGCCAAAAGTATGTGGACACCTGACCATCACACCTGTATGAGTTTGTTGGACGTTTCATTCCAAAACCATGGGCATTAATACGGAGTTGGTCCCCCTTTGCAGCTATAACAGCCTCCACTCTTCTGGGAAGCTTTCCACAAGATTTTGGAGTGTGTCTGTGTGCTCATTCAGTTAAAAGAGTATTTGTGAGGTCAGACACTGATGTTGGACGAGAGGGCATGGTTTACAATCGACATTCCAGTTCATCCCAAAGTGTTCAGTAGGGTTGAGGTCAGGGCTCTGTGCAGGCCATTGGAGTTCCTCTACACCAAACTGGTCTTTATGGAGCTCGCTTTGTGCACAGGTGCTCAGTCATGCTGGAACAGGAAAGGGTTTTTCTCAAACTACTGCCACAAAGCTGGCAGCATATAACTGTGTAAAATGTCTTTGTGTGCTGTTGCATTAACACCCTTCACTGGAACCAAGAGGCCTAAAAAACAGCCCCAGTCCATTATCCCTCCTCCACCAAACTTTACTGTTGCCACTATGCATTACGATAGGTAGTGTTCTCCTGGTATCCACTAAACCCAGATTCATCCATCAAACAGCATAAAAAGCAACACTGTCACTATGTAAGAAAAAAGTGTGCTGAAAAAATGACCAGGGACCCACCTCTGTCAGAAAGCTGCCCATGACTGGTCAGAAGTTTAACCTTGATTGATCTAAGAGCTGTTTATGATGTGAAATCCTGCCCTGGATCTGGCATGTAGCATAAGTTGCCATGGTTATGTACCCCAGTAAAAACTCAAATAGCATTATCCGACAGAAAATTACGGGTTAGATCAAACTAAGCTCACAGTTAGCTGGTCAAGCAAGACGTTCTGCTCTGTAAAACAGACTTGCACACACATTAATACACACGATAAACAGAGCAGGCCTGCTGTGTGTGTGGAGTGAAAGCTCCAAATAAACTGGTGAATTATAACAGCACTTCTGTATAAAACACAGGCCTCCATACACACAGCCTGAGTTAAACACAATACACACACTGACACCACATGAGGTGTTCATTCACACACATACAGCACGTATATGGACCCACTGAGGTTTACAGAACTAACACTACACCAAGGGTAGCAAGTCTAACCCTCTGTTACCTAACATATCGCTGGTGAACCATTCAGAGTCCTTGTCCCCTTTGACTTCATAAAAAGCATCTATTTCTACCCTGTACTCAACTCTTATAGTGGGATTTCTTAATGCTGTTTTGCATTTATTTTGATACGTAAAGACATGATCCAGCCCTTATAGAGGAGTCGCATATACTTCACATGTGACTAAACATCATGTGATCACAAGTGAATACATGTAACATCATGTGAATAACATGTGATCACTTGTGATGTCACACCATTAATGCCATCACTTTATGCATGTGATCACATTTTCACATGATCATGCATTTTTTCCAGATGTGATATTTTCACACGTGACACATTTTTCACGTGATCACACTTTTTCACATGTAATCACCTTTTTACACGTGATTGCACATTTTTCACATGCGATCACATTTTCAGGTGATCACTTTTTTACAAGTGATCACACATTTTCACATGATCACAATTTTTCACGTGATCACATTTCTGTCACGGATTCTCCCTTTGTCCCTCTCAGTGTGTCTTTCGTCCCCTCTATGGTAGCCATGTGCCTTTTGTGTTCTCGTACCATGTGCTTTTGTTGTTGTTCTGTGTCTCCTCCCTGGTCCTGCCCCTTGTTATCTGTTCCACCTGCCTGTGCTCCGCCCCTCATTAGTCACAGGTGTTTCTTGTTTCCCCTCTGTGTATTTATACCCCTGTGTTTGTTCAGTCTCTGTCTTGCAATGTGGATGTACTTGTGGATGTTTTCTTGTCTCTTGTTTGCTTTATTCTTGTAGCTTGGTTTTGTTTTTGTCATGGACTTGTCCATTCTTCAAACCTCTGCTACCCTGGACTCTAATTTCAATACAAGCAACTCACATTTGCATCCCGCCTCCTTGCCTCCACCGTTACAATTTCTCACCAACTTTTTCATGTGATCACACTTTATGTGAACACACTTTTTTCACATGACCACATTTTTTTTTTCACGTGGATGTGAAAAGTAACATGTTAAGTATCTAAAAATATGCAATATCAAGTAAACATATGTAACATCATGTGAATGTGATCACATGTGATGTCATTCCCTGAAATGGCACAATTTTTCCATGTGATTACATAATTTTTCTAGTTTTTTTATTACTTATATTTTTATGTGAAAGTTGTATTGTTTTTTTTAGTAAACGAACGGCTGGAATTCATGGATATTTATTTGTTATTATTTATTATTATTTATTTATTGCCACAAACAACTATTTAGATAATAATAATAACAGCTTTACTGAGTAACTTCATGCCAGTGGCAGCTCAAAGTGTTTTACAGACAGAAGTTTAACAGTAATAGATAAAACTATGAGTTATAAATAAATCTCATACAAAGCAATGACAAATATCAAATTAAAAAGGTAAATGCCAAGAAAAGACAATGAAACGTAATAAAACGCTACATTAAAGAGATACGTGTTCAAATGGTTTTTAAAGTGTGCGCTGAGCTCGACTGTCTAATAAAAGGTGGAATTGAGTTCCACAGTGTAGAATCAGAATAACAGATATACTTCACACTTCAGTGGCCTTTTATTTTTCTTCTGATTTAAACCATATAAATCAAATAAATAAATAAATGTGCGCACGTTCACTACCACAGTGCACATGCTGATCAGATTTTACTGACCAACGTGGACATGCACACCCAACAACTAGTCTGGAGGTAGTTTTAATGTTATATCGCTGTGGAAACACTTATTGTTGATTTTTATTTTTTATTTTTTTGAGTAACTATGAAAGGCCACTGAAATGTGAGTCATATTATTTTTTTCCTTGATCTAAATTGTAATTTGTGGCAAACAAAATAAAAGTCTATACAACATTGTAAGAGCATGTTCTTCAACTTATCAGAGCAAATGATACAGCAGCACTGAGAAATGAGGAGAGGAGAAGATTAAAGGACAGAAATATTTGCCTCAGCATGAAGCTCAACAGTAACTTCATAACTTCCATAACAACAAACAGATATGCAGGGCTGCTTGATATTTAATATCCATAGGACGGATTAGGCCCAAAAGGATTGGACAGAGCCTGAAATGCTATGACTCTTTCAAAGCAATTCACAATGAGAGAACAATCCAAGTGTGCTATTACAATTTAGTCTGATGTTCCTGCCATCCATATTCATCACACTAACACAAAACAAGCTACAGCCTTAATAAACCCCACAATCCCTGACATGTCAGTCAGGCATCCGCGGGTACAATGGAAATTGTGATTGCGCTGCAACTAAGCACGCATTTCACGATTCCAATCAATGACAGATAATGAGGGCCGTAAAACATGAGCTAACATGATGAAGCTTTCTCTGGAACTCATAAAATATTCTAATATTTTGAGCTGCGGTGCATAAAAACTTCACATGAAAGGTACTGTCGATGAGAGGGTCATTTTTAAATCAACGTCGGCTGAAATTCGTTCCATAGAGCGGCGCTCCGAGAAAGCCAGCTGTCCTGCTGACATTGGCAAGAGGGCAGGCTTGGAAAAAAACAACGCGTTATTTTCAACTAGATGGCCTTATTTTGACAGCAGCCTGACAAGCTATTTAGATTCAATCTGGATTTTGGTCCTTGAACGCAGTCCAGAACCGCTTGTCCGGATTTTGGCTAGCCTCAGTGCAGCAGTTGTTTGTTGAGGAACTGATTCATGTTGCTTTCAGCTATGTTTTATTACCTGATTTCTCAGACATCTGTCTGTTCGGTATGTCTTTTTCATATTGTGTTTCATTCTCTGTAAAGCACTAACAGGCCACTTTATTAGAAACACCGACCTTCTACTTCCACTTACTGGCCACATTATTAGAAACACTTACCTTGTGCTTCCACTCATTGGCCACTTTATTAGCAAAGCCAACCTTCTACTTCCCCTAACTGACCACTTTATTACACTAGTTTCGTACTTCCACTCACTGGCCACCTTATTGGAAACACCTACCTTGTACTTCCACTCACTGGTCACTTTATTGGAAACATCTACCTTGTATTTCCACTCACTGGCCACTTTATGAGAAACACCAACCTTGTACTTCCACTCACTGGCCACTTTATTTGAAACATCTGCCTTGTACTTCCACTCACTGGCCACTTTATTTGAAACACCTACCTTGTACTTCCACTCACTGGCCACATTATTAGAAACACCTGCCTTGTACATCACTCACTGGCCACTTTATTAAAACATTGACATTCTACTTCCACTCTTTGGACACTTTATTAGAAATAACTACCTTGTACTTCCACTCACTGGCCACTTTATTGGAAACACTACGTTGTGTTTACACTCACTGGACACTATTAGAAACACCTCCCCTCTACTTACATTCACTGGCCACTTTATTAGAAACACCCTCCTCGTGCTTCCACTCACTGACCACTGTATTAGAAACACCTACCAGAATAATAAAATATTTGGTAATATTATCAATTATTATTATTCAACTCTGCCCTCCAAATTTGTTCACATTATATCCACAGTACCTACAGGCTAAATCTAGCCAACTAATGAAAAGTTCCACTTAGGATGTTCACTTCCACTTGGGGAGTGGGAGGGGCCTTTTGTAGCTGTTAATTTAATTAAACCCCCTAAAAAAAATTCAAGGATTGGATTTTTATAATTCCAGGAGACCTCAGCCATATCCACAAATCTCAAGGCCAGGCCTTGAGGGATGGCAACTCAAGTTCCACCACCTCCCAAATTCCAATTTAACCCCTGATTATAGTCCTTCTAATACATCAAAAAACCACAACGACGTGTTGAGGTTTGAGTGTGGTGAGAAAACCCTTCTCCTCCCATGAATGGTGTGTGCAGCTAGTCTGATTCCCTCCAGGGAAACTTCGGCTGCCTGAATCCAGATGTCATTCCAGGACACGGAAGAACTGACACCACTACACACCACTACAACTGCCTACTACTGTCAGCAAGTGCTGCTTTAAACGTCTTGGGGAAAGTTACTTAGTTCACTTCACTCATTTCAATGTAAGTAAGTGAGATTTAGATGGGCTTGTACTTCTGAATATTTGAGAGTAATTTATTTAAAATTTTCAGTGTCAGAAAAAAGCAGAAAACATATTTAACAGAAGCCTCTTTATCTCACACAGCAGCCTCATCATTTTTTCAGTGGTTAGGTAGTCACTCTGTACCATCATTACAGCTTCCATTCTTTTCAGGAGACTCACTTTCAGTTTCTCAAAGAAATCTGCAGACACCTTCTGCACCTTCAATCTAGCAAATCTGTACTTACGCACATAGACTGACTGATATTGTACATCTTCCATTCATATCTTGTAGAATCTGGAAGATTTCTATCTCAGTGTTCTATCCCCTGAGTACCTGCATCTCATTTATTATCTACCTCAGACTCACTGCACATACGGAGATGTGTACAACAGCACATTTTTTATTTTTTTTTTGTATTTAAATTCTATAGGGGGGCTATGCATGCAAGATTGTCACTCACTTTCCACCTGTGTAAATGTGAGGTGATGATAAACGTGATATGATTTGATTTGATTTGATTTGACACACCTCCAAAGTTCAGTCTTAGAAGTTGGTTGATCATTTTCTAAAGAAATCAAACACATTCAGTGATGTTGAGGTCTGGACTCTGGGGTGGTCAGTCCATTGTTCAGCTTCTTTGTTTGATGTGTCCGTCTCCTTTTCTCAGTGAGGCTTCTTGACAGCTACACATCCTTTCAGACCCATAGTGTTGAGTTGTCTTCTCACAGTGGAAGGATGGACAGAAACACCTGTGGATGTTTTCAGATCTGAAGCAGCTTGATTTTCTCCTCTCTCTCAAAGATGAAAGCTTTAAGTGCTGTTTATCTGATGGGGACAGTTTTGGTGTCTACCAGGTCTTCCAGGTGGTTGTTAGGAGTCCCATTTTCTCTGTAGCTTTTCATTATTTTTAATCAGTTTTCCTGTTTTTTTTTTTAAATCTACTTAATTTGTTGAAGTAATGAGATTTTTATTGGAGTATATGTATAAACTAGATGCTCCAAAAACTGAATGCAAAAGATCACCCCTTACACATTCTTCAGGCTACCTGGCAGAAGCACATGAGAAAACAG
Organism: Colossoma macropomum; assembly: GCF_904425465.1. NCBI lineage: Eukaryota > Metazoa > Chordata > Actinopteri > Characiformes > Serrasalmidae > Colossoma > Colossoma macropomum. Next base: position 22,755,388 of record NW_023494799.1, on the reverse strand, counting down.
CCACCAGCCTACTTGCCAGGTATCCAGGATGGGGGCAAAAAGTTTAATTGGAATTTGTACACTTGGACGAGGGCATGCCGTGTGGTGCTGGCTTTGTGCCAAGAGCGATCACCACAGGTATTTCCTGAAAACGAGCTGCTAGAGCCATTTCACGGATCATCACAAGGCCAGAGACTCTGCTGGAGGACACCAAACATCAAACAAGATAAATTAACGTCATTTCCTTTCCCCTGGCTGTCTCACCATGATAATGTTTATTCATAGCGTTTCATTCACTATGTTCACAGTAGAGAGATTCATTGGTGACATTATTCTTCTGAATATTTCTTTTAGGTAGTCTGTAGTTGAGTCAAACATTGTCTTCATTTTTCCAAGCCAGGCATGAGGTCATTCTTTATGTTTTGACCAGTCCAGTCTTGGTCTGAATTTAAGCACAGCTCAAAAGAAGAAGGAAAGAAAACAGTGGAGGAGTATTGGAACCACCTGTTTTCTGTGTATGTTACAAATCACATCCACTAATTCTTTAGATTTCGATGGCAGTTTGGAGCCAGGTTAGCTGATCTTATCGGAGATGGTTGGCTTGCGATGTACGTTTGTCTCAGCTGCCCGACGTGCATTTCAAATGACATTACGCTGCCCAAAAAAATCAACCCCCACACTGCCAACCAAGTTCAGCTCAAGTTCTGCAGTTTATATCAAAGTGCGAATGAATGAATGCTTTTATAGTTGGTAATAAGAGCTTGAGAGAAACCATGGTCACTCATAAACAGCCATGAAAAAATTGTTTTTCCAGAAACTTTGTTCTCGGAAGCTTCTCATCAAAGGAGAATTCCCATTTTTCAAAATTTCTGTATAACTCAGTTGTTGAGTCATTCAGAGTGGTTTGTTGTGAAATGATTGACTGTTGAGACTCTTTCTTTACAGTGGTGGTGATAGGAACCAGAGGTCACCATGTCTACAACACAAATATAGCCATTTTTGTACTGTCCAAAACCACCAGTGAACCTACACGTGAAGATTTTTTCTTTGGGGACTATTTTGTCTCACAATGTCCTTCATGCTCCCCTCCACCATGAACTGAAGTATGTTTTAGGGTAAAACTTTCTCAGAACTATCATAAAACAGTGTCTCAGACATCAGGCAGTGAATTCATAACCATTTCATGTACTGACTTCCTGAGAGGGAGCTTTTAGAGGTGGACGTCTGGTTCCTATCAGGACTCGGTACGTTTCACTAGAACAGAGCATTTCACACCAAACCACTCTGTTTACATCTTAGCTATTTAATAACGGAGACATTTCGATTCTCTTTTCAGTCTGTGCCTGGCTTATCAATGTGATAAGTGAGTGCAGTCAGTGTAGAGCACATGCATTTCTGGTTCTCAGTCTGAGTCATAAAAACATCCTGCCAAAGTTACAGAGAGAACAGAACTGAGGTCTTCTTTTTGGCCCTCAGCTTAATGGAAGTACAAAGTGATCCAGTTTGTGGTCCTTTATCCTCAGCGAGATCCAGATGTGAACTGTGGTCTGCTGTCTTTAGGAACATGTTCCAGGTTTCTACATCACCGTCTTGGGCCAAAAGCTCCAGCCATGCAGCCACCTGGACTGAGTCACCACAACCTAGCAGATGTTTAGCAGCTGAAGCTAGCTTGCTGTGCTTCAGGTGTTTGCGAGTTGACCTATCTATGCTCTGCCCATTTCTTTTATTTCTGCTTCTCATGCAGAGGTGAAAATATACAATAAGTTCATTTGTCACAGAGATTTTGGTCACTGGTGTTATCAGGACTCATATTTTAACACAGTATTTTCAGCTCTTTTAAACTGCTTCTTTGGGTTGAGGCTCATCAGAGAGGAAGCATCTCAAGGCGTGAGAAGGCGAGTCACACTTGCTCACTATATATCATTAATTTATTAATAATTTTGTTCATCAGGCAGCTCATAACTTCTGTGTGTGACCGGTGTTATGTGCTTTAATGGCTGGGTAATTAAAATTTTGTCAAAATAATGCCAAATATCATTTTTATTACTGATTTTAAATAGTTGCACAAGGTCACCTGACCACCAATGAGTCAGCCAATTTACAAAATCCTCAGTTTTAACCAGGATGTCACTGGAGTCTCAGTCACTGGTGTTACACCATGTGTGTGTGTGTGTGGGTGTGTATAGAGAGAACTAAAGTGTTAACCAGCAGCTGTAATTTCAACCATAATCAACAATCAATTTTTAATATCTTGCGGTTGGCAGAAAAGACAGCTAGCCAAAAAATACAAAACAACAAGCTATGAAAAAAGAGCAACCAAGAAAGCAAATCAAATTAATTTTTTTTTTTAGCCATTTAACTCCTAAAAAGCATCTATTTCCACTTTATAATCTATTCTTCTGCTTTAATAATGAGATTTCTCAATGCTGACATTGCATTGATGTAATATGTAAAGAGTGTGATCTAACCAAAGCCAAAGGTCTAGCACACACATGAATATGAATATAATTCACCATTTTGTAACCACTTACTGTTACTCTAATGAAAAAAAAATCAATAAGTGCCCCAATGGCAATGTAAATGAGTGTGCACACTGGCTTAGAAACTATCACAGTGCACCCAACAATAAAGGCAGCAGGAGCTTCTTTTACACAGAGATAGTAACAAGGTAGCTCACAGAAAGGCCCAGTTCCACATACTGATCCATTTTACTGAACATGTATGTTCACCAACTACTCTGGGAGCAGATTTCAATCCGTTAAAGAGGACAGAGAAAGGAATAAAAGTCTTGTTGTCAAGGATTGTTGGCAAGATGTTAAGTTTGATAGCATCAAGCACTTTTTAACATTTTTTTACTTTATTTTGTTCTGTTTTGTTGACAATTGCATTCTATGAAAAAAGAGGGTAACTTTACCTGAACCCTGCTACATAACACTGACATAATCATACCATAAACATGTCATAGCAGCTGTTATATGCAGTCACAAGCTGTCACGACAGATTTTTTCAGTAATGTGCCAGTGTCATTGTTACGATTAAATTGTCATGACAGATACTGCTATAATATTTGATGAACAGATGTCTAACTAGACTACTAGTAGAGAAACAGTAACATGACCCTGTTATATTCATTTATGTTCATTTCCATTTCCTAGACTGGTTCTATTCACTGCTTTCTAAAAAGCAAACCCTTTTTGCTCTAATGGACATCTGGTTTTATGAAAAGCAAACTGAATATTGCAGTGAGGTCTTACCTAGCAGGACACGGCTGAGGGTTACAGATGCGGACCATGGCAGGGAGTCTCGTCGACTCATCACAGAAAAAATCCTCTACCACTTCCTGCCTCCCTGCTCTAACACACCGAAGAATGGCCATCTGCCTGCCTGTGGAGAGAAGCACCACAACTGGAGCTCAGAAAACAGCTGAGGGAAAAGGTGCTGATCTGTAACTGGGTGATGTTTTGCGACTGTAAATTTATTTTTTTGAGAATACATGTTCTAGTTAGGTGTAAATAACCCTTACATCCTGTAAATGGAAGTCTGGATATAACAAACTGTGTATAATACATTTAAATAATATTGCAAAATAACAACAAAAACTGTAGACCACAGTTTTTAAGCACTGCAGTATACAGCTTATTAAGTTAGAAAGCCATCAATTTTAGCTTAGTCCCTTATTTTGGAGGATGAAATACTGAAATATATTGAATCTGGATAATATAACATTTCTTTAATGAGGACATTCAGTTTTACCTCTTAAATGGCCAGGTCCCACCGGCAGGTCCAAACTTTTATTTCACACTTCTATGAATAACTCAGCCAGTTTGCATTGTTGCCGTTGTAGTTACTGAAAAATAAGACTTATTGTCTAATAAGACTGAGATTTATAAGAGAGATTAAACCTATTTCATGTTGCTGTCGATTTGCAGTCTCTTGTAATGATGGACTTTATGCATTTGTCAGTCTTGCTTGATATTTGGGGGAAAGAACCCAGCACTATGATTGTTTGAACTCTTCTTCTTTTGTTTTTCGGAAGGCAAGAATCTGCTGCCTCTGGCTGTTAGACTTGCACAACTGAACACACAAGCCTCATCAGCTCTTTGTGTAGTTTAGAGTGACAAATCGTATCATTTTACTTTGATATCAAGATGTGTACCTGCTACGCAAAATGCATACAGGTCAGCAGGTCTGCTGATGTAGTCCATCAGCCAAGTCACATTTGCTTCTTTAGTTTTGCACTGGAGCTACAAGGCTAATATAGCTAACAATTAATATATCTAACAATTAACAAATTAGCACGTTGCTAAGTGGATGATCTAATTATTCAATCAGGCTTGACTTAAATTGTGTGGAGGCATTCAGTATCTCTAATAGACTCGATTATGTGGTTTCTGACACTGTATGACTCACTGTTATCTATAAGCATGGAATAAATACACCACATAGCTAAAAACAGTAGCAGCAGCTCTCTCAAAGCTGAATTTTGACCATACTTTTGTCCATTCTTATTTTTCTAAAAATGACAATTTTCAGATGAGAAACATATCTTGGCTGCATGTGGGGTAAGGAGGGCAAATTGTGTAAATTTGATATTTTATAACTTTTCAGGAGAAGGAAAAAACATACTTTACTTTTAATGTAAGTCAATGGAACCAGACGTTTTTCTGAGTTATTTTGAGTTGTTTCCTTGGGTTCATACATCATGAAATTTACACCTGCTATAAAGGACAACAGGCATTTTCAAATTGTGTCAAAAACTGAAAAATGACAAAAATGGAGATACATGTATAATACATATGGGGCACATTATTATCACTGCATGTAGATATTTTCCTCTATATAGTACATATGGGGCATATCACTGCTGTTTAAAGAAAACCTTTTAAGTATCTACATGTAATAACATGGCCCATATGTGTTACTTATGTGTAAGTGCCTATTTGTGATAATAATATGGCCCGTACATAGTATATATTAGGGGTGGGAATCTTTTGGCAGCTCACAATTCAATTACGATTCAGAGGGCTGCGATGCACTCCAAAGTGTGCAGCATAGCGCGAAAGCCCTAGTTCTCAAAGACTGAGAACAGACAGCAGACAGCAGGTCACACAGCACCGAGGTCTGGCCTCACCAGTAGCGAACGAAAAAACAGAGATTAAGACGAACATTTGGAGGACTTGTTCGCATTTATAAGCAGCGCGGTTGGTTAAATCTGCAACGAGAGTTAAAAAAAAGTTGCGGAGATGAACTCGCTTCTCTTTCGAATTTTCCCGTTCCACCTTAAATGGTGCAGCAGTTACATTCGGCGTCTAAGGCAGAATTTAAGGTGAAACGGGAAAATTAGAACGAGAAGCGAATGAGAAGCGACTTCAGCCTCGTAAAACAGCCGGACGCTGAGATATTTTACAAGAAACTCTTCTAGTTTTGAAGAAAGGTTTTCTGGCAGAGATGGGAGGAAAGCGGCTATAGCTAAAGCTTAAAGCAGAGCGAAGTAAATCTGCGCTCTCGTTTATATTTTTAGCCCATACTACGACATTAACACATACTGGACATTACATGTTGCGGCTTCCAAGGTGGTTTGACTTTGTTGAAAGGACAAAATGGCTCTTATTAACATGTGTGTTGTGACTCCTGACCTAACCTGGCTTTAATGCAGAGGGAGCCGGTCGGATTTCTCACTCATCCACTTGTGTTTTTGTTATGTGCCGCCACAGACTGTCCGGGCGCTGTGCTTACCCACTTCCAAATTCCGCCTTTTGCGCTTCGTCAACATTACGTTAGAAATTAAATATTTAGAAAATCGATTTTTGACATGTCCGCATCGCGATGCATCTAAGGATCGAGTTTTTCCCGCACCCCTAGCATATATGTACCTACATGTAATAATAAATTGGCCCATATGTATTATATTATATTTTATATATATATATATATATATATATATATATATATATATATATATATATATATAGGTAACTTTTAGTTCATATTACATTTGACAAATCTGTAAAGTTATTGTTATGCATAGTCTTGTTTTTTGTTTTGTTTTCACTACTTCTTGATATTGAAACAAACAGAAAAAGCCCAGACTCAAGCTTTTCGATAAAGAATATTAATCATATATAAATACAATTCATATTTAACTAACTATGTAATAAATTAGGAGAATTAAGTCAAATATGATTAAACGGTTTATCATGACAGCAGCAATAACTCTAGACAACTAAGGGTTATGATTTTCAGAACTAATTCGGTGTCAGACTCACCCACACCGCAGGAGACAGTGCAGGGTGTGAAGCCTCTGTACTCCCACAGGTAGCCGTGCTGTGTGGGGTTGAGTTGGGACTCCAGGGGCCACTGAGGGGACACTGGGGCTCCAGGACAGGGGCCCATGCTGCAGGCCCTCTGCAGCGCAGGCTTCTCCCCACTGCACTCCTCCTCCGGCAGATCCACCTCAGCCTGAGTGAAGGACAGCAGCACTCTGCACTTCACCAAGCGCTTCTGCAGACCAACACCACACGAGGCACTGCAGGACGTCCACGGACCTGGGATAAACCTAAACACAGCCACAGACTTATTTTTACACAGTGTCAGGATATGGGCTCATGCATATGTCCCATATGTATTAAATATATATGAAAGTATATGTAATGTGAATCATGTTATTAGACCTAGGCTTCCTGTTCAGCAATATATGTCAAAACTTCTCAAAGGTTTATTTATTTCTGGTAGTGTCTTATTGGATTTCTAATAGTAAGTTAGCACTAAGCTAACGCTGGTGAAAGGACATTTCATGTCTTTTATTTGAAGATTACAGACATTAACATATATTCGAGTTTGTATGTATCAGTTTTACAGTGACCTTTCAGTAAAGATTCCTGGCATAGAGCTGCCTCCACTGTTTTCCATTCCTAACAACCAACCCAAACCTGGCTAGATTACAGCTCATATTCACAGCCAGTGACATATCTAGAAACTTCCTGAAGGCCTAGCGTGACTTTTTGTTCAAAAATTTGTCTCATCCATTTCATATTAAAACGTGATTGGTTGATTCCTCTGACATTTCCTAATTATGTTGATAGTTAGTGTAACATGCCTTCAGTCCAGTCCAAACCAATGAGAGAGCTCAACTGGCTGTATCTACTTAACCCCTTAACAGGCCAGGGCCCCCCAGCCTAAAGTCCCTGTAGTTACTGAGTAATAAGCCTTAATATGTCAAAGTGAACTTTACTGTCATTCAGATTATTCAACAAGGAGTACACAGCTGAACGAGATTGCGTTTCTCCAGCCCCGATGTGCAAAATATAATGTGAATATAACATAAAGGCAAATTAAATCACAGACATACTAGACAGCATAGACAGACATAAAAAAACATACAAATAGGGAAAATATATATACACATTTTTTAAAACTATTGCACGTTGTATAGAAAAATACTGCACACTGTTCTCAGGGATAGTATTATTGCACAGTGCAACAGGAAATTAAACTAATATAATAATAATAGAAATTAGAAGTAATAATAAAAAGTAAACTAATAACTAATAGTATGTAATAAGCCTGGAATTTTAAGAGGTTATGTTGGGCATGTTGGGCATTTCATCATTTTAACTCCTTTATTTCCAATCAAAATTTAACACTCAAGTAAGAGTATTAAGTTTAAACACAAGTATGATCTAAAAATTACAGATTTATAGATATTATAAAAATATATACAATATATATATTCTAGGTCTAAGGAATCACTAGGCCTTCCAGAAGGCCTTAAGGAGTTTTTGGAAGATTAGGCTTAGACAGTTTCTGTGTATATATAAGCATATATATATATATATATATATATATATATATATATATATATATATATATATATATATATATACGTGTGTGTGTGTATGTTTCAAGGTATATATATATATATACATACATACACACACACACACACACACACACACACACACACACACACACAAAAACTGTCTCGAAACTCTGAGAAACTCTACTTTTGCCCTTTCAGGGGTTTTTTTTTTTTTCTCAAAAAACAACGAAAAGCAGTTTGCAATGTCAGAACCATTTTGTTGATCCAGTAAATGTTCACATTCATATATATATATATATATATACACACACACATTTACATTATAGTCAATCATTCATTACTTTTCTCAGTACGCAAACTTTTCATCTTAAAACGTAGTTGAGGTGACTATTTTTCACATTTATTCCCTTTTTTTTTTAAAAAATTGCTGTTAAATTACTCTGAAATGCAGTACGCTCTTGAGAGGTCAAATCAGCTCAACATGAACCACAGACTATTATAACTTCCAGAACAATATAATATAGACGCCTGAGCACCAGCAGTGTCCATATGAAAGAAAAGTGATCTGAAAATAATACTGGGTTACGGCACTAAAAATAGCCCTGACACGGGCCAGAAAACTTTATGTTCCAGAAAAGAATCATAGCGAGATTAAACTCTGCAATATTAATAGACATTGCCGGGACTCCTAATGAACCACAGAATGACTTTGCCATGCTGCATTTGGGACGAGTGGAAAATGACCCTTTTTCCAAAAAGCGTAGTTGAAATTCATAGCCGGTCTGATTCGCGCATAATTTGATTCACTTTAGAAGATGAAGAGAGAAAAAGAGCACAGCTGGACACAACTCAGGTCCAACTCAGATGAGCGGAAGAAGAACTGGGATGCAAGTCTTATGCCAAATCACATGTTTTTATTTCAGGTCTTTTATGCTGTTAAATGCAGTTTTGAAAGTGAAAATGTAAAGTTAGACCTTTGGGGAAAGAGGCTTCCATGATCATACTGTCATAAATATGTGGATATTTTTTCATCACAGACAAAAAGTTGCTCAAGTTGCTAGCAAACATTAGTGTGATGTGCTAGCTGTAGCGATCATTAGCATTGATACACACACAGGCCCCAACAAAATATCAGGTTTTAGGCCGTGATCAGGCCAATCTTTCATGTACATCGGTGCTGGGTTGGGCTCAAGTTTGTGTTTTGGCTTGTAAAAGTATATTCTAAACAATGATAGCAGGGCTGGTATGTTGTTTCTTCAGCAAGACTTTGTGAATGCAGTTGTTTCACAGCAGTGCATGCAGATTCAGGATTCAAATTTAGCAATTCCAGTCGAGCCTGATTGGGCCAGCTCTCAGAGACCTCTTTTGGCTGTAATAACTAGACCTGCCGGAGTCTCTGCTGCACTCTATTAACCCTGTAAACTGGAATCAGTCATGCTTTACAGAACTAACTCTGTGTGTTTTCTTTTTCTTTGCCGAGTTTTCTTCTGTCTTGATCGGGTGCCCACTGCTCGCCAGCCTTCTGGACTGGTTTGACCACCATGGAGCTTCTCACTGTACAACGCTGTGCACACCTCACCTGCATGAACTGACCCTTTTGATGCTGCTGCTGCTGTACAGACTCAAACTATCTAATTATAACCATTGCTTCACATGTTTTTCCCCATTTCTGTATTTTAATATTTTATACTAACACTGTTTCCTATCCAGTGACGACCAGAGGAGGATGGGTTCCTCTTTTGAGTCTTGGTTCCTCCCAAGGTTTCTTCCTCTTGCTCTTAGGGAGTTTTTCCTTGCCACTGTCACCACTGGTGACGCTCATGGCGGTTTGGACCCGGACTTTTCTGTAAAGCTGCTTTGTGACAACACCTGCTGTAAAAATCACTATGTAAATAAACTTTGACTTGACTTTTCCGCTGTAGGGCCGAAGGGTTCTGAGCACGGAAAGTATCCATTCCAGTGGCATTTCCACACGGACACAGCTCCAGATGGAACGCTTACAAACCATGCTGAGCGCGTTTTTCTCAACACGGTTTGCTAACAGTGCTCAGGGCCACAGAACCATTTGATAGGAAGACACAGTACAGGCTTGGCTCCAGACTGATACTCAAGTAACACCTGTTACTCAGAGTACAAAATCAAGTGACTGCTGTTTGAGTACCAGACAGAATCAAACATGCTCTGTAGCATTTAGCCTGTTATCCACAGCTGAGCCACTCTTGTGTGTAGTTTTCTTCAGTATTTCCTGATTTAGCAGCACAGCAAATGGAAAAGGAAGTCGTCACCAGTCTCACCAGCTGGGAACTGCACAGTATGACCTTGGGAACCATTTGGCTGTCCAGTCAAAGAAAGGCCAGATCTAGCAGTAGCACTTACACTTGGTTAGCAGAACAACCTGGGTTTGGTCAGGTCAGGTGTCAAATTTACCACTACCAGTTGAGCCTGGTTGGGTCAGTTTTCAAAACTGGCCTTATCAGTTAAGCCTGGTTGGGTCAGGTCTCAAATTTGGCACTACCAGTTGAGCCTGGTTGGGGCAGGTCTCAAATTTAACAGAACAAGTTGGGCCTGGTCAGTTCGGGTCTCAAATTTAGCACTACCAGTTCAGCCTGGTTGGGCCGGGTCTCACATTTAGCACTACCAGTTGAGCCTGGTTGGGTCAAGTCAGCAATAGTTGCCATCTTACTGGAGATGTTTTTATGCTAGTTATGAAGCTAGGCCTAGTTAAACTTACACTTATTTTTAGTTCTGTCAATCATTTTTACTTCTGAATCGACTGCACTTATTGGTTAAATGCTAAATGCTTTTATTTTGTTTATATTTTTATGCTGTAAAAATGTTCTACACAGTTTTAAATAGGTCAGAACCATTGCTGTGGCTGTGAAAGCCTTTAAGGACTTGGAGTTAGAGGGGGAGTCCACACACATACCTCGGGCTCCTGCTGTCCAAACACTCTCCCAGCTTTAAAGGATTAAGCTTTATGAGACCTGTAATTCCCCATAAGCCCCAAACATGTCATGTTTGGACTAATGTGGGTGTGTTATTAGGGGGCTATCATGATGTCAGAATTAAAACAGCCTTGAGTGATCGAGAAAACAGGCTTGGGCCTTTACGGTGTGCACTTATTAAAAAGGGAAGCATTCATTTCTGAGATGCCACCTCACAGCATATAATGCCCGTAGCTTTTAATCCATACTTTTATTCATGTATCAGTATGTCATATTGTGTCAGAAACCATGTAAGCAAGGCTATTAGAGATTATTAAACAACTCCACATCGTTTGAGCCATTTGTGATTATTTGATTAGTTTGCATAAGGCTAATCAGTGAGGTATACATTTCTATTACTTGTTAGCTACATTAGCCACATAGCTCTAGTGCAAAATGTAAGAAGCAAACGTCAGATGCCAAACATGACTTGGCTGACTGAAAACATTTGGGATAAAGAGGAAATTTCACACGTGATTTCTTGCTTTAACAGCAGAGCAGCAGAAGGAAGATAGATTTTAATGGAAGTCCTTTGGTCTTTCTTATCTGAAGCTCAATACAAGACTCCAAACTCTCCACAGTAAATCCTAGAGTAACACAGGCGCTCGTCCAGCAACAAATTCCACAGCGTAGTGGACTGGGGTCATTCTCTGATGGTGCCGATTAGCGCAGTAGCAGCTAACCTCCCTGGGTTCCCCTAAATTTAGCAAGCAGAGCGACGGAGCAGAACAGGATAGGATGCCTGCAGCTGAGTGATATACGACACTGAGGAGCGTAACTCAAGGGCAGTTATTAGGCAGGCAGTAGATCTAAACTGTCTTTAAGCAGAACACGCATATTCTTGTTTTACACAATATCAGGACGTGGGGTCAGAACCACATTCCATATTATATACCTACATATACTAAATATGAGCTCAAAGTGCAGACTTTCAGCATTATTTTAGGGTATTTACATCCAAATCAGGTGAAATTACAACCATGTTCATTAACAGATCTCCCAGTTTTTAAGGGTTTAAAAGTAAATGGACAAACTAACCGGCACCACTGTGAGTGGCAGCCTTTCCAGTAGCTCAGTATTGTCATTATATGCCTTTACCTGTACATATTTGCACATATTTATTCAGTATTGTCATTATATGCCATTACCTGTGCCTCCTTGTACAGTCATTATTGCACTGCCACCTTCAGATATTATTCCAGATTGTTGTATTTTTCTATGTGTATATATGCCTGTAGATAGGATTTTTTATATTTATTCTTCCTGTTATATTGTTTACACCCTTATTACTATCCTGTGTTGTGTGACTCCTACTGGGTGCTAAATTTCCTTCGGGATCAATAAAGTATCCATCCATCCATCCATCCATCTATAGTTAAACTATCATTTTACACACTTGTTCAGATTCTTTGCAGTTAATGACTGCCTGAAGTCTGGAGCCCATAAACATCACTAGACACTGGGTTTCTTCCCCTGTTTTCCCTTCAGTTTTGCCTTTAGTCAGTGAAATGCATGCTTGATTGGATTAAGGTCAGGTGATTGACTCGGCCACTGCAGAACATTCCACTTCTTTGCCTAATAAAAATCTTGGGTTGCTTTCACATTATGAGTATGCTTCAGGTCATTGTTCACCTGCACTGTGAAGTGCCGCTGAATAAGTTCCGGAGTATTTGGCTGAATCTGAGCAGATAATATAACCCTACACACTTCAGAATTCCTCCTGCTGCTTTGTTTGTAGTCACAGCATCAATAAATATGAGGGAATCAGTTCCACTGACAGCTATACATGCCGGCACCATAACACTACCTCCACCATGTTGACAGATGAGGTGGTATGCTTTAGTTCATGAGCAGTTCTCCATACTCTTCTCTTCCCATCATTCTGTTGATCTTTGTCCATAAAATGTTGTTCCAGAACTATATTGGCTTTTTAGATGTTTTTTGGCAAACTCTTATCTGGTCTTCTTGTTTTTGAGGCTAACCATTGGTTTACCCTTTACCCTATTTGGTCTGTGGACATCTGCTATTGACTGTTGTCTTCATCACAGGCACGCTGACCACCTGGCAGGTGGTCTTGATCTGGCCAAGGAGTTTTCATCACCATTATCTTCTGTGTTCTTCTGACTTTTACAGTGTACCATTTGTGTAATAATAATAATAATAATAATAATAATAATAATATGTCCCATAAGTATGTGCTTATGTAACATGTCCCATATATATATATATATATATATATATATATATATACACACACACACACACACACACACATACATACATACACACTTAAATTTAAGAGTATTGTGTTTGTCCTGTAGGTCTGAACTGTTGTTCTCTGGTTTTCCTACAAAGTCAGAACTTTGCTCATCTTGAAAATATACAAAAACAAACACTAATACACACACACGCTGTAACAGGGGGCTCCCTGTTCTGGTCTCTTCTCTGAAGCTCTTAAACACTTTCACCCCACATGCTTCTCTTTTACGAGTCTCAGTGATAGATGCCTTTGGTTGACCGCAGGCCTGAAGCATCCAGGATGCTGGAGGCTTTCCCTTTTGTGGATTTCGGTGATGGGGGTGGAGAACCATTGAGCTGTTTCTACTCCCCTGGCAGCTATTAGTGGAGCTATCGTTTCAGAGATGGGGTAAGATAGCACTAAAAAAGCTCAATGCACAGGGGGCTCAGATGGAGCCCTACAGAAGAAAAGCTGAGGTAACACGAGGAAAGTCAACATGCAAAGTTTGCTTCTTTAGTTTTGCACTAGAGCTTAGAGATTACTCTAGCTCATTAATAGAAGCTTATACTCCACAAGCTTTATGCAAACTGCATGTCATAAATTTTCACATGCTTGCCTCAAACTGTGTGTTGTTCAGTATCTCTAATAGACTTGATTATGTAGTTTCTCTGTATTGAACTCTGTATTGTTTTTCCATTACTTGTTCAATGTATTCTTCAAAGAGGCAAACTTCAGACACCAAAGAAGATGCCAAAGCTGACGGACATTTGGGGTCAGAGGGAACCCTACATATGCACAAAGAAGTACATTTCCACATATTTTTTAAAATGTGTCGAGTACAAATTTACATATGCAAATATTAATCAGTACCACTTTTACACACACACATTCATATAGACAGATAGATTCAAAATTGCTACACAATCTTTAATATGGCATGTATTAATGTTCATTTTATTCAGACCGTTGTAAAAACATGGATATGAGACAGCATGATCCTTACACAGTCTTTCTTAGTGTGAACTGTCTTCTAGCCCTTCATCAGTGGTTCTGACCATGGGACCACTGCCAACTAGGTAGTTTGGACTGACTATTCTGTATTAGTTTAACATATAAAATGACCTGTTCTTTAGGAATCTTCTGATGATTATATAGGGATGCCTTGATTTAGCCCCTCCACCAGCCCTCTAATTTGAGTCCTTTAATACGGAGTTTCAGCTGATAATTAATTTAATCCAATCTTTGTTTTTGTAAGTAATATAAATTATAATAACACACAAATTAGGTTAAAATATCGTCGCTGTCCAATGATAAACAATTCATCTTCATTTTTGTCAATTTTTATTTTTCTAAATCCTTTCAACACACTAGCTGTCCCCTAAAAATATTATGATTAAGGACCAATAGAAATGCTCTAAAATCACTTGGAATAAAATCTCTTTACATTAACTTACATTGAAAGGCAAGTGTGATTGTCCCTCTCCTGTAAAGTTACTATTTTGGAGATCCTTGTTTTTCTTTGGACAGCAACGATATGCTAAGCTGCCAATGAATGTTACAGTAAAATTAGTGCATAATGTGACATTCTGGACTGAAATGTTTAGATTTTTGGCCTACGGTTTAATGTAGTCTAGTTTTTTTGACCCCTCCCTGATGATGTGGCGACTAGTTGCTTTGATATGATGTAAAATCTGATATGATGTAAAATCATGTGTATGGTGGTACACTGATTTCATACAGCAATATGATTTTATATTACTTAAACAGGCACACAGTCACTCTTGGTTTTGAATGCGCTGTTTCTGCTAACACTAGTTTAAACCAGGAGCAGCACAATGTAACCGGTAAAACAGAACGTTTCCACTGGTTTTTGTTTCTAGTGCAAGAGAAAAACATGGCATGTCCATTCAGTAAATGTGTTGAGATTTGGTTTGGTCCCATTATTTGATCAGAAGAATAAATAGGAAGGTGGGTGGGGACATCTTACCCTTGGGGGCTTCTTTCCTCATGTTACCCTACACGTTTTATTCCAGCTCCAATTCCACAGCCAAAACTGAATTACTTATTATTGATAGTCAGGAACGTATTGGACAACCATGCAGCCTGATTTCAACTTCAGCCATACTCACTACATAAGTATATTAGATAATTAGAGGCAAAGAAGAGTAACAGCAGTAATGAGTGAACTTCAGGTATTAAAATGAAAAACTCACGTCGGGTCCTCTGTGGCCACTTTGGTCTCCTCCAGCTCTTGTGCTTGTTTTAGCCAAGGGAGTTTGGCCTCTACAGGTACGCTCTCTAAAACAGCAGAGCAGAGAGATTAGTACCTATTTATAGTAATAATAATGTGTAATGTACAGGACTGTGCAAAAATCAGAGACCATGTTCACTTTACTTCATTTACAGTCAAAACTAACATTAGATACGTATTCAGATGTAAATCACGCCACACTGACTAAATATAAGATTTTGGCATGTATCCACTCTTTGCCTTAATTACAGCATTCCATTAATTCCATTCTTTTCAGGAGACTCACTTTCAGTTTGTCAGAGAAATCTGCAGACACACCTCCAAAGTTCAGTCTTAGAAGTTGGTTTTGCATATTTCTTATCTCAATGTAACTGCAACCGTTTTTCAGGACTCCATTACAACACACACCTGGGGGTCAGAACACTGCATAAAATGTAGGCCACTAGAGAGCCTAAAGCACAGGTGCTGCAGTAAATGCACAAAAGACTGTATTCATTAGCCCAAATCTTACAGGGATTCAGTGCAAGACAATAAGCCTACAAGACCTAATGCACCACAGTTAATGCAATCTACACTCACAGCTTTTTTACAGCTCATTCATCAGATTCATGATAAAAGCTGCATCTACACTAGATTTAGTGTTCATATCCGCGCTCTCTCCTCTGAATAGAGATACGCCGCTGAAAGTGAAAGAGATAACACTATAACACCTACACAGCTTAGTGCCAATTAGAACGTCTGCCCCCAGGGGCGCTGTAACACAGGACCAGACAGGATCTCTGCAACATGCCATTGAGTTTAGATGTCATTTTCAACTAATAGTGTGTGTTACTTCGTCAGAGAGCCCAGGATTTCTAGCACTGCCTCTGTGTGAATCTGCCTGAAACACCAGACCTGATAAAACTTTTCTCACTCCATATATACCAAACCTCACCACCTCCAAAACTCAACAAACACCTTTAACTCCTCCATCAACTCCAAACCCCAACTCTAAAATATTGCTGCTAAATTTAGATTATTTTACAGGCATCTTGTTTGTAAAGCATGTGAATGTATTGTATTTTACAGAAAATCGAAAATCCAAAAAATTGAAAACCTCCCTATCTCCAAACAAACGAATCCATAAACCTTCAAAACCCATTTTTACACCCAACATTTTCCTATTTAAGTCCGCTATAAGTTCCTCTACCTCCAAACTTTGACCCTATTATCGACAAAACCCACCACCTCCAATTCCCACAATCAACAAACCCCTGACCTCCAATCTCCATCAAAAAACCCCACCACTTCCAATCTCCACTACAAACAAAATCCACCACTTCCAATCACCATGTCAACAAACCCCACCTCCTCCAGCCCCTACAATCAACAAACCCCACCATCTCCTATCCCCACCATCAAACGCCCCACCATCTCCAACCTGCATCAATAAACTCCACCACATCCAACCCCCACCATCAACAAACCCCACCTCATCCAATTCCCACTATCAACAAACACCACCACCTCCAATCTCCATCAACAAATCCCACCACCTCCAATTTCCATCAATAAACCCCGCTACCTCTAACCCCCACTATCAACAGACCCCTCCACCTCCAATCTCCATCAATAAAACCCGCCACCTCCAACTCAACTATAAACAATCTCCACCACCTCCAATCCCCACCATTAAAAAAACCCACCACCTCCATTCTCCATAAACAAACCTCACCACCTCCAATCTGCATCAATAAACTCCACCACCTCCAATTTCCATCAACAAACCCTACCATCAACAAACCCCACCACCTCCAACCCCCACCATCAACGAACCATGCCACCTCCAATCTCCATCAATAAACTCCAACTTCAAATCTCCACTATCAACAATCTCCACCACCTCCAACCTCCATCAAAAAACCCATCACCTTCAATCTCCATTAACAAACTCCACCACCTCCAGTCCCCAAGTCCCCATGATCAACAAACCCCACCACCTCCAATCTCCATTAACAAACTCCACCACCTCCACTCCCCATGATCAACAAACCCCACCACCTCCTTTCCCTACTATCAAACACTACCATCCTTGAACTCCCAATCACTGCCAGTTTCTACCAACATCAAAACCAACCACTTCCATTCACCACCATCACTGAAGCTCACCATGACTCCAGCACCTCCAGTCATCCTCTCTAAACTCCATCATTTCCAACCTCCACTCCAATACCCCACAGCTCATTCCAGCAGCTCTTAAAGCCTAGAAACCCAAACAACATCTCCCAAACCCCACCCGAACCCAAACATCGTCAATAAAGGTCTGTATAAAGCTGTTTGAGCCAATCAAATATTTACACTCACAGCTGTTTATTGAAGAGGGGAGCGATTATCACAGCTGGCGGGAACTGCAGGGCAGCAGTAAAGCAGAGGACGTGCTGAGGGCTGAGGGTTTGACTTTGGATTCAAGGGTTTTGGGGGGGATTTCTGGGTTTTGGTAATGGCAGTCCTCTGAACATTTGGCATAAGAGCAGGTGGTGTAGATTAAATAGGAAGAAGGATAGACTCAGATCTGCAAGGATGTCAAACATGGGTCAAGTGCAAAAGTGACTGATTTGAGATTACTGAAAATGGCTACTGAAAAATGCATGATACTGTTCAAAAGTTTGTAGGAAGCTGTAGGAAGGTTTTAAAATTGAACAGAGCTGAAGAACCGGAACAAAAACACATAGTTTTTATTAAAATCTTTATGCCTTTTTTAAACTCTCAGTTGCTGTCATATCCCATAAAGCTGTGCAGTACAGCTGAATGTCCACCTCGCAGCAATTTGCTGTGTTTTTCCAGAAAATGTCTTAAAACGAGTTGATTTCACAATAAATTGAAAAATACAGTATTTTACTGTAAAAAAACAGTGTTAATATCCTGGCAGTGATCAACTGTGTTGTCATTTAAAACAGAAATAACCACACAACTCAGCTAAGACCTACAAACTCACGCTACATTCACACTTAAGTACCCGTGAGGGGGCTTTGCGAAAGGAGGACAGCTGCAGGATGCCAAAACACCTCCACCATGCAAAAGGACTGAGTGAGTATGTCCTTAATACCCTCGGAAACAAAAGCCTGACTCATCCGCTTTCAGGAAAACATTCGGCAAAATTGAGAAAAAAAAACAGTAATTCTATTTATGGACTTGTGCAGATTATGTCAATCATTTCTGCACTTCTGAAGTCACGTTGCTTAGCATATGGAGGAGGCTCCTAGACTGGCATGCCTGCAAACTCTGACTCATTTATTGTGAGAAAGGGAGACACTGAGAGAGAGAGAGAGAAGTGAGAAAGTAAAAGATAGATAAAGCAGCCAATTACAGCAGGCAAAAGGTGTAAAAGTGAGTTAAAACAAAGCCTGGCACACACAATAACTCACAGTGTGTGGAGAAGCGCTAAATTTTGTCATTCAAAACACACATTCTTGTGCTCGAGACAGGGGTGTTATCCGTGTTTCTCAGTGATGAAGTAGCTCGAACAGTTCAAACACAGCCAATGTTCTCATTCCAGATGACTGAGCATGCTGAGAGACTCACAGACTCACAGCATAACAGGATTTACATCAAAACAGACACATAATTTCTAAAATATTAGCCCCTTAAACTCTAAAGTTCAGTCCCTCACTCTCGTAACAACAGCATTTATTACAGAACATATTACTTTCATGGATATATACTAATTGATTCACAGTATTTACTGACATAATTCATAGTATATATTAAATAATTCAGTGTTGTTACAGAATATTTCATTAGACATAGATAGTGAATAATTATACTGGACACTGATAATACATACAAGGTACTGAATAATTCTTAGTAGATAAAGAATTATTGAGTCATTCATAGTAGTTCCTGGATAATCTAGCGTAGATACTGAAAAATTCATAGCACATATTGAAAAATTCAAAGTAGACACTGAATAAAACTATTTTTAAGATTAATATCTGAATAAGCCTGCATTTTATGGGGTTAACCCTCCACCTTTTCGTACCTCTGGGTTTGTGGCACGCGATGGGTACCAGACAGTCCTCTTTAATGTGGGGTTTGAGGTTGGAGCTGCAGCCACCAGTGTGCTGCCCATTGTGGTCAATGCAGAGAACCACACGGTACCGCAAGCCTCGCCCACAAGTCACTGTGCACTGAGAGAATACACACACACCAACATCCAGAGAGAAAGAGAGAGAAAGAGGAAGAGAGAAATGTCATAATCTTCCAAATCTTACCATCATAAAACACTTTGCTCTTAATGTTGTACTATTCTCTAATATTAAAGTGAAGAAGCAGTGATGGATATTGCTGATGAATGAATAGATGGACGGATGATGGGCTACTAAATTAACAGTTGAACAGTAGAGCTGCAACGATTCAACAAACTCGAATACTGGCCAATGACATCCAGTATGAAGCAAATCACTGTTTTACTGCCTATGTGTTATTTACTTAAACACAAAACACGCAGTCATTCTGACAGATTGTAATAGACTACAGGAAGGTAGGGGGCGACATTGTTCTATTGTATTGTTACTCCGTAAAAGCAGAAATCTCTTGTTGTCCAGACGGATCCCTGATGCTTGCAGCAAAAAGTATATTGGTTTGGTTAGTTAACAATCATATAATAATCCATAAGTAAAAAAGTTCTAGAAATGATTATTAGTTGCAGCCTTAATGGACAGACACACAGATGGAAAATGAATGGCTGAATGGATAGACGGATGGATTGATGGATAGATGGATGGATAGATGGACAGATGCATGTATTAAAAGATGTATAAATGGACGGACAAATGGATTGCTGGATAGATGGATGCATGGATAGATGACTGGATGCATGACATGAATGGATGGATGGATGGATGACAATGGTTTGACGGATGGTTGGATAGCTGAATGAATGAATGAATGTGGATGGATGGATGAACAGATGGATGGATACATGGATAGACTGAAAGATGCACTGAAATACGGATGTATAAATTGATGGATGGATGGATGGACGGATGGATGGATGGATGGCTGGATAGATGAATGAATGGATGAATAGATGGATGGATTGATGGATAGACTAATGGATGGACACATGGATAGACTAAAAGATTAACTGAAATATGGATGTATAAAAGGATGGATGGAATTTATGGATGGATGGATGGATTGATGGATGAATGGACAGATACATGGATAGACTGAAAGATGGACTGAAATATGGATGTATAAATGGATGGATGGATGGACGGATAGGCAGATGAATGAAAGGATGGAAGGATGGATGGATGGATGCATGGCAGGCTAAATGCATGGCTAAATGGAGGAATGGATAGATGGATGGATGGACAAATGGATGGATGGATAGATCGATGAATGGATGGATGGATGGCTGGATGGATGTGTGGATGCAAAGATGACTGAACGGTTGAATGGATGGATAAATGGATTATTGTATGGATGGATGGATGGATGGATGGATGGACGAACAGAAAGACGAGGGGATGAATGTGGAGCAGTGTGGTATGTGTACCTGAGACCACTCCATTGCGACCCATTTAGGACAGGGGAAGTTGTTGCAGGCTTGTTTGTTGGTGGGCCGAGGGGAGTGTGTGCATTTCCATTCCTCCACCTGAACGAGCTGCCCCTGCATGTCCTCCTCCACACACACTACCGAGCGCTCCTGAGAGCCCCCGCCGCACGACACCGAGCACGACGTCCAGGGGTTCTGCTCCCACCTACACACACAGTGACCAACACGTCATCCTTTGCACACTCTTAAACAGGGGTGCCCACACTTTTTGTTTTTGTGGGTCAAAAGGCAATGGGTCATAGGACAAAGGCATAAAAGATATAAAAATATATGCAAATATATTTTATATTTTGACACTATATTTTGAGTAAAAAAAAATTGCCCAAAAAAAGATTAAGAAAACATGCAGAAGATCTACGTCGGCAGTGTATATGGTCAAAGGTCACGCTTGTACAGTTTTCTTCAGCTAAACATGGATCAGTGTGAGAACGTACCGTGGAAGAGGCTGGAAATGATCGTAAGGCATCACCTCCTTGAAGCCGTCACTGTGGAGAAAAACGAGCCAAAACGTTTCAATCTCAAACCTCAACTCATCTCCATTCTCAAAACAAGAAAAACAAACATATGAGCGTGAGTCATGTGACCTCTCCCAGGGTTTATTAGTCTGCATCCATCAGTGTCAAATGCCACCGCTGAGCGTTCGCCTTATAAAGTCAAACAGCAGCATATGGATCTGAAGTTTGCTTGCTTTGGCGTGTGGTTTGACACGGATCACAGTTGTGCGCCATGCAGAGCATGTGTGTGGTAGAGTGAGTGTAATGTGGAACCAGCCTTTCGAGGCAGGGGTCCATGTTGCACTCTTTCAGCTTGGGCTTCGGCTTGTTGTTCTCCGGGTAGCTGTGGCAGTGGTGGTCCGGGACGGTCTTGTTGTAGCGGATGTCCATGCAGTTGGCCGAGTTCAGCTGGTAGCCTGAGAACAGTCCGGTATGCTGAGTTAGCGAGAGACATTGTACTGTTTCCTTTAAAAATGTTTGGACAACATTCAAGCTTGGTTACTATTACTGATTTTAGCTATGCTATTGGTAACACTTTGTCATAGTGTCAGAAGCCACATTATCAGGTCTATTAAAGATCACTAGATGCAGTTTGAGGCAAGCATGTGATGAATTAATCATGCATTTAGCATCCTGCTATTTGGTGTACATAAGCTTCCATTACTTGTTAGCTACATTAGCTTTGTAGCTCCAGTGCTAAAACTAAAGATGCAAACCTCCTCCACAGGTAACGGAGCAGGGGAAGAAGTCCGTCTCTCTCCACTGGTAGCGGATGGGCTGGTAGAACATGAACTGCATCACCGTGTCTTTGGGAGCAGCATACTTCAGCTAAGACAAGACGCAAGACTTTAAGCACATATATGTGAAATATTTAAACAAAAGCACTTCAATTGAATTCCCATAACTTTTTTGGATGGTGGTTTCAGACTGGGTTGATCACGGGCGACAGCTCTCCAGTATTTAACGTTCCTCTTCATTAAACAAACATGAATCAACTCATTACCTAATTAGCAAGGCCTTCTTGAGTTAAATTCAAAGCATAAGAAGAGGGAAAACACTAATCTCTGCAGAGCTGTGACCTGGAAAGAACCCAGTTCAACACCCCTGCAACAAAGGAACATGCCAACCACCTTCACAGCTCCGATCATTTCTAATTTGCAAGCTTGGTTCAAACTTGTTCTGTATGCAAATTTTCAAACATTTGAAATTTACAGCATTATTTTTCGATGTAGCAATTTAGCTGGCATAAATCAGCTCTGTGCTAATGCTAACGCCTAAATAATGATTTGAGAGTTTAGTCTGTAAAAGAAAACTTTTAAACTCCTTTTAAAACATGGTTTAAACACCTGAAATTTTTAAATGCTGACATCACAAGAAAGGGAGAAAATGTGGGGCTCAATTTCCAAACTGTCACCCATACTGAATTTACACATTAAAAACATGATCATCTGAAACACCAGGTTTTCGTTACCAAATCCAGCCACAGAGGAGCACCCTCATCACATGTTCTCTAAACTGAGCCGTTCTGATGTTTACAGCGTATAATGCACCCACTCTGTAGGCTGCGCTCCAACTCTAAATGCCTCGACGTCATCGGCTCCATGCGAAACGCAGCGTGTATAACTTGCCGCTGAATCTAACCCACTGTTGATTTTCCAAATCCGCAATCATTAGCTAAGCAGCCACAACATGCTGCTTCAATTGGCAGGAGAAATAAGTCATGTTCAATTCTGGCTAAGCTGCAGTGACATCGGCAAGTCATCATAAACCTCTGTGTCTTTTGCGGGCTGATTTGAGACAAACACAACTGGGAGAAACACAGCATAATCTGATATTGCTGTGTTTACACAGACACACAGATCATTTTAAGAGAAATACTTTTGGTTTGTCCTCATTTTTATATAGTTCACATAGAACACTCAACAAACAGCTCTGTCTCCTGATTATTCACCACTATCACTGTAATATTTCATCATCAACATTAACACATGAAGGTAATAAGAGGGGACGGTGGGAATTGTGTGCCTGCAGTGTCTGACATTTTTAAAGTGCAGAGTTAGAAAAGAAAAACATCTCACAAGTGAAAGCTGCATTTTACAGTGTAATTAAACGTAGCGTCATTATGCTAGTAGTGAACTATGCTGCCTGACCCAGCCGCCGAAAAATGATAGAAACAGATGCTTAAACAGAAGTTAGGATGCTGTTGGGGTTTATCGTAAAGTTAGGACAGTATTTAGGAGGTTTAGTCTAGTTAGGATGTTTGTGTGATACTGTTTTCTTATCTGGAGTTATGAATAAGATTATGAAGTTAGGAACTGTTATCCTGTAATAGCTACTGTCCTAAATTCAGTCCTAACTGAAGTCGTCATGGAGACTAAACAGATCAGATTTCATAATTAAGAAGTTTCTGTAATACGGCCCCTGTTTTTCTTGTTCCTTCCATGTTTTCATGAGCGAGAGAGAAGACTGTTAGTTCTCTCTGCTATGCACCATTACTAGCTTATTTTATTTTATGTTAAGTTTAGCTTGAGTGCATGGAACCAAAAAATGCTGCTGTGTTTTGGAACTTCAGCTCACTTCAGTGTGACTCACTTCAGAAAACAACTGAGCTAAAGTCACTGTGTTTTACCCTAGAGCAGCTAAATTAGCTTTAGCCCTGGAACATTTAGAAGTAAGAAAAGTTCCTCTGATCCCTGCCAACACTGGTAAAACAGGATCAGAAAAAAAGTAACAAAGAAAAAAATGCAATATTTTCCGTACAGCTAAGATGTCCCAACCTGTCCATGGTGTATCCTGCCTTCCGCCCGATGACAGCTGGGATAGGCTCCAGCACCCCCGTGACCCAGGAGGATAAGTGGTTTGGAAAATGTGTGTGTGTGTGTGTGTAAGGTGTCCAAGTAGTTTCAGTTATTAAACTTATGAAAATTGTGAAAATACAATACTACATGTTTTCCAAAGGCTGAATTCCAGAGTGACACTGTTCTAACCATGGAAAATAGCTTGTGGACGTGGCTTTGGAAATGACCTGCAGTTAAAGTTTTTCCAAGAGGGAGCGCTATTAGCATGCAAATCACCATAAATCTGCACCAGAATGAGCTCATGAATGCATATGTTTGCAGTAACAGCTAGTAAAACGACTGGTGAAGCAGTTTTCAGAAGATCCTGAGTTACTCAGAATTATATTATTTAATATATGATTTTTATTTTTATTGTTAAAACCGTAAAAAAAGCATAAAGTAAGTCAAAACTGCAGAAGACCAAGATATAATCGATATTGAACTAGAAACCATCTAAAAAACATTGTCTTTAACAAATGACAACTTAATTGTTAATAGTTTGTTAATGACTGTTAATATTTATATAATAGTTACATATACGTTAATAAATGATACCATTTGAATACTATTTGGATTATAATTATTAGTGACAGAAATAATCTGTATGTATTAAACTGTAGGAACTTAATAATTATAAATATTATAACATTAATATTCATATAAATATGCATAACGAAGTATTAAGCATCTATTTAGATACTTGAAAACATTTCATAACAATTACAAATAATTTGCATATGTTAATATGTATTTTAAGTAGGCATTAAATAGTTAAGTAGATTCCTTTTATACCATAATAATGAATAATTGGACGCCTCTTCTAAAGTTACATCTGTATGGCTTATATATCGCAGTTGAACATACTGCAGTCTGAACACATAAATCAAGATTTGGTCAATTGTAAATTGTAATATGGAAAGTCAGTCCAAGAAACAGATTTAAGAAAGAAAGCCAGCTGTGTGAATGTGAACAACCCCACAGGCTGCTTCACGTTCCAATCCTGATCACTTTTCAATGAAGAAAAGATTGTTCAGTGAAGTATATAAAAAACAGATCCGCTCTAGGGACACAAAAAAAACACATTTGAGACACTTAAAACCTTTTAATGTGAACGTAGCCTTAATAACCCAATTTGGGTCCCAGAGTGAACGTGTTGAGCACAGCCACGCAGTAATGAGAAGCTGAAAGAGTGCTAGCGGATCAAAGCCTAACACAGCGGGAGCTAATCCTCGTCCCAGCACACCGCTGTCCTGCAGGATTCGGCTCTAATCCTGATCTAACGCACCTGGATCTAATGATCTGAAGGAGATGCTCCTGAAGGACAGCCTGCAGCTCTCTGGGAGAAGGACTAAATGTCCTCACCTACTGCAGAACTCAGTATGAATGAACAAGTGAATTTAACCATTTGTCATATATTTTAAACCATGTTTTTAGCAAATACAAGCTTTTCAGATGGCTAGACAGTAAAACAGCTGAAAAGGTTGACTGGAATACAAAACATTATCATGTTATGCAAACATAACATTATACAGTGAAAAATAATATAACAAAAAAACTTTGATTTGATTCAATTTGAAAATTGTTGTGAAATATAGTGTAAACGTTCTATTAGCTAGTTATCATTGTTAGGTTTGATGAATTTTGCTCCTGCCTGGTCAGCATATGGACGTGTAACGTTACTATGGCAACAACATGGACATGCGAGAAAATGTTACACTATTCATTCTACAAATCAGATTTGGTCAATTGCACAAGTGGAAGCAGAGGTGTTTCTAATGAAGTGGCCAGTCTACAAAGTCAAATCTAAGAAACAAATCCGATTTGCCCTGCAGTGCGAGCAAAGCCTTATTTTCCTTTGACTTTCTCCTTTCTTATGTGAGTGGTCAATCTTATCTAGTGTACTCAGAAATATCTCCTGAAAAATGAATAATTTGTGCTTAATTTAAGTTTAAAGAGGAAGTTAATGAAAGTATTTACTGTACTGCACTGTAGCACCTCAGTGATAAATGATGGCTCTTGAAAGGCACAGTTTAGCAGCTGTTGTTTCTGAGAGTGCAGCCACGCCTTATTTGTTACCCACCTTGATGGTGAAGTCTGCAGACAGAGGCCCGTGACAGCGCAGAGTTTGTCTCTCGCTTCCTTTCTGGTAGTCCACAGTGTTGTTAGCCAGGGTGTATGAGCCTGTGGATGTGAAGGCTAATTCCTCTCTCCGTCCACCAGGTGAGTGGGCTTCAATCACTAACACACAGCAAAACAAACACTCATCATTTACACTCTGTGCTGACAGCGAGGAAAAACTACTGTACTCATTGGCCACTTGACCCCTCTCTTGTAGCTCCACCTTGCTAGCGTGCAGTCAGAGACTTAGTTTCCATTAGCCTTCCTAATCAACGGTCAGTTTCTGTACAAGTATTGACAAGTACAAGGCAGGTGTTACTAATAAAGTGGCCAGTGAATGGAAGTACAAGGTGGGTGTTTTTTAATAAAGTGGCCAGTTAGTGAAAGTACAAGGTGGGTGTTTCTAATAAAGTGGTCAGTTAGTGGAAGCACAACGTTGGTGTTTCTAATAAAGTGGCCAGTTAGAGGAAGCACAAGGTAGGTGTTTCTAATAAAGTGGCCAGTGGATGGAAGTACAAGGCAGGTGTTTTTAATGAAGTGGCCGGTTAGTGGAATTAGAAGTTTAGCGTTTCTAATAAAGTGGCCAATGAGTGGAACTAGAAAGTAGGTGTTTCTATTAAAGTGGCCAGTTAGTGGAAGTACAAGGTGGGTGTTTCTAATAAAGTGATCAATGAGTGGAAGTACAAGGTAGGTGTTTCTAATAAAGTGGCCAGTGAGTGGAACTAGAAGGTAGGTTTTTCTATTAAAGTGGCCAGTTAGTGGAAGTTCAAGGCAGGTGTTTGTAATAAAGTGACCAGTTAGTGGAACCACAAGGTTGGTGTGTTTGAAAAAGCAGCCAGTTAGTGGAAGTACATGGGAGGTGTTTCAGTCAGTGTGTAATGTGAGTGCTGTTGTGATAATTAAGTGATAACACTCTTTAGTGTCTCTCTGAAAGAGTTGTTTTCATTCTGTTAACACGCTGTAGAGAAAATCATTAAACTGAGTGGTTTGTTTATGTAAATGAATGTGTTCAGTAATTGGTTGATCACTTTGGAAAGAACTTTCCCACAAAAAAGTGAAAAGCAGGCGTGTTGGAAAACAAACCGTGGCCTAATCGTGTTCAGCTGCTTCAGCTGCAAATGTCTCATGTCATTCCTGCCATTTGTTCGATTGTTTTTTTTTCCCCATATAACACGTATTGCTGTCTGTATCTGCGGCCGAATGCATTAAGCTGCTCTCAAAACAAGGTTTCCATTTGGAAACAATTGAACGGCGGACGTTTGTGCCATTATTTACATGTCTCCGATTGTCAGGATTGTGTATGATTCTCACCAGGGATGTAATGTATTTTACGACCTCAAATGATTAAACAATCATGCAGATTTAGCCATTTCATGTTAAGGAACCATTTATAATCGGAATATCTCTCAACATAGAAATCCTAGCGCGGCTCCTCCAGAGGAAATATGATTATCCATTTCTAAAACAGCTTCTGATAATATTTAGTTTCGCTCGAGTTCATGAACCTGACTGCTGGGTAACTGGAACATTTACGTTCTGTTTTCTCTCGTTTTTCAGCAGTCTTTTCCCACTTTTTACCACTCTGTCCATACTGGACTTTTCCAGGTCTGGGTTGCGAGTCTCTTGATAGTTGATAAATGATCTGTGGAAGTAATTTTAAGGTCATACAAACTCCATTTTTGAAACGACTGACAAAACAAATAAGCGGTAAAAGCCTGGGGCTTCAGGCAGAGATGTGTTCGACCAATAAAGTCCGGAGCTGTGAAAACATGGCGGGAAAGCTTTAAAAGCTCAGATAATGTTTGTGTGAGAGTGAGAAGAGGGAAACGGAGGGATTCTGAGCAGCGGAAATGAACGTGAGTGTGAGTTCAGAAGCAAATACAGGTCAGCAGCACTTGAGTGTTTTAGCACGATGAGATATGACCAATCAGACTGTTAAAATGTGGTTACTGAATTTGTCTGTCTCATTAGTAAAAAAAAAGAAAAAGTTTTTTTTTGCTATCAAGAATTTAATTTTTACTGGTAAGAATGTAAATTTGTATTTGTGAAATGTACAAATTTAATTAGAACTAGTAAAATTGTATTTTTTATAAGTAAAATACTCATTTTCATTAGAGTAAATTAAATTTTAACTGGTGCAAATTGAATTCCTAATATCAAGAAACAAAAATTATAAATAAAAAATAAAAATTTATATATTATATTTATAAATTTATAATGAAAATAAAACGTATAAGTACATGTCTGTGTGATGATTTGGGCATGCAGTTTGCATGATGTTAACTTAATGACTATTAACTTTCATTATATTGATATGTAATTTGAATAAATATACATATATATGTCAACACAATGAAAGCTAACAGCCACTAAGTTAACATCTTGGAAACTACATGCCTAAATTATCATACACTTGCCTCCAACTGTGCTGAGTTGTTCAGTAACTCTAATAAACTTCATTGTATGAATTCTGACACTGTATGAGACACTGTTATTAATAAATAGAGACATAGTATCACACAGCTAAAAACAGGAGCAGCAATCTCAAAGCTGAATTTTGTTTGTACTTTAGTCCTCATGACTAAGCACAGGAAGCTGCGCTAATTTGATTTTTCACCAAACTATCACTTTAAAATCCCTGAAGCTGTGCTTATGAATTTAAACTGCGTGATTCTCACAGCTCTTCTTTACTCAGCAACATACTGTCACCACGTCAGTCAGAAAAGCAAAGTGTCAAACACACACATGAGAGAGAGACAGAGAGAGAGAGAGAGAGAGAGAGAGAGAGAGAGAGAGAGAGAGAGAGAGACAGACAGACAGACAGACATCCTCTACAGGGAACACCTTTAAATATGACTAATTTTAGTGCACAATTTCTCTTTATGATGCTGAGTTTAATATATTGGAAAAAAAGAAAGCATTCAACATAAAATGTAACACCATTTTTTTCACAGACCATAATTTATGTTTATTTTATTCCAATATGTTAAATTCAGCAAATAACTGTGCAGTTAAATGTGCAGAAGTGTGTTCTCTGTAGTGGATGTGTTCACTTATTTACACTCAGAAAATCAACACAACAGAATTTGACCAGGGGGCCCAAACTTTTACATACAACTGTGTCATATGTATTATATATGTAAGTACCTATATAACATGTCCTAAACATATTACATATCGCTGTTGTCGGAACAAAACCTCGCATCTCCAAAATGAGAACGTTACAGTAGAAGGAAAAAGCATACTCTACTTTTAATGCAAGTCAATGGAACCTGACTTTATTCTGAAGATATTTTGGGCCATTTCTTTTGGTCCATTCATCATGAAATTTACACATAAATGTAAAGGGCAGCAGGCATTTCCAAATCATGTTAAAAACTGAAAAATGACAACTGAATTTTTTTTTTCTGACAACAGTAATATAAATATAGAGTTAATGCTGAGGTTACTTACCTATCATATCGGGCCCCTTGGCTGTTAGTCGCAGGCTGCGGCTGCCCAGCTGAACTTCAATCACTGTCTTCACCGCTTTAGAGACAAAAAACATCAGGCAAGTATTACAGACACAGCCACAGAGTGTGCTTCTCTTAAGTAAATGCATCATCCAACATACTAAAATGGCTATATAAGAGTAAAAGCTAGTGGTCAGTTAGCCTGAACTCATTTACAGTAATGCTGAGTGGATCCAAACACACAAACCACCAAACCACCACAAACCACCAAGAACACCTCTTTTATCCAAAATGCAACCTAACAGAAGAAACATTTTAAACTCTATTGCATATTAATGTGATGATAATTCATGCTTACATGTGTGTGTGTGTGTGTGTGTGTGTGTGTGTGTGTCTGTGCATGTACGTTCTTTCTTAGTCGTTTTACTGTCAGTATGGACTCATCTGTACGGAATCAGAGGTGAATTTGAAAATGATTGGCTGAAAAAAGCAAACAAACACTTGTGGCTTCTGGGAACCCTGAGTAAAAACAAACTAATCCAGTAAACAGAAAATAGAAACCAGACACAACAGCTCCTACTGTAAGACTCATTCCTAATACAGAATAGAACAGAATAGAATAGAATAGAATAGAATAGAGCCAGTGGGAAAGCACTATTTGTAGTGTAGTGTCTATGCATAACATTTCATTTTTTTTTTGATCTGACTTTAAATTAATACTTAAATGATAGATAGTATAATAGGTGGTCAATCAGGACGCTGGATTTGATTGTACAATTATATCAGCAGATTTGCTAGCAACCAACTCTAACAGTTTCCTCCTAACAGTTTAGAGGCATATTATTTTAAAAAATACCTTTTGGTAAATTTACATTGCGTGACCCTGCTGAGAAATCCAGCTATGGACAGCTAGTAGTTGGTTTCAGATGATCTAAGCTGGTCAAAAACATACTCTGTGCTGGTCACCTGCCCGGTTAGGCTGGTTGACCAGCATATGGTATATTTTCATTTGAGTTTGATGGTTTAGCTGGTCTACCAGCATGACGAACTTGACCAAGCTGGTCAACCAGACTTGTATGAGCAACTTTATCAAGCTGGTTGACCAGCATGATCATGTTGGTCATGCTAGTAGATCAGCTTGGTCAAATGCATCATGCTGGTTAAGTTGGTAATGCTGGTCATGCTGGTAATGCAGGTTGACCAGCTTGGATAACTTGATTATGCTAGTTGACTGCTTTGGTCATGGTGGATGACAAGCTTGGATAGCTGGCCATACTAGTTGACCAGCTTGGTAAAGTTGATAGTGCTGGTCGACCAACTTGGTGAAGTTGGTCTTGCTGGTTGATCAGCTTGGTGAAGTTGGTCATACTCGTCATGCTGGTCAACCAGCTTGGTGAAGTTGGTCATACTGGTCATGCTGGTTGACCAGCTTGGTCAAATTGGTCGTGCAGGTCATGGTGGCCATGCTGGTTGACTAGCAACTGGCTTGGTAAAGTTAGACATGCTGATAGACCAGCTTGGTCAAATTACCTTGGTTAACTTGATAATGTTAGTTGACTAGTTTGGTCATGGTGGTTGACAAGCTTGGATAAGTTGTTCATTGTTGTGGACCAGCTTGGTGGAGTTGTTTATGCTGGTTATGCTGGTCGACCAGCTTGATGAAATTGCTCATGCTGGTCATGGTGGTCATGGTGGTTGACCAGCGTGGTAAAGTTAGACATACTGATAACCCAGCTTGGTTAAGTTGATTAAGCTAGTCAAGTCAGGTTTGGTTAAGTTGGTCATGCTGGTTGACCAGCTAGGTAAAGTTAGTCTTGTAGGTCATTCTGGTCAAGCTATTTTTTTTCAGCTACCAAACTTCTGAATGGTATATGGTCACTCATAAACAACCATGCTAACACACATGTTGAAACACACAGAACAATATATTTACACCAGAGGATTTAACTGTAGCCTGACTGCTGCCAGTTTAGTTATAAATCAAGGCATATTTTACTTGAATTTGCCAAGAAAGCCCAGCCACAGAGGCTGAGGGAACCCCTTTTATACGAGGTGAGGTTTAGCGATGCTAATGCTTTTTAACGCAGAGGAATAGAGCAGCTTTCCCAGTCTGGCAGCAGCTACTGCGTCCAGCTGTGGAATTGAGCCAAAGTTTTGGGTGCCCCGAGAAAATAATTACAGTTGGAAACCCACACGGCGAGTCCTGGAATTTAATGGCTGTAATGAAATAAAGTTTTGAGGCCTGGTCAACAGTCTGGGAATGAAAAAACCTAATCCATCATGGTGATTGGAAATTAAACATGCTGTGTAATTGCTTTCACTTAAGCTTCCAAAGTCGCACAGTCAATCAAACATGGCGCCTACATTCTTTTTGAGTGAATGAACACCTTAATTGAGTGCGATGATAAATGTTAGCTAGCAAATGAGCAAAAAAAAAATAAAAACACTTGAAGAAAACAAAAATAAACAATTAAAAGCACAGGCCGGTGCTGTGTCTATTTTTCCACGCTTGTCTTTCAGGAATGCAGCGAAAGAACCACCACTGAGAGGAGAACAGAGCGTAACTGCCAGCGCCTCATTAGGAGCGTTTTTACTACATATTAATAACACAGAGTTAGACGACAAGCTGGATTCCTGAGTGCTAGCCAATGGAGCGCAAGATCCTGGAGAGCTTGACCTATTGGATTACTCAAGTTCTACCAAAAACGCCCACACCGGTGGGATAAAAATGACGCCTCCATGTCAAAGCACTGAAAAGTGAATTATTAGCTAGACAGCATTTATTAGAGAGAGCGTAACATACTTGGATTGAGTTACGCTGCGCTTTTTGTTAAACAGGCTATTAAAGCGAATAGCATGATACTGTGAAAATGCCTCAGTCTGCCACCAGCACTAAACATGCCAGACTTTACTAACCCTTTGATTCCAAGGCAAAAAGTAGCTCTCTTCTTTTTTAACAATATGATTTACTCAATGCTGTTGGTACATTTATTTTGGTACACTGTAAATAAATCACTAAATTTACTGTAAATTAATGGCCACTAGTTGCATTACTTTGACAGTAAGTAACTGTACAGTATTAACAGTAAATTACAGTAAAATATTCAGCGTCATACTGTGACTCCACACTCACTTGCACCACAAGACTACTGCGCTGTAGCTGTTATTCTGCTGTACACCCACTTAGAAGCTGAAATTGAATTAAAATAATCTCCTGTATTTTTATAGAACAACCATAAATGTCATGCAGATCAGTAGCCAGTAATTTACCGTAAATTTACAGATTAAAAATGACTTTTCAGAATTGTAAAATATCTGTAAATATGTTAAAATAAAACAAAATTAATACATTTATTTACCACATTTTGCACTGCATATGCAAAGAATATCTCAAAGATATACAGAATATCTTTTAAAATGCAAATTTTCATTTTTCATTGTTATTTTAGCATTGCTAATAATTTGAAAGAATATGGCCAAAAACGTGATACTTCTTTTTGCTGTCATATCCCATAATGCTATGCATTACAGCTCAATGTAAACAGTAATTTGCTGTATAATTGCAGAAAATATCTTCAGAAGAGTTCATTCCAATATACAATGATGAATACGGTATTTTACCGTGGACAAAAAGAGTTAAATATTGTGAAATCCAGGTAAAAATGAACAGTGTATGTAAAGAATATAATCTAACAAAGCAAAAAATTCATACTTTTTATTTTGTTTTGTATTGCTTCTTAAGCTATCATTTTGAGCAAGCAAACACATGAATAGGGATGCACTTCACACTTCAGTGTGGCCTTTGATTGTTACTCTGATGAAACAAATCAGAATTATAGAAGTTCTGGTCCTGCATTCTGATTGGCTGAAGCTGACATAAATTGCTCACAACAACTAAATTCTGTGTTAATGCACTAAGTGACTTCTAAAACATTATGGTCTTAATGGACTGTTGTGCTACTATATGGATGATTTTCCCTAAAAGTGAAATCATAGTAAACAATGAGAGCATTTACATGTACTCAATAATCAGATAATTGCAGAAATCTGATTATGATCAGAATATTCAAATGGTCATGAAAACAGCACACTCTAATTTCTTAGATTGGAGTAAGGTCTAGAAATCCGATTAAGAAATCTGATAGAGAGCTGGAGCTTTAGCTCAGTAATCAGATTTCTCAGTGCATGTAAACTCTTACTCTGATTTCTTTTGCATTTTTCAGTCTGTACATGTGCGAAAACAAACACAGTAGCACACAGAAAGCTCCACATGCTGATCCAGTTTACTGACCAACGTTGACCAGCACACTCACCAGTTTCTCTAGGGGTAGATTTTAAACGAGAACTTAATATTAAAGGGGGGCTTCTAGCGGTCACCACCACTGTGAACAATCTGACTTGGTAAGTTTCTCTAGAATGGAACATTTCACACCAAACCACTCTGAATGACTCTGTGTACATCTTGACCACTTAATTATGCAGATTAAATGGTAAGCTTAGGTTAATCAGAGCTCTCTGATTGCTCTGTTTTGACTATAAATGGGGTCTTGGGTGAGAAAATTCACCTCAGCTCAACTGCTAAGCTTTGGCTAGACCCAATACTCATCAGTGGTTCTCTCCACAAACAATACAAAACTCCATTTCCAGTGTAGGACACTTGAGCACATCTTCCTTTGTCGAGCAGCCCAGAGATGACCTGTTGTGAACAAGGTTTACAAACAAAATCACCAAATATGGACACCGAACAGCACAAAGGCAGGCTTGTTTGAAGAAAGGAGGTGTCTTATGTGAGAAAAAGCTGGACCAGACTGAAGTATGACTAGTTATGGCAACAAAATGCAATTTGAAGAACACAAACACTTTATTTGATATGACTGGCGAGGTTTTCCAGTCATATCAGGCTACAGTACAAAAAAGTGCAGCATTGAATTTACTTAATTCAGACATGCATGTCGTTTCGCTGTTAATAAAATACATCACGTCAACACAGTTAGTGCCAAAAGTAAGTAAACTGACAGACGACATTGATGTAATACAGTACTGTGTGATGGTCAGAGACCTCCCTATTGTTTTCTTCATTACCGGTCAAAACAGTCATTAAGTACAAGTGTTTCCTTTTTTTAGTGTCAATATTTAACAGAAAGTTACACAAAAGGCTCAAAAACGAGAACACAAACTGGACATCTGAGATGAAACTGGACATCTGAGATGTGGAGGTTCTATCTTCGAAGTCAAACTAAGTTAGTTCTGTAAGGTTCTACATACAAGCAAATCAGCACTTTGAATACACACAAGAGGGCCCATCAGGTTCTGCTTCATTGTCATGTTGCTGCACTGCTCAGTGACTGTGAGAAAAGTTTATAAAACTTTACAAAACATCAAAAGGTTTCTGAAAGTCTGCTTGTTTTCTTTCTTTAGCAAGCCTCATTATATTTAATTGTATAAATGTTAAGTCTTAAAGGTAATCAAATAGTAAACATTTGGATTGATGGGCTCTTAATTACAACATAAACATTGATGCAGCATTTCTGATATAAAACAAAACTTCACACTGTCTTTAGACTGACCTGCTGCACTTACTTGCTGGGACAGTTTATTACAATAGCTGGTCGCTGTCTGATCTAAAGGACTTTTAAACTAATGGTTCCTACCTAAAACTGAGCTCTACACTGGACAAAATATTTAGCACTGACCATTATACTTAACCTATCAATCAATGCTTTTTTAAATAAGAAAAAGATGACGTGTCCTAAAACAAGAAATAAATGTTATGAAAAATAAATCATAAAAATAAATGTCATAGAAAGCATTAGATTTAATGCCCTGTTAAATGTAGACTCTATAATTATATGTTTTAAAACAAATTACTTGTAAACTGTTTGTGTTCCTTGAAAATTGTTGCTTCTTTTGATGTGTTGCCAGATAGAACCATATAATTCCAAGCAGAAAGTGAGTTCTTAGGATTAGAAGGTTTTATCCAGAGCTGGTTTATGAGGAGCCTGGCCTCTTCCTATTTCCCCCACTAGCTCAAAAACAGGACTGCAAAACAGCAGAGGGCGCCTGCAAGTGAGTCCTTAATGAATGGGGTGAATGGAGCTAAATGGCTAAAAACGAAAGTTAAAATAGTTTCTAATCACTCGCCCAGAACGTTTCTTTAATTTTAGAACGTAGGATGTATTTCACTAACAAAGCAAAGAAAACGTAACTAAATATTTCTCTTTTTCTACAGTAAACAGGTTTTGGGCAGCAGAACGCTGGCATTACTGCTACTGAGCGCTGATTGGTTGGTGAGCAGAGCAGCTCATTGGCTGTCTGGCTCACTGACGTCATGGACATACATGATGTTTTAAACTCCTATAACTCGAGTTCAAAAGCTCTTGAAAAATAACAGCAGTGTTAAAATGTTTTATGCTGTCGTGCTCAGGAAATGAATTTATTATTTTATCTTAAAAATGTTTAATCATTTCTAAACTATGATTTTCCTCAAATGCTCCATATTAATCCATTCATTTTGGAGCGCCCTCTAGCGTTTGAGAACCCGGAAGACATTACAGAGTGGTAATTCTCCTCACTACAAATTCTTTGGTTCTATCTGTATTTGACCTGTTCCAAAAAAACTAATTTACAAATCCGATAGGATTTTGATCTTGCACATTTAGAATACATTTAAGATATCTGTCATTTTGATGTATAAAGAGACGTGTTCACATATCAGTTTTGCTACTTAGAATGCAAAATCTTTGAAGCTCCATATCTCAAAACTGCTCAGAATGCAGACAGAACCTAATAATTGCAAGGGGATGATTTGTTGTTGAGATTTGTTGGATCATGAAAAGCAGAAAATGCAACCAACTTCTAAGACTGAACTTTGGAGATGCAGATTTCTTTGAAAAACTGAAAGCAAGTCTCTGAAAAATGCACACTAAATAATTACAATTAAATAAATACAGTGTGGTCTGATTTTTGTATTGTATATTTCATGTATATGTTTAAATCAAGTAAATTCTGTGCAGCAGTGCACTTTCTACTACATCCATAAACTCAGAGCAAATCCAAATAATAAAAACGACAAGAGGATGAAATACGGGACAGAAAAACAGCTCGACACTGACAAAGACTTTTCCCTAAAAATGTGACCCGTCACTGGCCTCATAGGGAATCAATAACTCTTTATGAGGAGCCAAAAATATCTTCTTTCCCAATATGCTAAACAATACGTCTGCCGGCTGCACTATAAATCCAGTATGCAAATAAACCTGCCAATGCCTGCGTCATTAGCCAAAGCCAACGGAACTCCAAGAATGCAGGACTGGCCTCGAAATACTCGCAAAAGAAAAGTCCACGGCCTTCAAAAGAGTCCTTTATCCTCAACCTGAGGCCACATTTGCAGGCAATACGCCGACTAAAATAAACACTTAGGCTACCTCAAAAGCATAACACAACACAAAGTCAATATTTTAAAAACGTATCTAAATAGCTAGATCCAATAACCAGAGAAGTTTATGAAAAGGCTGGAGGCACTTAATCTCTGGAATAAACCAAAATAAAAGTGCTGTTCTTCAGTCGCACTCTCGCTATGATGTCTCGTGCCAGTTACAGTATAAAATATACGCATGTAATGATGGCGTCTGAATAGCGCTTTTTATCTCCACATTAAATTTTATGATACAAACCACAAAGCACAACAATAACTATTGGCTCTCTATGGCGTTCATATTGCTCCATCTGGAAGAGGAGTTGGGCCAGATGGCAAGCAAACAGCGCCATATTCATAAATAAACGCTGCGGCTCACAGTGCAAACTTTCACCAGGCCAGAACAGACCAGAACAGCTGACCGCTGATACAAAAGTGACAGGTCTGGAGTCAGTGGATGGGAGTGCCTGAAGAGCAGTGTTGTGTTTTCTTTGCACAAACCAGAGCTGCATCTGAGTATTATTTCTATGATCAATGAATCTATCAACTATTATTTGATTAATCTTCTAATTATACCTATATATCACAATATCATTGACAGTAAAGTCTTGAAACAGAACCGATATCGCCCCCTACGCTTTCTGTAGTGTATTACAGTCTGTCAGAATGACTGTGTGGAACATATGAACATTGTAGTGCGTTTTTAAATGAAACAATAGAAGTCATATCGCCCCCTACACTTCCTGTAGTGTATTACAATCTGTCAGAATGTCTGTGCAGATCATATGAACATTATAGAGCACTTTTTAAAGGTAACAATACAATTTATATTGTCCCTTATAGAAGCAATAATCTAGTGTGTGGACTGCAACCTGGGAGGACTTGTACCACATGCATTTACACCTGGTAATCAATTGCGTCCCCAGTCATGCTGAAAGAGGTGGTTCGAGGGTTCTGATTTAAATCAGTTTTAAATGCATCTTGGTTGTGTATTTTAATGTGCATAATTTGAACATAATCCTGATACTCAAGACGTGTGAACCAACCGGGGTCAAAGCGTGTTAGAGAACACCTACGTTCATCTGGAGAAACATGGGGCAGTGCCTGGCCTCGGACGAGCCGACAGGTGGAGCCGTCCCCTGCACAGACTCCGCAGTTATCCTCCTTAGCATTGCTGCCCAGCTGTCTGTCACAGCCCACCTCCTGTTGGACAGAACACAGCAGGAAGAGGAGGAAGAAGGAAGAGGAGAAAAAAGCATTTAGCATTAACAGTAAGCCCTAGTCATAGCACTTCAAATCTTTTTCCACATGTCGGTTGAAGATGTTATCCACTATGCTATCCAACCACTAGAACTCTGTAGTAGTAGTAGTAAGTCAAGGAGAGTGGGCTTCTTCATAATGGCTCTTTGAAGTCCACTACTTCGACTGACTACCACCAGATGAAAGGAGAGAGTTTTACATGCTTAACAGTATCAGTATCTATTGAGCTTTCCATAATATTTTTAATTATTTTATATTTTCAAAGTTAACACATCCTGTACAGGGAATCAAATTCAATATGTACATTTTTCACTGATTTTAGTGCACAATTTGTGTTTTTTTATGAATTTTACATATTGGGAAAAACAAACAAAATAAAAAGTGCCACATTTTATGTTTTATTTCCCTCAATATGTTAAATTAAGCAAATAATCAGTAATTGTACATTAAAATGTGCAGAGGTGCAGAGGTAGTAGAGGATGTGTTAATTTATTTTCACTTAATTGTTAACATGCACTGTTAGTCTAGTGCTAATATATTATTAAACATCTCATAGGTGTGCTAGCTGAAATTTTTCATTCATTCAAATTCATTATCCTAATTGTGACTTTTGGTTTTTCTTTCTTTTTTTTTTTTGACTGAGTTTATGCCCTAAAGTGAAAGCCTAGCTCTAAAAGACATGGTTTGCCACTGAGAACAAGCTACACACATGTTCAACCACATAACAAGCTAAAGGAGGGATAAAGTCCAATTCAAGCCATTTGTTTCAGGCTTTCATCCTCAGCACACCCCCCCACAACGCTAAACCCAACTATTTACTCTCCAATTTGTGCATCTGTCAGCGCTGTTTTGCTAAATCTGCCATCCACACAAGGAACACTGCCAAATTTCACAGAACAGAGTCAGGGCTTTAAAGGAAAAAAATCTAAACGTTGCATTCAGTGCCATGGGAAAGGCAGCCAACAAAAAGTAAACAACAGGGTTTTACCCAGAAGCCCCGGGTAAACAGGAATAGCCTCATAGTCAGGCTTCATTTAAGACATTTTGGCTAATCTGCTTGGGATCAGGGTCAAATTAGATGCAATGCAGGGCAGCAGCAACTGCGTTAACAGGTGCAGTGAGCATTACGAGTTTAATCATGTATGCTGAGGCTGTATTATTAAAACATTGCTGTAGGCTAAGTGGTCAGTGAAGCAGGACATTGAGTTGTGGCTACAGCCACAGTTCTCGTTGATGAGAACAACAGCATGTTGTAATTATACATTAATTATTTGTAGCTCGTTTAAACATGCAGAGAAATTAAACAGAAACTGAGGCTTCTAAACCTTCGATCCACATCACATTCATGCGTGTAAGTAAAGAAAGAGATATTTTAATATTTATTTAACATATAAAATAACAAGCCTCAAACAAATGTAATTACATTAACAAAAGCATGTAACTTATTATGTAATTATATGAAAGTTTGTGAACCCTTTAGAATGTTCCGTACTTCTGCATAAATTTGACCTAAAACTTCACCTGATTTTCACACAAGTCGTAATAGTAGAACCAAAAAAATTGAACCAAATTAAACCAATGAGAAAATGATCCAATATTACATATCTGTGAGTGGCAAAAGTATGTGAACCTTTAGAAATAGGAGATAATTTGATGGTGAAATTAGAGTCAGGTGTTTTCAATCAGTAGGATGGCAATCAGGTGTAAGTGACCACCCTGTTTTATTTAAAGAACAGGGATCTATCGCAGTCCAATCTTCACAACAATCATGGCACAAACAAAGGAGATTTCTCAGGACCGCAGAAGAAGAGTTGTTGATGCTTATCAGGCTGAAAAAGGTTACAACACTCTCTAAAGAGTTTGGACTCCACCAATCCATAGTCGGACAGATTGTATATAGAAGGAGGAAGTTCAAGACCACTGTTACGCTCCCCAGGAGTGGTCGACCAACAAAGATCACACCAAGAGCAAGGCCTGTAAAAGTCTGCAAGGTCACAAAGGAACCCAGGGTAACCAAAGAGCACACTGCAATTTGTTCAGTTTGTGAGTCAGAAGGCTATTGGAACAATGTTTTGTGGACAGAAGAGACCAAAAATGGATATTTTTGGTTTAAATGAGAATCGTTATGTTTGGAGAAAGGATAACACTGCATTCCAACGTTAAAAACCTTATTCCATCTGTGAAACATGGTGGTGGTAGTATAATGGTTTGGGCCTGTTTTTGCTGCAACCGGGCCAGGATGGCTTGCCATCATTGATAGAACAATGAACTCTGAATTATACCAGCAAATGATAAAGGAAAACGTCAGGACTGTCTGTGAGCTGTAACTCAAGAGAACGTGGGTCATGCAACAGGACAATGACCCTTGACACAAGTTGTTCTACCAAAGAATAGTTAAAGAAGAATAAAGCTAATGTTTTGGAATGGCCACGTTAAAGTCCTGACCTTAATCCTATAGAAATGTTGTGGAAGGACCCGAAGCAAGCAGTTCACGGGAGGAAACCCACCAGCATAACAACCCACTAACATTACAAAAATAGTATAGTAAAGCAACAGTATTAATTCTAGACTGTTAGGGTCATCCATGAAGGCCTAGTAAGAGCTAAGTACATATGTAAAGCTCTTCAGTGTTTTGAAACTAGTAGGAAAGGTATAACTTTTTTATCCCCACTTTTACACCCACTTTTATCCTTAACCCCACCCTAACGATAACAGTCTCTGGACCTGTTACAGTATCTAACTCTACTGAAGCTGCATTAGCACTAAATCACAGCTTTATATGAAACGCTTTCTAAGAAGGAAAGTAATTATGTCAATTTCCAGGAAGTTTCCCTCAGTGGAAATGAAGCAGTGTGCATTTTTGTTCTACAGACTCTGCAGTCATGGTCAAGTGGAAACTCAAAAATCTGTCAAAGTCTGGACACCAAACTGCCTCCTCTGTCTCTCCTTCTCTCTCTCTCCCTCTCTCTCTCTCTCTCATCCACACGCACACATATAAACTTGATTTTTACAATGTCAGGACATGGGTCATAAATATGCACCTATTAAATACATATTTGTTATATATGTTCATATTATATATTATATTTAGTAAGTGTCTATATTTAATACAAATATGTTGCACTTGTGTATGTACCTATATGTGATGATAAAATGAGCCAAATGTATTATATATGTAGCAAGCAAGCAAGCAAGCATTAATACAAATAGATTCTTACATATAAATGATATTAATCATATGGCCCATACTATATATATATATATATATATATATATATATATATATATATATATATACACACACATACACATACATACATATAGCGTGTACATGTATTAATAATTGTATTAATAATAAGACCAGTTTGAATTATATATTATATATTTTAAGTACCTACATGTATTAATAATATAGCCCTTATGTGTACATTTTTGTCCTGAAAATGTACAAAAACAAGTACACATGCACACACTCAGAGGAATGCAGGCCCCAGTTGTCTCACATATGGCTCCTGTCTGCTTCCTCAGCCATCTAGTAAGGACGGCCTGATTTTCTCTGTCTCGCTGAACTGACCTGAATAACCAAGGAGCCACTGCAGGCTCCAGCCTCTCATACATAACAGCTAGGACTGCAAAAATGTTTCAAGATTCATTGATTAGAAGATGCCCATTCAGCTAACTGTGTGCAGTCTTTTGCAGAAGTTTGAACACCCCCAGATTCCATGTTTTATTTTTTTCTAAGTGAAAATAATCCTATACATGCCATTTGTCTAACAGTCTTTCTTTTATTTGCTGAGTGTAAAATATCAGAAAAAAATAAAACAAGCCGCTTGTTATGTTCTATTTTCCCCAATATGTTCAAATTCAACAACTAAACTGAAATTGGTAGAAAAATGCCACGTAGAGGATGTGCTAACTTATTTTTACTTAGAAAATCAGCAATAACATAGAATTTGACCAAGGATGACTAAAGTTTTGCATAAAACTGTACATCATTTTCACATAAATACACTGTTTTCCAGTTCACTTACTTTTGGAAATATATGTGTTTATGTTATATAGCCTTTTCATATGGAAATTACGAACACATTTGAATCAAATAAATTCAATGCAGCACTTTTTTCCAATTAAATTCTATTAAACTACTGCTGATCAGAGACTCAAACCAACAGTAACAGCTACAAAACTGCCAGTTTTACTGGTTGCGGAGTTGAGTTAGTACTGAAATACACTTATATATGACATAATTTGAAAATACCTGTTACCCTTTACGTTGTGTGCAAATTTTATGATGAATAGATTGAAGGAAATGGGTCAAAATTACTTGGACAAAATATCTGGTTCCACTGACTTACATTAAAAGTAAAGTATGTTTTTTCCTTCTCCTGTTAAGTTACCATGTGTATACCTGTACATATGCATAGGCCATATGTTCTAGAACTGCAGTTTAGTCTTGGTATATCCCCAATATATAACCTCCAGATACAGGGCCATTAGAAGGCTGAGAATATTTATGTTTTTTTTCTCAATTACCTTCCTCTTTCAGCTACACGCCCATTGGAGTAAATGTGTATTGTTCACGACATCCAGAACGGCTAACCACAATACAATTGCACGGTGGTCTGAAGATGGAATAGAGACTGATAGCGTGAGTAGGGGCTCTCTGCACGGAGCCAGGGTCAAACTGGGTTTTGGGAAAGTGTACAGACTCTAGACTGACTGCATCAGACTGGACTGTTTCAGCGCTAACTCAACTTCAGCTCTGCTGGGCTTCATGACATGAATCAAAAACCCTGGCAGACACCCTTTTACAACATATTTATTCAACTGTCAGCCATTTCTCTCTCAACATACTTCTATTTTTGAACATTTATCTGTGTAAGCTAGACTAATGCAACACTGGGAAAACATATTCGCCCTACAACATGTAATATAAGATGAGGAGAACAGCAGGAAACACAAAACCGTTTTAACTGATTATTCATTTATTGAAGGAAAGAACTTTTCCAAAACCTGTGTCACCTGTGTGAAAAAGAAATTGCTCCCCTGAACAGCAGCAACTGCAACCAAACACTTCCTGTAACTGAATTTGCTGTGGATTTGCAGAATTGCTTTAATTCAGACTGATTATGTTCCTCTTGGTTAGCAGTGTTTTTTCTCTCCCATAGAGGGCATTTTTGCCCAGTCTCTTTCTTTTGTGAACACTGACCTTACCTGAGGCAAGTAAGGCCTGCATTTCCTTAGATGTTCGTTCTTTTGTTTCTCTTTTAGGAAATTAAGTAGGCCAACCACTTCTGGAGAGATTCACCAAAGTTTTCTCCATTTGGAAATGGCAAGAATTTGCTTAATTTGCGTAATTTTCCATATTGATATATTTCAATAACTTTTTTCCTCATCTCTTCAAGAATTTCTTTAGATTGCATTATAGTGTGCTGGATGTTTGCCTACCTCAAAGTGCTGGAAAGATTCTGTTTAAAAGAAGTTT
Source organism: Colossoma macropomum (assembly GCF_904425465.1). Taxonomy (NCBI): domain Eukaryota; kingdom Metazoa; phylum Chordata; class Actinopteri; order Characiformes; family Serrasalmidae; genus Colossoma; species Colossoma macropomum. The sequence continues at coordinate 22,711,454 of NW_023494799.1, read as the reverse complement.
ATAATAAAGAGGGCTGGCAGTAATCAAGCCTAAGTGTGTCTAATTTAATTGAGCTCAGTTATCAACTAAATTTGGCTGACTGAGTAACTTTTTCACACAGTTGATAATGGATGATCATTAAAAAACCGTTTGTAGATTGTATGTATATATATAATTTTTTATTTCTGTCTTTGGGTTATTTAAAGTTATTTGTAGTACTATGTTTCATGCATACATGTTTATATACTAATTTGCTTATTCTTTGTCTCTTTATTCTTCTTCTATACAATTGCATCTGATGTTTCAAGTACCTAAACTCAATAAACAAAGCTTAAACAAGAAGTGTAAATAATACCTCAGACTTGATGCACTTTGGTGATAAACAAATTCAAAGCTTTGCTGGAAATAGTTGGAAATAACTTTTGTTTCATCAAGAAAGCCATCAATGAAACATCAATGAAAAGCCATTTAAAAGCTGTGTTTGAACACAAAGACTCTACTCTCGGTGTCATAGCAACAGTGCACTGCAGCTGGGCTTCAGCCTGCACCTCTTCAGATGGTTTGAATGGCCAAAATAGGAAAACTAGGAAAATAAGTGCTACTAATAAATGATCCTGGGCAGACCTACAGTACTAGACACACGTTTGGACTCACCTGATTACATGTATGTTTGTGTTCTACTTGTTATGTTTAATACTTGTGTTTAAGCACAACACTTCTCCTCAGTTCTACTGGTTGTAATTTCAATGTCCACCTCAGCACAGACTTAGTTATATGACCAGAGATACAGGAGAGCTGGACTCACCTGGCAAATGCCATTAATGCACATGTCCAGCGAGTCTGCTTTGCATCGAGTGCCGTCCAGCACTTTTGGCGCGAGTTCCACTGCCAGAGTTTTGCCCCGGGCCTGGCACCTCAGAGCGCACGGCGAGACAGGGTCATAACTGACCGGAATCCACTCGTATGTCTGTCCCTGGTATTTGATGTCATTGTGGGCAGAGCACTGCTGAGCTCTGAAGTCACCTGACTCGGCAGGGCAGTCCTGATTGGAAGAACAAGCAAGGTGTTAGATGAATGACCTGTTAGATTAGATTAACCTTAAAGGATCTGTCTACCAATTTACACAACCCCACCCCCATACCCCAAATTTAGCCAATCAGCCAAGACACGCTTGCTTCTTTAGATTTGCACTGGAGCTACAAGCTAATGTAGCTAACTAGTAATAGAAGCTAATAGCCACTTCGTTATCTAATGCTAAATAGCCAGAATACAATCAACAACTGTCTGATGTGAATAATATTTTTGAGTACACTCTTAAAAAGATGGTCTCTTTAACAGTTATTTAGCAAAAAAAATGGTTCTATATAGAACCATGAACACTCAAAGAACCCTTTTCATCATGAAAGTTTCTTTAGATGGAGAATGTGCTGTAGATGGTTCTATATAGCACCCAAAAGGGTTCTTCTATTGTTACATTGTCAGGTTTGTAACAATAGAAGAACACTTTTGGGTGATATTTAGAACCCTTCTCAAAAAAGGTTCGATATACATCCATCTATAGCACATTCATGCACATTCTCCATCAGTCTGAAGAACCCTTTGACAATGCAAAGAACCCTTTACTCATGTAAAGGGTTCTTTGAGTGTTCGTGATTCTATATAGAACCATTTTTCTCCACTAAAGAACCCTTGAAGCACCATCTTTTTTAAGAGTGTAGTATTGTAGAGTAGTGCTGTCTGGGAGGCGGTGGGGGGGGTGTAAAACTAACTTTTTCTCTTTCAGGTTAAATGAAAATAATCATAATAATATATTTTTGACAATTTTCTTGTATGACTTCAAATATATACATAGATCACTATTATCTAACAAAAAATGTGAAATGTGACCCAAAAAAGGTTTGTGGGGGAATAAATTAGAGAAATGCTGTGATGCAGGTGAAATTGTATAATTAATTAAACCACAGCCATTCAGTTTACTTTTCAGGAGAGAAAATATGAGTGGGGAGATGTCTAGGTATCTGGGTGGGCTTCTTTGCCCAATTTACCTTTTAGCTTATCAGGAACCACATAAACAAGTCTATAAACAACTCAACATGGTGTCTGATGATTTAGGCCTACAGTTTGCACAATGCTAATTGGTGGGGTGTAAGCTTCCATTACTTCTTAATTACGTTAGCCTGATAGCTTCAGGGTAAAACTAAACAGGTATTTTTTGTGCAGCTATCCCTTTAACACAGCAGACACGGATAATAAATTCTCTCAAATGCTCTGAACAAAATATTCTCTGTGAAAAAGTCAGAGAAAGTGCACGTTAATAATTAATAAAAGGCTCTGAACCAGATAACCTTCAACTTTGAAGGTTCCTGTTTGTAACCTCACACATTTTTAAGAATGCCCTTTCACTTCTGTCAGCTTGAATTGCATTTCCAACCAGCCCAGCCCAGTAGAAAGACAGAGGAAAGGATTGCTAACGACACATCTCTGCCCAATCCACTCTGTTTTCCAGGGCTTTTATTTTTGATCATCACTCCAAAACTCTTCTAAAAACAGCCTCCCACTTGCTCCGCCCGGAAGATGCACATGATTGAGGCAACTTCGAGAAACAGCCTTAATTCAACATGACACGGCTTGATCTAAGGGGTCAGAAAGAGAAATAAATAGTCGTGCGCCTCCAAGCTCAGAAGCTAACTCCATCAATGCCAATTATGAAGCCTGACACAGAAGAACCTCTCTCAACATCCATCATTCTGACAGAAGCGCTATGGACATTATGCAGGGACGTTTTCCCAACTGGCCCCAACCAGGGCTAATGTGGGCTCAGACGAAACCACTTCAATGGTGGAAAAACAGGCCACTGATTAAAATGAACTGAGAAGGACAGATGGCTTCTTCAGAAATGGCCTGATGAAGATGTAGCGAGGCTACGTCCGCAATGGACGTCACACGAGCTGGAAAACCTGGCTTTTCCCTCTGCTGTTGAAAGGGACAGGACAGGGGGACTTTACCAGATGCTTGACCACAACCTTAGAAGAAAAACTTGGATGAGAATGCTGCACTCGGTTCTATTTCTGGCTAGCTCAGGCTAGTTGTGGGTGACATATTGTACAGTAGCAGAAGAAGGAGAATATAACCGATAAATCAGATGGTCTTTAAAGGCCCTAGCAGAGCCGTACTGAGCTCCATCTCACCAGCTGCATGTATGAACGTCCTGCCAGCCAGTATCAGAGCTCATGTGGGGAGAAATCTGCCAGCAGGTTTGGTAAAAATGCTATGAGATGTTTTTTCGTATCTTGGCTCTCTTTCTTTTTATTGAGGAAGTGTGCAGCGAAGCTTCATTTCTCCTGAGATGTTCTGAAGTGAAAACTAAAACAGGAATCATTATAAATCATGCATTTATGTCTTTAATAACCCTTTAATACCAACTTCTACTTTGAGCAAGCAAACACATGAATATGAATCTACAGTCGTACGCAAAATTACATGTTTTACGTCCTGTATATCCTTATTGAATATGGCCCTACTTCAAATCACTGGCCACTTTATTAGAAACACCTGCCTTGCACTTCCACTAACTGGCCACTTTATTAGAATCACCAATGTTGTGCTTCCACTAACTGGCCACTTTATTAGAAACACCTACCTTGTGCTTCCACTCACTGGCCACTTTATTAGAAACACCTGCCTTGCACTTCCACTAACTGGCCACTTTATTAGAATCACCAATGTTGTGCTTCCACTAACTGGCCACTTTATTAGAAACACCTACCTTGTGCTTCCACTCACTGGCCACTTTATTAGAAACACCTACCTTGAGCTTCCACTAACTGGCCACTTTATTAGAAACACCAACCTTGTGCTTCTATTCACTGGCCACTTTATTAGAAACTCCAACCTTGTGCTTCTATTCACTGGCCACTTTATTAGAAACACCTGCCTTGTGCTTCTACTAACTGGCCACTTTATTAGAACCACCTACCTTGTATTTCCATTAACTGACCACTTTATTAGAAACACCAACCTTGTGCTTCTATTCACTGGCCATTTTATTAGAAACACCAACCTTGTGCTTCTATTCACTGGCCACTTTATTAGAAACACCTGCCTTGTGCTTCTACTAACTGGCCACTTTATTAGAACCACCTACCTTGTATTTCCATTAACTGACCACTTTATTAGAAACACCAACCTTGTTCTTCCACTCACTGGCCATATTATTAGAAACACCTACCTTGAGCTTCCACTAACTGGCCACTTTATTAGAAACACCAACCTTGTGCTTCTATTCACTGGCCACTTTATTAGAAACACCTGCCTTGTGCTTCTACTAACTGGCCACTTTATTAGAACCACCTACCTTGTATTTCCATTAACTGACCACTTTATTAGAAACACCAACCTTGTGCTTCTATTCACTGGCCACTTTATTAGAAACACCAACCTTGTGCTTCTATTCACTGGCCACTTTATTAGAAACACCTGCCTTGTGCTTCTACTAACTGGCCACTTTATTAGAACCACCTACCTTGTATTTCCATTAACTGACCACTTTATTAGAAACACCAACCTTGTTCTTCCACTCACTGGCCATATTATTAGAAACACCTACCTTGAGCTTCCACTAACTGGCCACTTTATTAGAAACACCAACCTTGTGCTTCTATTCACTTGCCATATTATTAGAAACACCTGCCTTGTGCTTCTACTAACTGGCCACTTTATTAGAACCACCTACCCTGTATTTCCATTAACTGACCACTTTATTAGAAACACCAACCTTGTTCTTCCACTCACTGGCCATATTATTAGAAACACCTACCTTGTGCTTCTACTCACTGGCCACTTTATTAGAAACACCTACCTTGTGCTTCCACTCACTGGCCACTTTATTAGAAACATCTATTTACTTCTCATCACTATTTAAGGTAAGTGATGATATAGGCATACAGTTAACATGATGCTTATTGGCTTGGTATATGACTTCACTACCTGTAAGCTAAAGAAATAGCTTGACAAAATATGCTAATATGGCTAACAACAAATAGAAGGCATGAGGTAGCATGATGTCAATGTTGATTAATGGCTAATTCAGTTTCAGTCACTGTTAACAACTTTCTGACCTAATTTAAAGCAATATCTTCACCCAATAAGCTAATTTGGCTAAGAAAGCTTAAAAATTAGTCACCACCTGTTAGCATAGTGCTATATTGGTCTAGACAAATTTATTGATATATATATATATATATATATATATATATATATATATATCAATATAAATCTTTTAAAATGTTTTAAAAATTATTGCATAGTTATATCCAGTTTTGTAGCCCCAGTGCAGAACCTTGTAAAAAGGTTTGTACATTTAATTTATAGCTGAATAATCATTTTAAATCATAAAACAATAAACACATTTGAATAGTTTGATATTGACTTACTGTGTTGCTGCACGTTCTGTAACGGATGTTCCTCCCCTCACAATTCCTGCAAAAGATCAGGCCTTTCAAAGTATTATATTGTTGATAATTGTATCCCAGCTGGTGGATTCACTTTGTAAATGCTCTGCTGTCAGGAAAAGGTTCAAACCTGATTAAATCAGATCTGTGCTTTTTATTTAAATTTTGTCTCTAAAACTGTCAGATGTTTTGCTTGCTTGCTGGTTTACTCAAATTTGTTTATTTGCTCGTGCCTGTACAGGAAAACATGCTTTAACCAATAAAAACTCCACCCAGAAATTCAGCAGCGTTTGTTGGGCCACAGACAGCACGGCTTCTTCAAACAGCTCAAAGGTACGACGGCACACCTGTCCCGCAGCTCAGGCTGCCAAGCTTCCCTTCTAATCTCAGGCTAACAGAGGCACTCAGACGAAGACAACAGAGCTTGCGTAACGCTGTGAAACTGACAGGGTTTCGCTTCAGATGTGCCAAACTAACTCAGGCTCTTCTCATCAACTCCCAGCCTGTGGCACTCGCAAAAGTCCCCTTGATGTGGAGTCAAGAATGTGAAAAACTCTGATGTGAAGAGAGAGAAACAGCAGAGGGAGAAGAAAGAGGGGGAAAAAACCAAGTACACTGACATGGCTGACAATGAATGGAGGCTAGTAGCCACCTGATTGCATGATGTTACATGCCTAATGTTAGTTGGTGGCTACTAACTTCAATTCATTCCCTTTTAGGATTAAAACTGAATGGACCACAGAGTATATTGATGAAGTAAGAACCCATTTTTTGTTTGAACTGAGGGGCTGGTGACTTATGTTCTTAACTAGAACTAGGCTGGTCAGCTAGCCAACAGGCTAAAAGATAGCTAACAACCTAAACAACTCCATCATTAATATCACCTGCTTGAATTAAAGTACTTAAAGTATGATTAACTGTAAAATGGCAGTATAAAAGTCTAAAAAATGTCACTTGAATGTCTTACACACTTTAAATGTTCATGTTTCAGTCAGAAGTAGCATCAAACTCAGACTGAATCCCAAATGGCTCCGTTCTCCCTAAATAGTTAAGTTAAGAAAGTGGAGAAATTCTAGCCTCTACAGCCAAATAGTGCTCCATTTATCAAGTGTGGTTGGGACGGAGTCCCAGATTACTATTTTTAGTTATATTTTGCACCATTTTTTGCAGGATCCAGTATTTAAATCCCTATGTAGTGCACTATTTAGGGAGCAGGGAGTCGTTTGAGATTATTACATTTCCTCACCTCAATTTACAGGACTAGTTAAATATGCTAACATGGCTAACAAAGAAGATACCTGATGTCTCCTGCATAATGCTAACGGGTCACTACCAGCTTTCCTTTGTTGTTAAATAAACAACATATTTCATAGCTGCAAATTAAAAAGAACAAACTGATGAGGTATGCTAATATGGCTAAAAATGAAAACTAGTAGACATGAGTTAGCCAGATGTCATGATGCTAATTTGTGGCCATTCACTTTCAGTCACTGTTAGCAATAAGAGTGAGAGTAAAAACAATAAACTTGCTCACCTCAATTTACAGGATGCTAATATGGCTATAATGAAATCTAGTAGCCAAATAAATGTTACTTGCTATTAGCTTTCACTCACTGTTAGTAATTAGAAATGAACAGCATATAATAGACCTGAGCCTTAATTTCACATAATAGCCTGATCTCTAATATTGCTGCAGTAAATGTTAGCCACCTGTTAGTAATTTGCAAAGCGCTAACTGGTCTCTATTTTCTTTCCTTCATTGTTGGCAAATGAACACCACACCTTTTCATTTCAATTTGAAAGAATAACTTCACAAAATATGCTAACATCACTACATGGACACTGCTTCAATTTAAAGTAATTAGCCATGTTGTAAAACAAGCATGATGTCAGCATGATGTCACTTACGTAACACTAACTGGTCACTAATGGTTTTCCCTCATTTTTAGCAACTACAAGTGGACAATATTTCTATCAATTTAAACTAAAAGCTCAACCAAATAAGCAAATATGGCTAACAACAATAGCTGTTAGTAGACTTGAGTTAGCATGCTGTCATTTGCATAATGCTAATTAGTGGCCATCCATTTTCATTGATTGTTATAAATAAGAGAGAAAAATAAACTATATATTCCAGCTCCAGTTTAAAGCAAATGCTTGACCAAATTTGCTGCAAGTTATAGCCACCTGTTAGGATAATGCTAATTCCGCGTTATTGGCCATCACTGTTAGCAACATTTGCTTTTTGAACTGTTCTTTTACAAGCTCAATTCCAAAAAGGTTGGGATAGTGTGTGAAATGCTAATAAAAAAAAGAACCAGTGATTTACACACCGAGCTTTTTCCAGGTTCCCTGAATTTTTGAGGATATTACGTACTGTAGAGGATTCAATACCCATCCTTGCATTTGCTTGTTCACATTGTTTTTCTTCTGGATTTTTCGCTGATGTATTTTGTGCAAAATGGCAAAAATCGACTCGTCCTTGCTTATAAAGGACTAAACCTTTATTGGATACTTTTATGTCCAAGCATAATTGTATCTGTATACCTGTTTAAGATGTTTTTGAATGTTTCACAATGTTCCTAGTCTTTAATTGCCCCTGTGTTGCAGATGCCATTTCAGAGTAACCAAATATTTACAAAAAACAAAGTCGATAGGATGAAACATTACACATCTTGTTTTTTGCTGTTTTTGTTCAAATACAGGTCAAAGTCGGTTTATAATATACTGCTTTCTGTTTTTATTGGCATTTTACTGTCTGTCCCAACTTTTTTGGAATTGAGTTTGTAAAAAGCAACAGCACAGCTAAGTATTTTGGAGGAAATCATGCAACAAAATCACTTTGAAAGTGTACAAAATTAAGGTTTTGTATGCATTTCTGGTTACATGCAGTTATATCTTATGGGTTAATACAGCACAAGCCTCTACAGAACACCTGACATTTTCTGTTTCCATTCTCCAAACCGGACTGACTCGACGAGAGAGAGTGACGCTGCTTTAATGCTATCAATCAGTACGAGCCACTTCGTTTGCAAACCACAAAATCAACCACAGAATAGTTTCCAGATTCTCCTCTAATCAGTGGGACATAATCAAAACACAACCTGGGCCTCAAACTAGCGAGCTGCTAACCTGCTACCGAGCCCTGGAGGAGCAGATGCATTATCTCTTGGTCTTATCTGCAATGTGCAGTGATATTATCTTAGGATCAGCATCAGTGCTGTTTTCCTCAGGCCATAATAGCAAAGACGTGACTTTACACAACAATATTAGCACTTTCACAGTGCAGTATGGACCCGATTCAGTGTTAAAAAAGTCACAGTTAAAGCCAGTAATAACTAAAGCATGTTGCACTACTGTTCATCACTGTGTGTAATCACTGTTACTGTCCAACAATATAAACCCGACTTGTATATATAAATGTATAAATTCATCTATATATATATTTATATATATGCATTTAATACCTCATATTTCAGAAGTGGAGAAAGGGCCCATATCATGAAAATAGTTTGATGTAGCGAATTGTTGAAGTTTCAAAATGTGCCATTCACTCCACAGTTCTTTACGGAGGCACAATACAAGACAGCCAATCAGAACAGAGGTCATTTACATATATCAGTTTTAAAGGCACAGGTCCAAAAACAGTCTGTTTAATTCTAAAGAATAAAGAGAGATTGGAAAATGAATTATGACTGTTTTTGGTACATAAAATATAAGTATATACAGATTATTTCATTTCAGTGTAGTAAGCGGAGAAACTGTGTGGAAAGTAGAAGAGTGGATATTATATATTATGATTTGAATTTGAAGAAGTTATTGAATGAAACAAACAAGGTTTGAACCTGCCGATACAGGATGTAAATTGAATGGGAATATAAATCATTATGTAAATATACAATTATGACGTAATTATGTCATTACATTTAAAGAGTCTATATGCTACGTTTATTCTGGATTTTTTTTTTTTTTTGACTTCCACTTATAACATTTATGTGGTTTTATGTAACAAGAATGGTCATAATTTCATTTTACATGACCATTGTCCAGCCTCTCCTTAACCCTTACAATTAAACAGGACGGTTTTGTTACTGTGCCTTAACAACTGACATATGTAAAATGAGCTCTGTTCTGATTGGCTGCCTGATTCAAAATGCACTGAGCTGAAACACTCCTTATAACTTCAGTGTGAATGGGTGGAGCTAAACGGCTGTAGCCCACATAGGTGGATATATGTAAATGAGTCAGTTCCAGTGACATCACAGAAACAGTGAATTCAAATCAAGCTGTTTTTACAGTTTAGTTTCTGTGTATGGACTGAATGAGCTGGACAGTGAATGGGACATTTGGAAACTTTTTGCATACCATCTCAAGAACATATCAAAGTTTAAAAATTTCTCGTCACAACAAGACCTATAAAACTCACGCATTTATCTCCAGCTGGCTGGACTTCTGACTACTGTCTCTTTACCAATCTTCCCAAAACCACACACAGCTACATCTAAGCTACAGCTTATTCAAAATGCAGCTTCTAGAATGCTTAGGAGAACTAAGAAATCCAAGCACATCACTCCAGTCCTCAAGTTACTGCACTGGCTATCACCTAAGTACAGAATAGACTTTAAAGTGTGTCTAATTGTATATAAATCTCTGAATGGCCTTGCACCAAAATATACTGCTGATCTGCTTGAAGTATACAAACCCAACAGGCCTCTCTGATCACTCTCGACGGGTCAGTTAGTACAGCCCAGAATCAGAACCAAACAGGGTCATGCAGCATTCAGTCACTATGCTGCCAAATGCTGGAACAAACTCTCAGACAAGGTCAGATATGCTCCACATGGCAAAAAATAGCATCTTAATTCTAATTGATCTATCTAATATTTCTTATTTTGAGATGGTCGTACCCTTAAGATTTTATTTCTTAAGTTTATTTCTAGATATTTTTACCTGTTTTAAGTAATATTATCAAAAAAAAATTGTGTCACTATACTGGCAGATAATTCTTCTGGTTTCAAGCACATTTCTTAAAACAAGCAAAATGATCTGCCAATATAGTGAGTTAATTTTACGTAATAAAATTAAGTAACTAGATTTAAGACATTTTTACTTGACAAGATACTATTTTGTAGCAGTGCAAATACAGCCATCTTTAAGTCCAGATTGAAAACATTCTTATTTTCCTGTGCCTTAGCCTTTAACACTGCGCTTAGTTCCTTATTTTAGTTGCTATTTATCTTCCATTGATTTTCACTGCACTAATACCTTATTTTACTTGTTATTATATTTGTTTTAAATTGGATTATTATGACATCTCCCCAGCTTTATCAACTCTTTGGAGGTTTTAAAAATTTGATAGGATGGGTATCCCAAGGATTGATTAACAGCTCAGAGGTTGGTATCACTTCAAAGTAAAAATTTTGTTCAGTCACGGCTGCTATTCAATGGTTGAAAGCAGCAAATTTTGGTCCTCTTCCTCATTTAGGACGCTAGAAATTACTAAAAAGTGTTGGTTCTTCAAGGGTTCTTTAGTAAAGAAATAGGATCTATATAGAACCATGAACACTCAAAGAACCCTTTTCATGAATCTTTGCAGCATTAAATCGTTCTTCAGATTGAAGGAGAATGTGCTGTAGTTGACTCTATATAGATATCTACAGCACATTCTCCATCAACCTGAAGAACTCTTTCACAATGTAGAGAACCCTCAAAGGGTTCTTTGAGGGTTCATGGTTCTATATAGAACCATTGTCTTCTATATTGTCTTTACTAAAGAACCCTTGAAGAACCATGTTTTTAAAGAGTGTATGAGCACAATTGCACTTTTGTAAATATTTAAGCCTCCCTATTTTTCAAAATTCTTCTTTGTGTTTTTATTACTTTCTACTTTCTTTCAATTATGCCTTTGCAAAAGCCTTTCTGAGGTGCTAGAGCTCTGGATGTCACAAGCTTTATTATTATCAGTAATGCTTTATTTTGAGTGTTGCTTTGTAGATGGTTTATAAACTCTTAACAGATTATCAGTAACACATCAACATCATATCAGTGAAGTAGCTGTAGTGACGCATCTGAATACATTGAAGTAAATATCTTGAAGACGTTCTGTTGATACATTACTTACATTAAGTAGATGCATTATTGATTTATTACATGAAGTAGACTTTATATGTTACGTCTAACCGTAACCCTGGCGTAACCCTAATCCTAACCTTAACCTTAACCTCAACCCAGAATCTAATCCTAACCCTAACCTTAACCTCAACCCAGAACCAAATCCTAACCCTAACTTTAATCTCAACCCCAAAACCTAATCCTAGCCTTTACACTGGCTCTGATCCTGACCTTTACCTTAACCTTAACCTCAACTCAAAACCTAAACCTAACCCTCACCCTTGGCCTAATCCTTAACTTCAACCCAAAACCCATCCTAACCCTCACCCTGGCCCTAATCCTTAACATCAACCTAATCCTAACCCTCACCCTGGCCCTAATCCTAACCCTAACCTTAACCTCAACCCAAAACCTAACCCTAACTCTAGCCTAAATCAAACCCTAATCCATTGAAGCTCCAGGTACAGAATGGTGTCAGTGTGTCTGTAACTGCTTGTTGAGGATGATGATGGTCTTTATTAAACCTGTTAATGTTCAGTTCCTCTCAGGTTAAACATCTACAGATCTGAACTTGGACTCCAAATAAAGTGAAAAACAACTGAATTCAGCAGATTATAAACACATTTATTTACACAGTTAGTTAAAAATCTCTTAATAATCTACTGCTGCTACATCATTGATGAGTTGCTGATGTTACTGTTGAGTCTGTTGAGTGTTTTCATGCAAAAAGCACCACTCAAAATAAAGCATGACCTTAATATCTAATGCTGTTTTTTTCTGCGCTTGTGTAAAGCACTTTGAATTGCACCTGTTTATTTTGAAAGGTGCTATACAAATAAACTTCAAATGTCTTTAATTAAAAAAAGAGTGAGAGAAACTCTTTTAAACAGTAATATGAATTGAATGTTTACCAAAATGACAATATTAACTCTGGACTTCTAAGGTTTATATGTAGTATAAGTTACATTAATCCACTTTCAGAAGTTAAATCACGATGTCTGTAGGTGTAAGACGCTTCAGTCACATTAAAGCCATTGAGAAAAGCTTGCTGAGCAACACTAATGTCTGTGTTGGAGGGGCTCGGTGAGGGGCCGAGGAGGAAAATCTGACATTAGACACATCTGTGACTCATAAGAAACCCGAAACCCCCACAGAGAACACATCTCTGCACGCAGGAAGCATTCAATTCAGAAACACTGATTCCGATCTGACGGGCGGGCAGCGAGCGCGCTTCTAATGAGACCCAAAACACAGCGTAATTGGACCATTTCTGATTCTGAAGCACATCCGGCCAATTAGGCTCCTTCACTGCAAGTAGCCCAGCGCAAATGATGTGTGTCTCTCATCTGAGCTGGAAGAGATGGAGCGCTAACACTTCTTTTTTGGGCCATAATACTACGCTAAAATTCACTGCAAAAGCACGGAAAAGAGAAGTGAGTGCCAATATTTCATCACCACCAGCAAGAAAGGCCTGTAACTTCACAATAACAGCTTTTCATAAAGGCACTATTTCAAGCTAATCAGTAAAGCTCAATCATTAAAGAAACATTCGAATAAAAAAGGTTTAATTATAGCTTTACGTCACAAAAACAAATACCCCGCTTCTGTGAGACTAATGCTGCTAATCCCAAGAGAGTTATTTCAACATTATACTGGAAAACAGGAAGATTTCAGTGATCTTGTGATGAAATATAAAATACTCAGTTATTATGCACCTTTAAGTATTCACAAGGTCCCACTTTATATTAAGTGTCTCTAATAACTGTGTAGTTACATGTGAACAACATATGCAACAACAATGTAACTACTAATGATTGAGTCACTCTTACAAATGGAACACAGAAATACACATTATGTAATTACACATGTATAAACAAGGAAGTATGTAATAACTTACATTAAGACATTATTTACACTGTATCTGCCAGTTTTCCTAACATGTAGTTAGTGTTTATGTTGCTAGTGCTGTGACATTGTAACCAGTTTCAACTTTAAACCATTCTGTAACGTGACAGTACAGCAGACGTCCACTTATCTTAACATGTACATTTTATGACATCAGTTAAGTGTTGCATTAACCCCAAAGCAATGTCTATATTACCACTCCATTATTACACTGTACCTATGTAGCAACTACACAGAAACCGTCCACTTATTATAGAGCGTAACTTTAACACTGCACTACCGGAAAGTTCCTGTGAAGTTGTTATGTAGGTACAGTGTAATTACAGAATGGTATTAATATGTGATGTCGTTAGGTTACCATGTTACAACACAGTTATAATACAGTAATTATGCAATGTAAACCATACTTTAACTGCTGGAAAAGACATCTGATTTGTAGTGTATCAAAAAGATACACTTGTGTAATTACACAAGGCAAAGCTAAAGGTGATACACATGTGTAATTACATAGGCTATACTTCTGTAATCCACCTGTAACATTGGCTAAATCATAAATCGTTAGTGTTGTTGCATGTGTTATTCATGTGTAACTATACAGTTATTAGAGACACTTAATACAAAGTGGGACCAACTCTTCTGGTCCTAGTGCACTGCTCTTCTCAGGTCCATCACTTTTCAATTACCAGGATGCCCTGCATTAAAAAAGACCATTAAAACTGCCAAATGCCCCTGGAATCAGTCTTAGAACACCTGGTAAACCATTAGATCCCTTTACACTGTGATATCAACCCACAAGGAAAGCATAAAATATCATGACTGACTACTGGAGACCACCAGGAACCAGCAGAAATGTTTGATTGTTTCTATGATTTGATTAAAATTTGAGCATGATGAGCCTGAAAAGGACAGTTAAACATATCTCTTTTAGCTCTTGCCCTGTTTCAGCATATATAAATGAAGAACACACCCTGCCAATATGGTGGAACGATCCCATAATATGGTGTGACATTTTGATCCAAAGCAATAAGTATTGTTTATTTATCTGCTACAGTATTGCTAAATTTTATGCAATTAGCTATGTATTATGTGAAGTAGCACTGAGCGAACAGTGCTGTGCCTTCACTTTTCCTCACTGGGCTTAATATTACTTACAGAACCTTCAATCTAATCCATTCTGTAATTTCTGTATGTTCTGTACAAACACAATTTTCCCAATACTGTCAGTGTTCTGGTTCAGTCTGCTCTCTTAAAATGAGCTGCTTCCACCACAGGTTCTCCACCCAGAGGTATAACCAAACTTCATATTTTTAAACATTGTGATTTGATCCGCAGCAATAACAGTTCAGTAAGGGACATGAGCAGCAACTAAAAATATCATGTAAAGGAAACCCACTTCAAAATTTCCAAAGATTCAGCAATGACTCCCTCTCCTCCAGTTTTAATGAGGTTTCTCTGTAATGCATTGTAAATTATGCACATAATTAATGTATTTTTGTCACTGGTGGATTTGGCATCGTGAAACAAGCACGTTATCAAAAATGCATAATTAACAAAGTCTATTTTCTCAGCCTTGAGGAGAAAGAGAGAGAGAGAGAGAGAGAGGGAGAGAGAGAGAGAGAGGATGAAAAAGGAGAGAGAGAGAGAAAGTATAAGAGCATAGAGAGAGAGAGAGAGAGAAAGTGAGAAAGAAAGAGAAAGGAGAGACAGAGGAAGAAAAAAACGAAAGAGAGGATGAAAAAAGAGAGAGGAGAGACAGAGGAAGAAAAGAAAGAAATAGAGAGAGAGACAGAATGGAGAGACAGAGGAAGAAAAAAAGAAAGAGAGACAGAGGATGAAAGAGAGAGGAGAGACAGAGGAAGAAAAGAAAGAGAGAGAGAGACAGAATGGATAAAAAGAGGGAGAGAGAAAGAGAAAAAGATAGAGGCATAGAGCCAAAGAGAGAGAGAGGGGGGTGAAAAAAGAGAGAAAGTAAAAGAGCATAGAGAGAGAGAAAGTGAGACAGAGAGAGAAAAAGAGAGGAGAGACAGAGGAAGAAAAGAAAAAAGAGAGCGAAAGGGAGAGAGGATAAAAAGAGGGAGAGAGAGAAAGTGAGAAAGAGAGAAAGAGAGCAGAGAGACAGAGAAAGAAAAGAAAGAAAGAGAAAGACAGCGAGTGGCTAAAAAAGATGGAGAGAGAGTAACAGAGAGCATATTGAGAGAGAAAGTGAGAAACAGAGAGAAAGAAAGAGGACAGATAAAGGAATAAAAGAAATAAAGAGAGAGGGAAAGAGATGACAGTGAAACACAGGGAGAAAAGAAAAGGAAAAAGAGGAAGACTTCTTGTCATTTTTTTCCGTTCTCTGTGGAAGTGCGCTGGCGTTATTTTTTCTCTGGTCTGCTCGGAGCCTCTACTGCCAACTATAGCTAAGAGGGCTATGACATCACACACTATCACACCGTTGAGTGTGATGGTCCCCTTTCACCCTCCTCTCAATGGACAGGACCCCCACAGGACCACCACAGGGCAGGTATTATTTGGTTGGTGGGTCATTCTCAACACTGCAGTGACACTGATGTGGTGATGGTGTGTTACTGTGTGTTGCGCTGGTGCGAGTTGATCAGACAGAGAGGTTTTAAACACTGTGTCCACTCGCTGTCCACTCTATTAGGCACTCCTACCTTGTTGATCCACCACCCAAATAATACCTGCTCTGTGCTGACACTGTATGTCCAAAAATATCCAGACAAACTTATAATAATTGAATTCAAGGTGCACATGAGCCTAAGGTCACCACGCCCAATGCCAAGCGTGGGCTAAAGGGGTATAAAGCCCCCCAGCTTTGGGCTGTGGAGCAGTGGAACTATATATATATATATATATATATATGACCTCGCTCTATAAAAACAAATGTGTTTCACTGTGTGTGTGTGTGTGTATGTGTGTGTGTTGAGATTACTGACCCTCCATTCAGACACCGGCGGAGAGAATAGGAGGCTCCGCCCCCACAGGTGCGCGAGCAGTCACTCCAGGTTCCCCAGGCATCCCACCCTGTGTCCCTCTCCTCATCTGAGCGTGTGGTTCTCGATGACTGCAATAAACACACACAATACAGATATAAATCTCTGACCTCACAATGATTCAGTTCCATTACAGTTACTTCAGTTACATTTCAGTGCATCGTGACTTCAGATGTGTCAATTTATCAGCCCCCATCAATGTTAATGGACCACCACAGGACCACCAGATGTTTTGGGTGATGGTCCATTCTCAACACAGCAGTGGCACTGACATGGTAGTGTGAGTGGCGCCAATATGAGTGTGTCAGACACAGAGTGCAAACTCACTGGCCACTTTATCAGAAACCTCTCTCTTGCAGCTCCACCTTGCTGTAAAGTTAGAGACTGTAGCTCATGTGTTGATGCCCAATTTGTCCTAGTCATCCTGTAGTTCTTCAGTTTCAGACCACTGTTGTCTGGTTATGAAGCTCTGTACAGTACTGTGCAAAAGTCAGTGAGCCCCTTAATTTAATCAATTTCCAGTCAAAACAGCTGATAAAGTACAAATTAGACATTTTTCAGGTGATATTTTTGAGGTGATTAGATTATGAAGAAGAAAGTCAAAGGGAAATAGGTAAAAAGAGTTTCCAAAAAATGAATACAAGCTATAGAGAAAATGGGACTCCTAACAGCCACCTGGAAAACCTGATAGTTCAGGGGTCGGCAACCCAAATATTAAGAAGAGCCATTTTGTCCTTTCCACAAAAATTAAACCATCTTGGGAGCCACAACATTTTATGTCCATTTTATTGTAGTAATATTTTACCATCTTGGCTAAAAATGTCTTTATATGTGCTAATGTCCTATAGACTAAAATATAAACAAAAACACAGATGTACTTTGCTCTGCTTTAAGCTTTAGCTCGGCTATAGCTGCTTTTCTCACATCTCCGACAGGAAACCTTTCCACAAAAGTAGAACAGTTTCTTGTAAAATGTCTCTCAATGTTTGACTTTTTACGAGGCTGAAGTTGTTTCTCATTCACCAGCTTCTTGTTCGAATCTTTCCGTTCCGCCTTAAATGACGCCTGAGCCAGAAAGCAACTGCTGCATCATTTAAGGTGGAATGGAAAAATGTGAACGCGAAGCTGGCAAACGAGGAGCTGACTTCAGTTTCGCAACTTTTTAGTGTTCTACAGTTTCTCGCTGTTGATTAAATGGTTCAGGAAACCAGATGGAGTGATTATAAATACAAATATGTTAATTTGTCTCTAGATTATCAATGTTTGTCTTAAATCTCTCTCTTTGCTGTTTCGTTAGCTACTAGCTAGGTGAGACTGTTATCTGTGTTGCTATGGTGACCAGCAGTCTGTGATGATCTTCAGGGTTAAAGGATGAATTAGCAGTTCTATATTAACTCCAGCGTTTAAGAGCATTTATTGTTAAAACTGTGTTAGAAAGATCAGCAGAGCTTTATTTTACTGCAAAGGAGGATTATTTTATTTTTACCTACAAATCTAATTCTGCTGTGGAGCCGCAACAGGGCAGCCACATATTGCTGACCCCTGTGATGGACCAACAAAACTGCCCCCATCAGATAAACAGCACTTAAAGCTTTCATCTTTGAGAGAGAGGAGAAAATCAAGCTGCTCCAGATTTGAAAAACATCCACAGGTGTTTCTGTCCATCCTTCCATTTTTGCACTGTCCTGTATACCCTGAGCTTCTTCATTAAACTGTTCAGTATGTATATGCTGTTGTCCAGCCACTGGACACTGTCTTTTATCCCCATTCCTGGACCAAGGCAGTGGATAAGCTCCTACCACACAACTCACATCCAAATCTCTCCTTTGAAGGAAAATTTGTATCCACAGATATTATTTATGCAGTCTAGTTCACTTTCTAACAAGCTTTGACCCCCTCCTTCTCTCAGCGTCAGCGGCTAATCCTCACGTCTGGATGCCCTCAAAACCACGGCCTTGAACACGAGCTGGGCATTCCCTCGACTTTCTGACCAACTCCAAATCCCAGCGTCGTCATTCAAGACAGCTCTCCTCCATTTACTCACACTCTGCTGGGTCTAAAGGTCCAGGCACACAAGCTTTTAACAGCAAAATTTTGCAGCTACATATGCTATGTGTGTCAATTGCAAGTATCAACATCGTTTGCAAATTATTAGTAACAATGGACCTTGTACGCAAAACCTTTGAGTGAGCTTCAGAGTTTGTAGCATCAATCATGCATCAGACACTTGTTGGAATAGATGGGTCAGGGGTCGGAAACATGAGGCTCTTTTACTGCCCTGTTGTGGCTCCACAGCAGAATTAGATTTTTGGGTAATAATAAAATAATCCTCCTTTGCAGTAAAATAAAGCTCTGCTGATTGTTCAGCACAGTTTTAACTATAAATGCTCTTAAACACTGGAGTTAATGTAGAACTGCTAATTCACCCTTTAACCCTGAAGGTTGGTGCGCAGACTGCTGGTTACCATAGCAACACAGACAATAATCTCGCCTAGCTAGTAGCTCTCGAAAAGACAAAGAGAAAGATTTATGACGAACTTTGATAATTTGGAGACAAATGGATTGATTTGCATTTATAAGCACTCCATCTGGTTTCCTGATACGTTTAATCTGCAATGAAAAAAGACTTTAAATGGCGCAGCAGTTGCATTCTGGCACCTCGTTCTCCAGAATCGTATAGTGCTCCTTTAACAACAATGGAAACAAGGCACTATTACGGTACTGAAAAAGTGTTTTTTCTTTTCTTCTCTGGTGCCACCTGAGTCAAATCAATTTTGTAAGAAGCAAACTGTAATTTTGTAGTGTGACTGAGTAAAGATTTTTGGTGAATTTGCTTACAAACAATGAGGCAAAGAAAGCAAACGCAGCTTGAAAGCACATTTCAGTAGACTTTTGATGAAGTCCTTGGATCTAAATCTGAGCATAAATTTGAAGTTTCTAGCGAATAGCAAATAAAACGGCAGGGGTGCCACTGTAAACCTTTAATCTGTCCTTGGTGCACCTTTAATCCATCCGGATGATGTTTATAAACTGTATTATAC